>NW_004443983.1:3669346-3692170 GCF_000243295.1 Trichechus manatus latirostris | reverse complement strand
TCTTTATAATTAGTGTCATGCCAATTGACCAAAGCTATTCTTTTCCATACTTCTTACTAAAAACGTTTCCAAACCACTGCACCTCATTGCTGATTCAATGTTGGAAGAATTAGGGTAAAAATAAAAACAGCCCAAATGAAAAAGAGGAGATATCCATTCACAGTTAAAGTACATTGTCCAAAGCATAGCACATGTACTGTTACTTAATCAAGTACAGTTCCCCTTTAGTCATAGGCATATTTCCTTTCCCCCCACAATGAGACAGTAGTCTTCTTTACAGAAGGAGGCATGGCATTCCACAATTCTGTTATTGTGAAGAGATTACTTGGATAATGAGGAGATGGCTTACATTTCTTTGTATCCCCAAGTACTTCTCTGATCATGTAGTAAACAATCAATACATAGATCCTGACCTGAACTCTCAATAATAGTCATGCTTTTCCAGTCTGCCAAGTTGATTGACATGCATTTCAGATCAGGTCATCTTTCAGTGGGAAAGATGTCATTTATAAATTCCTATTGGCTATCACTCACCACATAATTTTCCATGTTCTTGCAGATGTCTATTTGCAGTAGGAAAACACAGCTCTTGAACTGAACGCGGGCAAAGTATTTCTCTTGTTAGACAGAGGGCACACAGACCCTCTGCAGAACAGTTCAGTTAAGCACCAGGCTTATAAATAATCTTCACCCTGGCACATATACAATCATAAGGGATTCAAGGTGAATGATGTTAAAATATGGGAAAACAAAGGCAGATGGACAGTTTGCACCAAATGGTCTCCTGGGCACAGGCACAAAAAATATGCAAATAATTGAAAGAAAGTGCAGATCTATTTAAGATGCAATTTTACAAGCTAATGAAGACCCAAACAGGAAAAGGCACATTGCACTGGGACTTTGAAGGTCCTGCTTGGTACCACCTAATGATTTTTCTCTGCTTGCTTTTAAAAATAATGTCCACTTGTTACATATCTTCAACCTCTGCATGTCCTTACTTTTCTGAGTTAGAATCTTTTACTTTCTGAAAACACCAAAGCAAGAATCTTGCAGACTAGAGTATTGCAGCCAACCACTTGCTAGATTGTCACTCCTCTAAAATTCAGCTGTGTAGGCAAAGTGCTGAAGGGTCAATTCTGTGAGCGGGGAAGCTTCTGTGGATGGTACTATACCTTCCTACCAAAAAGCAAATGCCTCAGGCAAACGTATGCAGATGGCTGTTTACCCAAGTGGGGCTGATGTGGGGTTCTGATTATGTGTAATGTTTCAGCATGCTATTACCCTGATTAAGCAGCCCCAAACCCTAAAAGTGAATATAGCCTATGGGATGTACAACCCATGGCCTCAATGAAGACTTTGATTAATCTGATGACCCTCCCCATTTCCAACCCTTGCCTGTGGTTTATACATTCGTTCCTTCTTTCAACAAGTATATACCAGATTTAAGCTAAACACTAGGGATATAAGACAGGAGAAAAATAAGGCCCCTGCTTTCATAGAGCTTACATGCTAGTGACAATAGAAACTCAATAAACATGTTAACAAATGAAGGAAGGAGATAGATTCAGACGGTGATATTTACTGTGAAAAGAATTAAGTAGGGTGATATGATACAAATTAGTTATTGTGAGTGAGGCTACTTAAGATTAAAACAAACAAACAAAAAAACCATTGCTGTCGAGTCGATTCTGACTCATAGTGACCCTATAGGACAGAGTAGAACTGCCCCATAGGGTTTCCAAGGAGTGCCTGGTGGATTTGAACTGCCAACCTTTTGGTTAGCAGCGATAACTCTTAACCACTACACAACCAGGGTTTCCACTTAAGATTAAGTGGTTCAAAAAATCTTCTCTGAATGTGTAACTTTTCAGATCATGTACTTATACAGCTTTTTCTAAGGGCATTTCCCAGCCTGCATGGTGTGGAGCAGCTAGAACTCAAGCAGATGCTGCAGTATTACCAAACTGAGGATTGAGAGGATGGAATGTGGGGCTGCCAGAGCAACCAGAAAGTCAGGGAAGAAATTTTAGAAAAGAGGGAGCAACAAAGTGAAAGAGAGGTCCAAAATCTGTATATAAACTCCAACCGAACACTTGGTTGACCATCAAACTATGCAAGTGTGAAGGAAATTCTATGGGGCCCATAATAAACTTACAGCTGGAAGGCTTAAAGAACCAAGCAGAAATTTCAGCAGCTTCTCACCACAAAAGAGTCAGAATTTGAAGCTTAAGTCCAGGTTGGTAAACTACCTGCGAGAACAAACTCAACAATCTTCGGAGGATGATAATAAAAATTTAGACTTTCTAGTGTATCATCCACGATGTGTAGTATAAAACAAAAGGTTACAAGACATGCATAGAAACAGAAAAAAATGTGACCAGTAGTCGCATTTCTTTTGTCCCATATTCAAGAGAAAAAGCAATTGATTGAAACTAACCTGAGATGAAATAAATGTGTGAATTAAGAGACAACAACCTTAAAGCAGCCATTATAAATATATGCACCAGGGCTTAGAGAAAAGTATGGTCAAAATAAATAGATTAACAATTTCACTAAAGAAATGTAAATATATATATAGTTTAAAGAATTAAATGGAAAATTTAAAACTTAAAAAGTCAATACTGTAAGTAAAATTTACTCGATAGGCTTCATATTGCATTGGAGATGGCAAACGAACAAAAGGTCATCAAAATTGAATATATGTTATATATATATAGTATATATATATGAACATTCAATTTGAGAAACGCAAAGAAAAATAGACCTACCTGTGGAAAAACATTAAGTGGTTGAACATATGTGTACTGCAAGTTCCAAAAGAAGAAGAAAAAGAATAGAGGAGGGAAAAATGTGAAGAAATAATTGCAGAAAGTATTCCAAATTCAGTGAAAAACATACAAACTTATGAGCTAAAAAGCTGTGTGGCTCAAATTTGTTAAATCAAAACAAAACAAAGCCAAAAAACAAAATTAACTTACAGATGCAAGAAGCTGTTTATTTCAAGCAAGATTAATGTAAAAAAAATCATACTCAGGCACATCATGGTACAATAACTAAAAATCAGTAATGAAAAAATCAAATTTCATATATGGAGCAACAGTAAGTATTCTCATCAAAAACACTGGGGGCCAGAAGGCAGTGTAATTATATCTTTAAGGTGCTGAAAAAAATTCTCTGAATTCTCTGTTCTGCAAATTAAAAGGAAGACAAAATAAGGACATTTTAGATAGAAGAAAACTGATATGATCTGTTGCCAGCAGATCTTGTTGCTGTTAGTTACCATTGAGTCAGCTTCCTATTCATGGCTACCTTACATATAACAGAACAAAGCATTGCCCGTTTCTCTACCATCCTCATGATTGTTGGTATATTTGAGTCCATTGTTGTGGCTATTGTGTCAATCCATTTCATCCTATACTACAAAAAATGCTAAGTTCTTTGAGCTGAAAATTATTAACTCTTGGAAGATGAAAACTTAGAAGAAAAGTACAAGAAATGGAAAATATAATGGTAAAATGATACATATTTTTTTCTTCTCTTAATTTCCTTACAAAGCAAACGACTATTTATAACAATGAATTGTGGGATTTATAATGCCTAAGGATGTGATATGTATATATCAATAACATGTCAATAATGGCATAACATACGAGGTAGAATAGTTTAACTGAAGTATATTGTTGCATTTTATGAGAGGTGGTACAATGTGACTTCTACAAAGACTAAGATAAGTGTGCTTATTGTAAGCCCTAGAAAAAAAACACTAAAAAATTATGCAAAAGGTAGCTAGAAAGTAAATAGATAAATTAGAATTGAATTCTAATAAAATATTTAAATAATTCAAGAAAGGCAGAACTGAAAGAAGAGCAAAACAAACAAACAAACAAATGGGACAGATAGAAAACAACAATATGGTGGGCCTAAATTAATTAATATCAATGATTTTATCAAATGTAAATGAACTAAGCACTGAATAAAAAAGCAAAACATGAATATTTGCTAATACCTAAAAGATGGACACAGATAGTTTGAAAGTAAAAGTATAGAGAAAGAGGTACCTTATTGCAAACAGCGTAATAAAGCTGGTGTGATTATATTAATATCAGACAAAACAGATTTCAAGACAAGGAGTATGACCAGACATAATAAGAAAAGGTGATTATTTTAGAAGTTCAATTCATAAGGAAGATAGAAAAATCAGAAATGTATATGTACCTAATTAGAGTGTTTCAAAATGCATAAAACAAAAATTAATAGAACTAAAGGGAGAAATAAACAAGTCGAGTAACATAGTTGGAAGGTTTAATACCTTGGTTCAGTATTTGAAAGAAAACTAGACAAAAAGATCAATAAGATATAGAAAACTTGTGAAAACACTAAAAACTACTCTGAACTTACCTAATTGCATTTATATATCACAACACCCAGCAACTGCAGGAAAAATGATCTTTTGAACTACACATGGAGTATTCATCAAAATACATGCCAAATTACAAACTACGAAAGACTGAAATCTTAGAGAAAACAATTTCTGATAGCTAGAGATTTAAATTAGAAATCAATAACAATAAAGTATCTAGAAAAAAACCTCAAACTTTGAGAATTGAGCAACATACCTCTAAACAACTCATGAATCAAAAAGAACCTCAACGGAAATTAGAAAATTTTTAAACTGGATGATAATGAAAATACATCATATCAGAATGTGTGAGATACACCTAAAGCAATGTTTAAAGTGAAATTTACAAAGTGCTTAAGTTGGAAGAGAAGAAAATTCTAGTTTGCAAATTTTTCTTTCCTTAAATTAGGGGAAATATGTAAGTTCTGCATTGGTATTTAGATAAACACATTCTCCTTGGTCTTGGCTGGCAGAGAAATTTACTTGGCGGCAAGGGCTAGACCAGATACTTTTTAGAGATTGCTTCCTGCTCCATAATCCTCACTCTCTAAATATTTCTCTGAGTCTGTTGGAATCTGCCTCAACTTTCACAGCAAAATCCCTGACCTACCCTCACCCCACTGTGACTCAGTCTTCACCAAAGCTCCTGGCAGGACAAAGAGGATTTTAACAGCCTTAGTGCGCAAACTATTGGGGCTTAGACATCATTCAGCATTATCATCAATGAACACAGGGCCTGTTGGGCCAGGATTTTTTCTCGGATGTCCAGATAACCTCCAAGCTGCTGCCCTTATAGCTGAATTATCTCTGTTCTTTTTCTTGTCCTTTCCCCACTCCCTCTTTGGACAGGAGTCCTAAATCTAGTCCACTGGCTGGAGCTATAAATCTCTCTAGATGAAGTCAACCCTCTCTAAAGGTAGGGAATTTGAAGCAAAAAGATGAAATAGTATACAAATCCGTAACCCTGTTACTGTCGAGTCAATTCTGACTCATAAGGACTCTATAGGACCTAGTAGAAATTGCCCCATAGGGTTTCCAAGGCTGTAATCTTTACGGGGAGCCCTGGTGGCGCAGTGGTTAAGAACTTGGCTGCTAACAAAAAGGTCAGCAGTTCTAGTTTGAATCCGCCAGTGCTCCTTGGAAACTCTATAGGGCAGTTGTACTCTGTCCTATAGAGTTGCTATGAATCAGAATCCACTCCATGGCAATGGGCAGCAGGCAATCTTTGCGGAAGCCAACTGAAACAGCGTTGTCCCACGGGTGGCTGGTGGGTTTGAACAGCTGACTTTTCAGTTAGGCTCCAGGTGCTTAACCACTGTACCACCAGGGCTCCTTTAATAGTATACAAACTATGCAAAAAGGTAAATATGTGTTCTATATCCTAGGGTGTAAAAAACCATATTGCTCTTCTCCCTTCTCCCTTGCAGTTCCACAAATAACCACTGAATACTTAACACAGTATCTGCCACTCTACCACCAGAAGCCACACAGGTGTATCTCTACCACATACCAACCAGCTTTTTGACAAGTAAGATATTTCCTCTCTCACCAACTAGAGAAACTTGGAACCCCCAGGGTTTCCTTTGTCCATCTGAATTGCCCCCTTTCTCCTGGAAAGGCTCTCCATATCTCACAAGACATTCCATCCACTTTTTACACAGGCTCAAGGTCTCATGGCAACAGCATTTTCTTGTTATCATGTTGCTGGTATTGTAGTTAACTGCCAATGATTCGATTCCCCATGTGTATCCGAATAGAACTGAGCTCCCTAGGGTTTCCAAGGCTGTGACCTTTCAGAAGCAGATTGCCAGGCCTTTCTTCTGCAGTGCTGCTGGGTGGGTTCAAACCACCAACCTTTTGGTTAATAGTCAAGCACTTAACCATTTGCACCACCTAGGGACTCCTGTTAACACACAGCGGCCTTCATATTTGCACAGGCTCTAACCCTGACAGGCTTACACTGGGGATCTTAAGTCATCATTTGTTACAGGGCATTCCTTTCTTTGAAACAGATCAAGGCTGCACAGCATCTCTTCTGGATTCTGCTGAGACAAGAAAGTGCTCAAGGGCTGGGCTAGCTTTCATGATCTCACAGGTAAAATTTCCTCCCATCATTCTCACTTCATAAAATCACTTCCATCAGAATACCCATTTCTATGAAGAAATGGAGAAATACATTTACCCTGTGCTTGGCACACCACATATTTCAAGTGTCAACCGCACAATCCCTGAACCATTTTGGTAAGATATACAGTGACAGCAAAGTCAGAGCTAAAGATTTTCCTTATTAAAAATTGCTGATTGCTTTTCCTTTCAGTGTAAGAATGTGCACCTTATATATAAAGCCCAGCAATTCTAATGTAATTAAAACACATCCATTACCCTACATGAATCCAATGACATCCCAAACTAGTTTAAACGGGCAAATAAACTCTCAGAAAAGCCTTTCAAACACCAGTGAGAAGTAATTTCCTGTAATTATTTGATAGTGATCAGGGCCAAAAAAAAAAAAAAATTTATGAAATGGCTTCTGTTTCCATGATCAATAGGGTAATCTTCCTTGACACGCTAAAAATAGCTGATATGAAGTAAAAACAACCATGACAAGATGAGATCAGCAACCTGTATTTTGAAAGTGTTCGTTGTGTCATGTTAGAAAGGCTTTGTTTTGGGGGGGCGGGCAGGAGATATTCAGCTTCAAAGACCTTCTTTGAAGTATAACACTAATCACTGCACTTCAATTTATAGCTCCTTCTTTATGCTGTACTTTACACTTTAGGCCTTTTTGCAGTTACAGCTTTACTGCCTGTCATCATTGGTGTCTAGGAGCTTGGAACCTCAAAGCTGCCCTTGCAGCTAGAGCCTTTTCTGACAACCTAAGAAAGACGGCCCCTCCATTGTTTATCCCCTTCTCCAAAGGTTATGATGTGAAAGAGGATGCAGAGGGCTTACAGCATGATCTGATTTATTTAGGGGTAAAAATCAAAAACTGATGTCTGACAATAAAAATGACCGTTGTTAAAGCCCCATTTCCTTGAGTTAAGTTAGAGGCAGAAAACTGGTGGCCAGAAGTGTCCATAGATTGTCTAGTGGATTAGCTGATAACATTTACATAGTAGAACTGTTTATCTAAACCTGCAAGTTTCTGGATCCTCTTAAAAAATCCAAAGGTCTTGATATAACAGGATTGGGCTGCCAAGTGGCCACATTTAGCTGACTATTCCCTTTAGATCAGTTTATGTCTCGTTGGCCATTCTCCACCTGTTTCAGTCATTTATATTTCTTTCTAAAGACTGTGGGCAATTGAGTTTGAGATCCCTGGGTAATGACTTCACTCCATATCAAAATGTCAGTCTCTTTAGGAAGGATAACACAGTAACTGGGCCTATGAATCATAATACATTAATATGAGTGTGTTTTTCAGATCACCTAGACAATTCTATTTAGTTTTCACCCGGGCTAGTACTTATTTGGGGGAAATCATGACTGTTAAGTTTTGCAAATCATAAATCTCAGTGTTCTAAGTGCCCAGACATTCATTTCTCAATAGTAAGCATATATTTTCATTGAAATATGAATTCTCCACTAAATTTTCCCAAAGGAGACATGGAGACACCAGTGTGGCTGAATCAATGTGGAGAATTCCCTCACTGGGCCAGATGGTAATCCTAAGGAATGATACAGGAAAGCAAAAAGGTTTTTGTATGTTACTGAAGCTACACCCACCTCAGATTCCCCACAGGGCTAGTCGATATTCTCTGGCCATTTTTAGAGTAGGAAGAACATCAGCATTCCTCAATTTTATGTTTTGATTGAGGTGGATTTTTCTAAGATATTCAGAGAGGCAGAAATTACAATGGTAAGCATCTCCTACAAAGTAATTGCATTCTATGCTTTACAATTTTATACTGCTCTAGCTATACCCCATGATACCAAGCTGATAGTTTCATACTGAGGATTTTTATTACACGGCAAAACACGCACGAACATTCAAGTCAGGAAGATATTAGTTTTACTCCTGTTTCCATCACTTTTTTAGCTGTGTGACCTTAGGCAATTTGCTTCACACTTAGAGCCTCATGTATAAAATGGGTATAGTACTGCTAATTTCACAGAGTTAATAGACTTACATAAAGTAATGTACATGGAAACTCCTGACACAGTGCCTGGAGCTCAGTAATCACTTAATAAAAGTTAGTTTCTCCACTTGCCAACATCTGTTAAAAGAAAAAAAAAAAAACAATGCTGCTCCCATCCTTTGCTTTCCAGTATGTACTTGCCATATTTCTTTATACTAAAAAGCAACATCTCCACTTTGATTTCTTTGAAGATGAAGCTGCATTGAGTCTTATAAAGTATTTATTGATAGGTTTTGGTTGCAAGAAAACCCAACTCAAACTTAAAACAATCCCAGGAAAGTGTTGCCTCAAGTAGAAGAAAAATTTAGGGAAGGTTGGATCAAGGCCTAAATGACCCGACCAGAGTTCAATTTATCTTTCTCCACTTCATAGGACTGCTATTATTAACGCGTATGTTAGGCAGGCTTTAGCTTCATGGTCTACAAATTACTGGCACCCATACCAGACACTCTATGTGCCCGCATTTACATTCAATAATAAATAGATGCTGTTATTTTCCTCGTAGTTCATAATAAGTCCCAGAGTTGAGTTTAATTGGTCTAATTAGCTTGAGTTACATCATATGCCCTCTGTGGCTGGGGGATTGGGACGTGTTTATCCGTAGAATCAAATTAGGGTCTAGTCCCATCAGTATAGGTATGGGATTTTATTCATCGAAACATCATGGCCAAGAAAGTTGTTTTATTAAGAAGGTGAAAGGGAAGAATGAATGCTGAGGAGTGTAGCAACAAATGGCCGCTAAAATGCACTGGCTCACCTTTTAGGCCCAGTTTAAATGTGACCTTCTTCACGATGTTGCGTATTCATCAGCCACATGTTTATTTCCCTTTCCAAAACCTGGATGATGACTTAATCAGAGCTTTCAGAGCCCTTCTATCTCTTCTCTACCTGATAAACTCTCTTTGATTCTTTAACAAAGGAAGCCTTATGGAGCCACAGCCAGTGGGGTGTGGGATTGGGGCATAAACTGTGAAATTAGAATCCTGGCTTCTAATTCCAGGTCTGCTACTCAAGAGCTGTACAGATCAATTATCGTTTTAATGCTAGAGGGCATAATGCTAACTTCTCCACTGTGAGGATAAAGCATGCTTAACTGCGTGCTTGGCAGATAGAAAGTGCCCAATAAATTAAATGATGGCTCTTCTTGTAATAATGAGGCTGATCTTGACACATAGGTCTGTGAAATATTTCCTAACCTTTTTTTTTTTTTTTAAATTGTGCTTTAGGTGAAAGTTTACAGCTGAAGTTAATTTCTCCTTCATAAATTTATACACAAATTGTTTTGTGACATTGGTTGCAATCCCCACAATGTGACTGCATGCTCCCCCTTTCCACCCCAGGTTCCCTGTGTCCATTTGTCCATTTCCTGCCACATTTTACCTTCTCATCCTGCTTCTGGACAGGAGCTGCCCATTTGGTCTTGTATATTTCATTGAACTAAGAAGCATGTTCCTCAGATGTGTTATTTTTTGTTTTATAGTCCTGTCTAATCTTTGTCATAAAAGTGGGCTTCAGGAATGGTTTCAGTTCTGAGTTAGCAGAGCGTCTGGGGGTCATAGTTTTAGGGGTTCCTCCAGTCTCTGTCAGACCAGGAAGTCTGGTCTTTTTACATGAATTTGAATTCTGCTCTATGTTTTTCTCCCGATCTGTCCAGGAGTTTCTGTTGTGATCCCTGTCAGGGTGGTTGTTGGTGGTAGCCAGGCATCATCTAGTTCTCCTGGTCTCGGGCTAGTGTAGTCTCTGGTCCATGTGGTCATTTAGTCCTTTGGGCTAATATTTTCCTTGTGTCCTTGGTTTTGTTCATTATCCTTTGCTCCAGATGGGAACAATAGATGTATCTTAGATGGCCACTCGCAGAAATACATCCAAAGCTTCTGTCTCAAATCTGTTCCTTTGATCCTTAAACCAAACAAAAAACAAAAACAAAGCAAACAAACAAACAAAAACAGACTAGTTGCCATCATATGCTATCACAGTGACCCCGTATGTGTCAGAGTAGAACTGTGCTCCTTAGGGTTTTCAATGGCTGATTTTTTGTAAGTAGATTACCAGGCCTTTCTTCTGAGGAGACTCTGGGTGGACTCAAACCACCAAGCTTTTGGTTAGTAGTCAAATACTTAACCATGTGAGCAACCCAGGGACTCCTAACCCTTAGACAAGTAAATAAAATAAGTATATACAATGTGAGAAACGACATATACCTGCCATTTCCAGAGTATAAAATTGTAAACCACTTGACAGTAAGAACATTACCTATGTTTATTTCTACCAGATCATATAAAAAAAAATGCCTGCAGGCCAACATTTATTATAAACGATGTCGTTGCTCAGACCAATTTTAGGTGATGTTGAGTATCAACAAAATGACAGCATCAAAATGCTCAGGGTGCTTTCCACTTAACAGAAAGGTCAAAGAAAATACAAGGACATCTGAAAGTGATATGGTCAGCACCATAGAAGTTCTTCAAGGAGGGACATTACTGAGGCTACACCACAGTAGGCATCTTCACCAGAAGTAAAATTAGGCCAGCTCTGACAAGGTCCTGGCTGGAAGCTCTGAGAAAACAGCAGTCTGTCTGTAGTAGTGAGTGTATTTGCAGATAGAAAGAAAGAAATAGAAAAGTCATGTGTGTGGCTCCTGGAAATATCGAGGGAAGGGTGACAACACGAGAAATATAATGTGCAAGAAAATGTGACAGGACCAAAGAGCTGGCAAGAGAAGATAGCAGGTTTTACCTGTTAAAATTGTGACAAGTGCCTCCTCTTATGGGTTTCAGTTGCCTTTTATATATCGTTCTTTCTGCTATCTTTCTTTCATCAACATAACCTCAAATCGATACGATTATTTTTCTTCTTTTACCTCACTACAGACCAGACTTTCCCTTGTGGTATCATTTCCTGCTGCTGGAAGATGAAAACATGTACACGCACATTTTTGCATTTTTATATGATTTGCCAGTAGCATTGCTTCCAATTTCTCCAGTACTGCTATCTTAGTATCTGTAAGCATCTGGCATCACCATTCTCATAAAAAAAAAAAAAAACACACTTCACATTCTACTAAATTATGCAGAGTTTATTGAGGTATAACAATGCTATGTCTGCTTTGATTCTAATAAATTCCAAACTAAGAGTGTTAAATCTGGAATGTCTCTCCACACTAGCCCATGCCATGTCTAGAGGAAACTTCCATTGTTTTGGGTTCTCTTGACTACCTCCCAGTTCCGCTCATAAGCAAGTGCATTTCAATGAAAAGAGAAGATGAAAAGAACACTGTTCAGCCATAGGGCAATGATGAGACAAGAGGCTGAGTTAGCAAGACATGTAAGTGGGAAGTTGGTGGTGGTCATGATGACAGCTTGAGCTGAAAATTTTAAGTGTTTCCACATCATGGATATACTTTTTCGTGAATCTGTGAGTACCTTGCATTTATAGGTACTTAGTAAAATATTTCCCTCCCTGAAAGTACAACTGACAAAGAATATAAAATGTGTTCCACTAGTCTGCCCCATGAAGAGTGAACTACCTTCTTCCCATGAGTGCCTAAAGTATATTTCACATGGGGGGAGGAGGTGTATTTCTTATAAAGCTAAGTACCGCGAGGTTTTTGTAGGTCTTCTACTTTTCATTTATAAAATCAGATGTGTTTCTTATAAACTATTTCCCTCATCTTCCCTTATAGCTCTGTTTTCTTTGAGAGAACTACTCTTCAAGAGAGCTAATCCTTAGAGAGAGAATTGGAACCTCCATAAGGCTGGAACAAGAACACAAGTGTTTTCTGGCCAGCTTTGTTACATTAACTCACAAGATATTTCTGGAAAAGTCACATGGCTTGATTGGATCATAGTGGCATGCACAAAACAATCGAAAAAGAATTATATGGAAAGGTAGTCCTTCGTTATTGTGGGCCTGCTAATCACCACATGCTTTACATAGCTCAACTATAATTTCCACAATAACATTCTGAGAGTAAATTTTAACAAATGAAGAAAGTGAGGCTCAAATACACTGAGCAGTGTATGTAAGTCCATCTGGGAATAAATGGCAAAGCAAGCATTTGAAGCCAGTGCTCTCTGGCTGTGCAAGCCATGACATTTTTATTAGGCTAGTGTAATTACCCATTGGATGGTAAGAGAGATAGATGGGATACCGTCACTAAAAGTAGGTGAAGATTCTTTCCACCAAGAAGAGTTGTTCAAAAACTTAATGAATAAGCATTTATCGAATGTTCTTATATGTGAGGTAAAACCTCATGTATCACAACAGAACATTATCCAAATTGTTTGCTTTGGACACATCATAAGGAAGGATCAGTTACTGGAAGGAGGCATCATGTTTAGTGAAGCAGAAGATGATGAGCGCAAGGGGTGTTCTCAGTGAGATGGAAAGCACAATGGTCACAACAGTGGACTTGAACATGTGGGTGATGGTGAAGATGAAGCAGGACTGGGCAATGTTTCGTTCTGTTGTACATAAGGTCTCCATGAGTCAGAGTGGACATGATGGCATCTCTCAATCTGTCTATGATAGAAATTGAAGATACAAAGATATATATTTGTAAAAGAGGGGGAAGAGAGAAAGTAACATTTTGCTGCATTTGTGGCACATGAGAGCATCTACTTAAGAAGGAAAAAAAAAGATAATTACAACGAAATGAATAATTGGATACTAAGGGGCACTTCTTGTCTTTATCTGGTATTATAGTAATTAGTAATAAAAGTAATTGAGAATAGACTCTCCTGCTCAAATATTTTATTTCTTAAATAATCTAGTATTTGGACTGGCATTTCTCTTTCTTTGTTTGTTTGGTTTTTTTTGTTTGTTTGTTTTTTAAGGAAGAGTCAAAAATTTGAAATAGCTGTTACACAATTGACATTATCAACCATGTTGAAAAAGGTAGGTAAAAAATACTTAATTTTAAAATATCTATTCTCAGTATTAAAAGTAATCTAAGGCAAGAATCTGTGAGAAAAGGCATGTCTGTGGTGTACAGCTTTGCAGAGTACCATGGAATAGATATCCAAAAGCCAGGGAGGCCATTCCGTTTATTTTCCAGTTAGCAAAGGGCCAGAGAGCTTTGGAGGAAATACAGAACGGCCTGTTAGAGTACTCAAGTAAAGTAAACAGCAGCTAGGTGAAAGGCAATTCAGTCAGAGGTCAAAAAGAAGGATATCTTTTATTATAATTAACAAGAACCTATGTTGAACCCACGAGCTGCTCTGTGGGGAAAAGACCTGGCAATCTGTTCTCATGAAGTATATAGCCTGGGAAACCCTATGGGACAATTCTACTCTGTCATGTAGGTCGCTATGAGTCAGAATAAACTTGATGGCATACAACACCAACAATAACAAAGGATACTAGGAAGTAAAAGTAGCAGTGGTAAATAATGAAGAATTAAAAAATTAAGAGAAATTAGAGGGGAAAAAAGGATTGATAACCAAGTGTGTGTCTTCCAAGAGGGCACTCAGGTTAAGCTAAGTTCTTAGGAAAGAATCATCCTCAGAGTTGAAAACAAGGAGCCTGCCAGGACTCATTGAGAGAATCCTGTTGTAGCTTACTAGCTATAAGCAAGTGCTCGAGAGTAAAACAAAAATTCTGTTATTTTTGGAAGTGGCAATAACAATCCTTTAGTCATGTGCAACTCAAACCATCTGTGTTAAAGGACTTACTTTTTTTTAAATTTCCAATCCAACATATACCAATATTTTGTAAAATCCAATAAAAAAAAGAATTACTAGAAAAATATACTGAAAAGATATATATAAAATACAAGCCTATTTAAAAAAAATGATATTGAACAGAAATAAAAATTACAGTGTCCAATTGCTACATAAATTTCTATATATACTTAAGTTGCAGACTGGCATAGACCATTTTTTTGAACAGCACCGGTTTAGTCCATCCATACTGGATTAGTCAAGACAACATCAGCTTTGCTAACAAATAAGCCTCCAAATATATAAAGGTTTAAATATAACAGAAGATTATTTCTTGCTCACAAAACAGTTGGTGGTGGCTAGACTCAATGCAATAATCCAGGGATCAAGATTCTTCCATCTTGCGACATCTTCATGCCAAGTGTGCCAACATAGGTCATCTTCATCCAGACATGGAAAGAGCAAGAAAGCATACAGAGACACTTGCCTTTTAGAAAGCCATGGCCCAGAAGAAACACAAGCCATTTCTAGTCATATTGGTGAGAATTAGGCATGTGAGCTCATATAGACACAAAGGAGTCTCGGAAATGTAATTCCTTACTGGACACCTACCTCCTTGCCATAATTCTATAAGAAAGATGAACTATGGTGGACAGCCAGTTGTCTCTGCTCACCTCATAAAAACTGATCCTTGTTTTGGCTTCAGTCTATCTTTCATTATAAGAAAAATAACAACAACAATTAAAGTAATAGTAGACACAATAATCAATATCTACTGAGAACTTTCTATATATCGGGAATAGATCTAAGGACTTTTAATCATGGTTTTCTCTTAAACAGATAAATTAATATTTCAGTTATTAATAAGAAAGAAGGTATTATAAGTCTGATTACTTCTGGGTGAGTTAATAAAAGAAAAGTCTAGAATTTTATGCGTGAAGGCTGGATTTTAGAAGAGAAGCCTACCCATAAAAGACTACATATATCCTCCCCCTGTTTTCTTCTTTCCCATCCTGAATGTATCAATAGGACCCAAGATTTTAAACAGATACCAGAGCGTATAGAGGGGGTTCTCTGGCTTGTGTAGCATTTGGGAGTGGTAAGAGAATGAGCTAAAACCGTGCTATTTTTCTTCCCACTTTGGCTGGGAAATTTAATAGAAGTCTTCTCTCATATATTTTGGCATTCTTCTCTATGATTATTTATCAACACCCCAGGCCGGATGGGACACGAGGAAAATTTCCATAGTTAGCAAGTTGAAAAGTCATTTGTTCTAACAGGAAAAGAATATCACTGTGTTTCCAAGGAAATTTTTAAAACATATTCCCAAACATTGAGGTTTTCCTTTTCCTTCTTTAAAAAACAAATAGCAAAATAAAAATATGTTCGCTTCAAGTGTTCCTGATTTGGTATCCTAAAAGGAAAATAAACATGTCTAAGATAAAATGGGAACCAGAAAAGAGAAATTAACATGGCCAAACTTACATTCCACTATACTATTTTATCTTTCTTGCTTCATATGGAGTGAAAGCCCTGAGCTATATTTTCAGCTGCATTGATGGGTCAACAAAATCGTAGGAGGAGACATTTTGCTTCTATGCTCTTGGCCCCATTCTAACAAATAAGAAATAGCCAGAAAATTTACAAAGCCATAACTTTTCTTGAAATCAGCAGATAGCTAGGGTCACAAGGCAACCACGTGAACTGGATTTCAAAGGTAATGAGATCCTGTTTGGAGAAATAGGACAAATGAACGGCTTATAGGCAGAGTACAAGGGGAAGAGGTGGCCTCCATGAAAGGAAGTAAAATGAAAATGGTTTAAATTCTTAAAGTCTGAGTGATGGCTACAATGACAAATTAAATCCCTGAGAGCCTCAGATTCAAGGGGAGTCTTCAGACACTTGCCAACTCTTTTCTCTAGGTCTCTATATGTGTGCACAAGAAAGACTGGGGATAAGGCAGGAGATGTCAGAGAGGCCCCCCTTGGTGGTACATAGGCAAAAAAAAAATGCTATTTTCATCCCAGTTCCATCTCTTAAATGAAGCAAAGGCTATAAACTTCCGGGGGAGGTTAGGAAGTATTCTCACCCCCAAGGCACAGGTAAAATTGTGCTGCTGCTGGGGGAGGAAAAAAAGCAACGATCACCTACCTTGGAGAGGGACAGAAATCCCACTGGGGCTTTGGATTCAGCACTAAAACAAAGTAAGGGTCTTCTGCCACAGATAGTATGGAAAAACAAAACAAAACATTGATCCTGTCCCTTCCTACCTCAAACTACCATACAAGTCAAAGTTTGGCTGCCACAGAGGAGAATTGGGCATGCACGAATCTGAGAAAGTTCTACCTCCTATGCCCAGGTACACAGGCCCTGAATCCATTTGAGACCGGAGCAGAAGAACCAAATAAGTCTCTATTAGAGTATCTATGTGATCTACAAATCTTCTCTGATTGATAGTTGTAGTTAAGTTTGTACTTTACTTATGGACATTCACTCTTTCCTTTTTTCTCCCCATTGAGCAGCTTAGTCTTATTCTAAAAGGGCATACCATTTATTTTATATAATTACTCCACTTTATAATATCCATATGCCTACAAGGAAGACCAGTTAATATGACTCTTATTCAAATTTATGCACCAACCACTAAGGACGAAGATGAAGAAATTGAAGATTTTTACTAACTTCTGCAGTCTGAAATTGATCAAACATGCAATCAGGATGCAATGATAATTACTGGTGATTGGAATGTGAAAGTTGGAAACAAAGAAAAAGGATCAGTAGTTGGAAAATATGGCCTTGGTGTTAGAAACGATGCCAGAGATCACATGATAGAATTTTGCAAGATCAACAACTTCTTCATTGCAAATACCTTTTTTCAATAACAAAAACAGCCACTATACATGCGGACCTCACCAGATGAAATACACAGGAATCAAATTGACTGTATATGTGGAAGGAAACAATGGAAAAGCTCAGTATCATCAGTCAGAACAAGACCAAGGGCCAGCTGCGGAACAGACCATGAATTGCTTATATGCAAATTCAAGTTGAAACTGAGAAAAATTAGAACAAGTCCATGAGAGCCAAAATACAACCTTGAGTATATCCCACCTGAATTTAGAGACCATCTCAAGAATAGATTTGATAAGTTTAACACTAATGACCAAAGACCAAAGGAGTTGTGGGATGATATCAAGGACAGCATACATGAAGAAAGCAAGAGGTCATTAAAAAGGCAGGAAAGAAAGAAAAGACCAAAATGGATGTCAGAAAAGACTCTGAAACTTGCTCTTGAACATGGAGTAGCTAAAGCCAAAGGATGAAATGATGAAGTAAAAGAGTAGAACAGAAGATTTCAAAGGGCTGCTCGAGAAGACAAAGTATTAAAATAACATGTGCAAAGACCTGGAGATAGAAAACCAAACGGCAAGAACACACTTGGCATTTCTCAAGCTGAAAGAACTGCGGAAAAAAATTCAAGCCTCAAGATGCAATACTGAAGGATTCTATGGAGAAAATATTAAACCATGCAGGAAGCATAAAAGAAGATGGAAGGAATACACGGAGTCACTATACAAAAAAGAATTGGTCGACATTCAACCATTTCAGGAGGTAGTATATGATCAGGAACTGATGGTACTGAAGGAAGAGGTCTGAGCTACACTGAAGGCATTGGTGAAGAACAAGGCTCCAGGAATTGACAGAATATCAACTGAGATGTTTCAACAAATGGATGCAGTGCTGGAAGTGCTCACTCGTCTATGCCAAGAAATTTGGAAGACAGCTACCTGGCCAACCGACTGGAAGATATCCATATTTATGCCTATTCCCAAGAAAGGTGACCCAACCAAATATGGAAATTATCAACAATATCATTAATATCACATGCAAATAAAATTTTGCTGAGGATCATTCAAAAGCTGCTGGAGCAGTATATTGACAGGGAACTGCCAGAAATTCAAGCCAGATTCAGAAGAGGATGTGGAATAAGGGATATCATTGCTGATGTCAGATGGATCCTGGCTGAAAGCACAGAATACCAGAAAGACGCTTACTTGTGTTTTATTGACTATGCAAATGCATTTGACTGTGTGAATCAAAACAAATTATGGATAACATTGAGAAGAATGGGAATTCTAGAACACTTAACTGTGCTCATGAGGAACCTGTACATATACCAAGAGGCAGTCGTTTGAACAGAACAAGGGGATACTGCATGGTTTAAAGTCAGGAAGGTGTACATCAGAGAGGGTTGTATCCTTTCACCATACTTATTCAATCTGTATACTGAGCAAATAATCCGAGAAGCTGAACTATATGGAGAAGAATGTGTCATTAAGTTTGGAGGAAGATTCATTAACAACCTGTGTTACGCAGATGAAACAACCTTGCTCGCTGAAAGTGAAAAGGAGTTGAATCAATTACTGATGAATATCAAAGACCACAGCCTTCAGTATGGGTTATACCTCAACATAAAGGAAACAAAAATCCTCACAACTGAGCTAATAACCAACATCATAATAAAGAGAGAAAAGATTGGAGTTGTCAAGGATTTCATTGTACTTGGATCCATAATCAACATCTATGCAAAGAGCAGCAAGAAATCAAGACACATTGCACTGGGCAAATCTGCTTCAAAAGACCTCTTTAGAGTGTTAAAAAGCAAAGATGTCACTTTAAGGACTAAGGTGCTCCTGATCCAAGCCATGGTGTTTTCAATTGCCTCATATACATGGGAAAACTGGATGATGAATAAGGAAGACCAAAGAATTGATGCCTTTGAATTATAGTGTTGGTGAAGAATATTGAATATACCATGGGCTGCCAAAAAAACGCACAAATCTGTCTTGGAAGTACAACCAGAATGCTCCTGAGAAGCAAGGATGGTGAGACTGTGTCTCACATACTTTGGGTGTGTTATCAGGAGGGATCAGTCCCTGGAAAAGGACATCATGCTTGGTGAAGTAGAGGGTCAGCAAAAAAGAGGAAGACCCTCAATGAGATGGATTGGCGCAGTGGCTGCAACAATGGGCTCAAGCATAACAACGATTGTGAGGATGGCGCAGGACTGGGCAGTGTTTTGGTCTCTTGCGCATAGGGTCGCTATGAGTCGGAACCCACTAGATGGCACCTAACAACAACAACAACTCCACTTTCCCTCCCCACTGTAATGTATAGTTCCCAAAGAAGTTTCCACCTCCTTAGATAACCTGCCTTTCCCAGCCACATAGAGTCAGGGCACCTGAATTGTGTTGAGACATTCATGTGGTCCACTCTACTGAGCATAGCTATTTGGGTTTGGGTTTGGGATTGGGCACATGACCAAAGGTGGGCCAGTCAGAACTCTCCTCTATGATGTTTTGAATAAGCTGAGAAGAGCCTTTTATCTCAGATGTCAAAGGTAGGAAGATGAGAACTTTAGACTGCTTGTGGTCAGTGTTCCAGAGACATGGAAATGAGCGGTACAAATGAAGCTGACTCTCAGAGACAGAGACAGAGAGCGTCCTGATGACCTCGTGTAGCTGGTTTCAGTCATCTCTGAGGGCAGCTCTGCCTGCTCTTGCTGGGATTGCTTACATGAGTCAATAACCTCATTTTCTTTGGCCTAAGCAAATTTAAATTAGTTTAATACTATCAGATACCATCAAATCTTAGCTCATGCAGAAATAGTCTTACTTAGATATGACCAGGAAGTAATAATATGAATGAAAATAGAAACATAACACAATAAAATGGGCAATAGATAATGCAACTAAATAATGTATTTATATAGGGTAACAGTAAATGATAGGGCAAGAAAGAACACTGGAGTAAGTCTCCAAAATAATATTTATTTTTTATAAAACAGAAAGATTATAATTTACTGAGAGCTTATTACATGCCAGGCCCTGAAACATGGTTTGAATGTATGCTGGATAATCCTCTTTAATTATTATCTTCTTCAATATTTTAGCGGGTATCATTTCCATTTTACAGATAAGAAAAATGAGTCTAACACAGGTGATTATATTTACTTCAGGGCACATATCGAGTTAGCACAAGAGTCAAGATTTGTAGTAATGTCTGCTGATTCCATGTTCTTATTAAGATCATAAATGCCATACTAAGGAGATTAGCTTTATTCTATAGGCAATATACAGTGATTAAGATTTCTTTTTCTTGGTTATTGTTGTTAAAGCAAGGCCTACCTTTGTGAAAGCTATATTTTTAAAAGATGAGTTTTCACAGCAGTGTGCAGAAATGTATTGAAGGAGGGCTAAGCATATGTCAGAAAGCCATTCAGGAAGCTCAAATAGCAACCTATGTGTGAGATGATAGAAAGAATGCTTATAACAAGTAAAATTACAGGTTCTGCTAGTGCCTGGAAACTCATCACTATCTGTAAAATACATGACCAGACTTTGCATGTATACTTTACTATTCTGTAGATAATGCATACGATAGGAGCTCTGATTGCTAAAGAAAATGTCAAAGATTTCTAACTTGATCAACTCTTATAGCAGTAGAACTGACCTTTCCTCATAGAACAGTAAGGAAAGACACTCAGGACCCTTGGAATAGATTCAGTGATGTTGCACTACCCAGCTTGGAATCACATGTAATTACTGATTTGATTTATAGTTACTGCTTGCCCTATTCCCCTAGTTATCTGGAAAACTACATATATAAGCATGCCTGCCTGTCATTAATCCTAGTTTCTACCACTTACCTTTATTCAGCAATCACTAAGAAGGCAGGGAGTTGGTTATCTTTATTATATTCCTGGTGAAGATGACCCCCTTCCACTATCTGTTTTTTTTTTCTTCTTCCCAAGCAGGGAATACAACACAAAAACAGAGTGAGAAGTTTCCAGCCATCGCTCACTTTCAAACTTTGAGTCTCTAGCCACAAGCTATATAACATGCCTTAAGAAATTATATGATTTCAACATACCTTTATTAAGCATCTACTATGTTCCAGGCATTGTGTTATACTTTGAGAGACACAGGGTCCCCAACCCTATCGAACATACATTTTAGTAAGGTATAAGTTCTTTTTACATGAGATCAATCAATAGGTTAAAATAAAGGAGAATTTTATGCAACAAATCAAGAATGCAACACTTTACTGATTCCCCCTGAATTTAAGCCTAGTTAGAACCTCAGGTTTACTAAGCAACTTGGACGTAGAGAAACAATAGATTCTTTAATTATTGTGAAAAGATAGAACCCACACTGCTCCTGTGAGACTCGTCTTCATCCACAATGAAAATTTAGCGTCGCTCTGGACTGTCCATGTGTCAGAAGCCTACCTGCTGGCCTGTGCAGTTCTGGGGCTGTTTTCAATGCTAAGGGCATCTAATGGCAATTTTTGTGTTCTCCAGCTCCAAGAAGCCACACACCATGGCATTATCCTAGAAAAGTCTAGAGAAAAGGAAATCAGTGGGGGACTGATACCACATTAATTAAAGTACTGAATGCAACTTAATACTAGTTTAACATTTGTATTAGATGTATTTGTGTCTTTGCTCACAGTACTGAGTTTGTGATCTTTTTAGTCAAACCTTACATATAGATGTAAAACTTTACCTGTTGATACAGGAGATGATTCCAGAATTTCTTTAAAGGAGTACTTTAGGAATGGCAATCTGGTTTTGATTGGAGGTTGCAGGATGTTCTTCGAGCACATTTCCAGAATACTCTATAAGTTTTTGGAGCCCTGGTGGTGTAGTGATTAAGAGCAAGGATACTAACCAAAAGGTTGGCAGTTCAAATCCACCAGCTGCTCCTTGGAAACCCTATGAGGCAGTTCTACTCTGTCCTACAGGATCGCTACGAGTATAGAATTCTACAGATCGCTATAGAATTGACTCGACTGCAACGGGTTTTTGTTTTTTCTTTGTAAGTTTTAAACAACATTATTGTCCATTTCAAAGAATGGTGGGGGTGCTTTGGAGCTTCAGTAGGTTATTTGGAACCTAACGGGGCTAGTGCGTCACTCTACCACTTCTTTCACCAGCCACTCTGTGAAACACTCACTGACACTGTTGGCTATTTTACATTTTTAGGATGCCTAACAGCCTGAGTTCATCCAAGTTTAACACAACTCATTTGCAGTTTTAAAATGCAGTTTATCTTCAATTGTTTTATCTATCCAATATCAGGCAAAAAATAACAGAACTGGTCAATTGTGACACTAGATAATCATAGCCTAAAGCTACATTGCTATATCTAGAATAAGTAACCGTATTAAAACCAAACATGTAATTTAATCGTTTGTAAAATTCAAAGCAAGCCATAGCAACTATTTCAGAGCTTATTTAGAAATCTATTAGTGGAGAATGCAAATATTTAAAAGTGACATTATGTATGTACAAACAAAATTTAGCAAATTAATTTGAACTCCACAATAAATTCTATGCACTTTGAAAATACTGCTGTCTGAATTATGACAAAAAATAACTTCGGTCGTTTAGGCAATGAAAAGAGTTAATTTTACTGAGTTCACACTGCAAACAAATTTTTCATGATAGCTCACATTTTCTGAGTGCTTACAATGTGCCCAGCATTACAGACTACAACTTCCTATATTTTCTCATTATCCCAAGTATTTTTTTTTTAAATTTTTTTTTTTTATATTTTATTGT
>NW_004443983.1:3609032-3666991 GCF_000243295.1 Trichechus manatus latirostris | reverse complement strand
CTTTTGGATTTCTAATTGTTGTTTTTGTATAATTTCTAGTTGTGAATTTATTTTGGCATTTTGTTCCTGCATCACCTTCCTGAATTCTTCCAATTTTTTGTCTCTATTTTCCATGAATTTGTCTATTTTTTTCTCATGTTTGTCAGCTTTTTGCCTCAGTTCTTGGAAAATTCCGAGTATTAGTGATTTGAATTCCCTGTCAGTTACTTCTAGTGCATTTTCTTCCACAAGAGAGTCATCTGGTGTTTTAATTTGGACGCCTACTGGAGCCATCCTGTCCTGTTTTTGTAAACGTTTTGATATTGTTTGCTGTTTTCGGGTCATTCAGTAGATATGTCTCTCGTTTATTGATGGTAGATTTGTTTGTTTTGTCCCTTTTTGAAAAAAATGTGACTATGTCTGAGCAGGCGGACTGTGTGCCCCTTGTTTGCTCGTCTGTGCGCTCAATACTTTTCGCCTCCTTCTCCAACTGGCCGGTTCAGTCACTCAGATGTGGTATACGCAGGGCAGGTCTAGCTGAAGAGGAGCCACTGGGATGGGTTGTTTGTGGCACTCACCGCAGCCACCAGGACGGTTGGTAATCAGTGCTGGGCAGGTTCCAATAGGTCATGCCTGCACAGCTTCATGGTGTGATGTCAAGTGCACTGTGCAGGTAGGCAGGATACAGCGGGGAGATGGTTATGTGTGGAGGTAAGCTGGATATGCGAGAGAGGAGAGAGGAACAGGAGCCAAAAAACACAAACAAACAAAAAAGAATGCTAGGGGAGCTTGCCGTTGGAATGGGGAGATGAGAGACTATGAAATGGAGAAAAACAGAAGGGGGAAGATGAAGAAAAGAAAAGAATGAACAACTAAAAATCAGAAAGGTTAAAGAACCACAAAGTTCCCAGGGATCCCACCGATGCAGCTATGAGGTCTGGGGAAGTTGCTTTCAGGTTTCACAGCACAGCCTGGCCAGAAGGCACAGAGGCATACAACACCTGGTATTCAGGGATCAGAAAGAGAAGGAAGAGATAAAGAGACGAGAAATTGAGCAATGAAGAAAGACAAAAGGGAAAAAGAGGGAAAAGAAAACAAAATAAATAAATAAAAAAAAAGGAACAAGAAAGGCATTCCAGAAAAACAGAAAAAAAAACAAAACAACCAAAAAAGAAATGCGTTCAGGGATCCCTCTGCACATCTGTGGAAGCCAAAGGGGAGTCTCCCTGGCACGCAGCTCCGCCTGGCCGGAAAGGGCTCCCAACTCAAGAAAAGGAAAAGAAAACAGACAATTCAAAATGAACAAATGAACAAAAGCCCCGGGATCCCACCAGCGCAGTAGCCCAGACTGGGAAGCAGCTCCACACTGGAATGGAGCTCCACAGCCCCTCAGGAAAAAGCAAAGATGGTGCACAGAGTCATCAGTCATGTTGCGAGATGTTTCACAGATTCATCATTGTTCTTTATCGTTGCATGGTATTCCATTTTGTGTATGTACCATAGTTTGTTTATCCATTCATCTGATGATGGACACTTAGGTTGTTTCCAATTTTTTGCTATTTTGAATAATGCTGCAGTGAACATGAGTGTACATATGTCTATTCACGTGACAGCTCTTATTTCTCTAGGATATATTCCTAGGAGTGAGATTGCTGGATTGTATGGTATTTCTATCCCTAGCTTTTTAAGGAAACACTATCTAATTTTCCGTAGTGGTTGTACCATTTTACATTCCCACCAGCAGTACATACAAGTTCCAATGTCCCCGCAACCTCTCCAACATTTGTCTTTGTTTTTTTTTTATTGTTTGTGCCAATAATGTCAGGGTGAGATGGTATCTCTTTGTAGTTTTGATTTGCATTTCTCTAAGGGTTAAGATTGCAAGAATTTCTTCATGTGTTTGTCAGCTGCATGAATGTCTTCTTTGGTAGAGTGTTCATATCCTTTGCCCATTTTTTAATTGGATTATTTGTCTTTTTGTTATCGAGGTGTTAAAGTATGCTGTAGATTTTAGAGATTAGATCCTTCTCAGATATGTCATAGCTAATTTTTTTTTCCCAGTCTGTAGGTTCTCTTTTTACTCTTTTGGTGAAATTGTTTAATGAGCAAAAGTGTTTATTTTTTAGGAGCTCCCAGTTATCTAGCTTATTTTCAGGTTTTTTTTTTTGTTTGTTTTTTGTTTGTTTTTTTTTTTTGCACTGTTAGCTATGTTTGTATTGTATTTAAGCCATGTATTAGTGTCCCTAACATTGCCCCTATTTTTCCTTCCATGGTCTTTATTGTTTTATGTTTTATATTTAGGTCTTTGATCCATTTTGAGCTAGTTTTTGTTTATGGTGTGAGGTATGGGTTCTGTTTCAGTTTTTTATAGATGGACGTCTGGTTTTGCCAGCAACATTTGTTAAAAAGACTGTTTTTTCACCATTTAATGGACTTTGGTCCTTTTCAAAAATCAGCTAACCATAGGCAGATGGATTTATGTTCTCAATGCTGTTTGATTGGTCTATGTGTCTGTCGTTCTACCATTACCAGGCTGTTTTCACTAGCATGGCTGGATAAAAGTTTCTGAGATCAGGTAGTGTGAGGCCTCCTACTCTTCTTTTTCTTCAGTAATGCTTTGCTTATCCAGGGCCTCTTTTCTTTCCATATAAAGTTGGTGATTAGTTTTTCATCTTATTAAAGAATACTGTTGGTATTTGGATTGAGATTGCATTATATCTGTAGATCACTTTAGGTAGGATTGACATTTTGACAATGTTGAGTCTTCCTATCCATGAACATGGTATGTTTTTCTATTTATATAGGTCTCTTTTGGTTTCTTGCAATAGTATTTTGTAGTTTCTTTGTATAGGCCTTTTATGTCTCTGGTTAGATTTATTCCTAAATATTTTACCTTTTTAGGGGCTATTATAAATGATATTATTTTCCTGATTTCCTTTTTTGAAGTTCTCTTTGTTGGTGCATAGGAATCCAACTGATTTTTGTGTGTTGATCTTGTATCCTGTTACTCTGCTGAATATTTCTATTAGTTCCAGTAGTTTTCTTGTGGAATCTTTGGGGTTCTCTATGTATAGGAGCCTACAATCTGTGAATAGGAGTAATTTTACTTCTTTTCCCATTTGGATGCCAATATTGTGTTATTAATGTTGACCAATATATCATATTCACATAAGATGCTAATTATAGGGGAAATTGGGTGTAGGACATATGAGAACAGTCTTTAATATGTTCACAATTTTTTTTTGTAAATCTAAATATATTCTTAAATTTAAAAAAAAGTTTATTTAAAAAATGAAATTGATAAACAATGGGGAGCATGCTTTAAAACAAGCATCGCTCTGGCACAAAGTAACTTCTTATAAACTAGTTAAATAAGTTCTAAAGTGTTAAAAATGAGAAATATTATGAAAAAATTAACTCTTAAGATTTCAACCCAAATTTGAAGAAAGGCAGACATGTAAAAATTGGAGCTGAGAAGTTATCCAAATTGGAGGTGATTTTAGGGCAAGAGTTTGGATGAAATTTTTAAATATACTAAAATATTTGACATATATGAGGAAGACATAAAATTTAATGTTCATCTCTATTTTCAGTAAGACACTAATATTTGAAGTGTGAAACTGGCAAATAAGATTTAGACTAATCTAGACTTCACAGATCTCTGGAAGAAGATGATGGTGCTTTTGAGAGAAGATGTTAATGGATCTGTTGAACTCTTCTGGTCCACTATAGTAACTTCCTTAAGAAGGCCAAGCAAGCATTGTGAGATTAGCTAAGGTAATTTTACTTCTCCTATTCCAGAGATTTCACTGAGTACTAAACAGAAGATGTATTTAAGGTACTGACTTTTCCATATTTTGAAAACAAGGTATTTTAAAGAAATCCAGAAATCTTTTTTCCTTCCCGTAGTTAATATGTTTTATGTTCCTTAATTTAACAATGGATGAATTAATAAGATATTTTGTTCTTCTTCTTCATTAGGCTGGGTTGGTCTGAAGCTTTTCTTTTTTCTGAAAATAAGAAATCAGTGGTGCCACTTAAATTTGTATTTGCATCTAGAGGATAAATAATTGGCCTTGAACATTTCACCTCAGCCACCTTCTTTCCATTAAACCTAATTTTTGAACTATTTTCTTCAGAGTGCAAAAGGAGGGGAAAAAGGAAAGACGTACCGAATGTACACATAAGCATTTCCAAGTTTCCTTTATATATATACTCTTTTCATGGCTGTTTAAAAGTCATGGCTTTATGCCCAGTTTGGCCCTAAATTAATCAGTAAAGTGACAGTAGTCCTTTTTTCACAAAGAAAATAATTTGGATTTGCTAATTTTTGAACCAGTCTTAAATTCTATGAAAGGGTTGAATTCCAGCAAGTAGTCAAATCATACTTTTAGTTGGTTATAAGACAAGCAGCCCTTATTCTGGATGTAGAGAATCTTGGCAATCACTGCAGCCAAGTGGCTAAAATGGCCACCAAACTTCCAGCTCCTAGCGACTAATTCTTAATGCAGATTTTTGCTTAAATATAGCATCATGAATGCACAGCTGCAGAGGATGTGCAAAGCAGCCGAAATTGTACACATGCAGTCTGTGAGGTATTTTTTTCTTTCTTTTTATGTCTAGGGTATTGTTTCAAACAACTATGTGGATGCTGTCTTTGGCAACCTGCCATTTCCCTAGCACATTCATAAAACAATTGGAGTGGAAGTACCTGGGTGCTATTCACAGAGAAGCATATAATGTGAAACAGCTTCTCTTCTATTGAAATCATTATCGAGTATCAGCCTGAGATATGAGTGGGCATTAGTTTGAGGATCATCAGTGAATAATGACAGAGTGGATTTTCATAGAAGAGATTCTGAGGTTACCCTTCTCTGTCTTGAATTTTTGCACATGAGCTGCCTGCTGGGGAGTTCCAGAAGAACCTGAAATGTCATTTGCAAATGCCATCATATTGATTTTGGCAAAAATCGTAACAGTCATGTTCTTGATAAGCAGAATATTCTATAGTGAATTTGAAGATATGATCTCTAAGGAATATAGTTTATAGGGTGTTTATGATTGGGAACAGATAAACAAGAGATTTCTACAAATTCATGGACATGTGAAATAAATGTTTCCTCTCCTGAAGATAAAAATCATTAACCCCATCACTTGGTGGTATAGTTTGATTATTGTTGTTGCAGTTACTGTTTGTTTGTGACCTACATTCTATCTGAAATATATTTACCAAATATTTTACTGAGCATTTATTGTTGTTGCTGTTAGGTACCATCAAGCTGCCTCAGACTCATAATGACCATATGTATAATAAAATGAAATGTTGTCTAGTCCAGCGCCATCCTCACTATTGTTGCTGTACTTGAGCCCATTGTTGCAGCTACTGTGTCAATCCATCTCTTTTAGGGTCTTCCTCTTTTTGCTGACCCTCTACTTTACCAAGTATGATGTCTTTCTCCAGCAATTAGT
The DNA here is from genome assembly GCF_000243295.1 of Trichechus manatus latirostris. NCBI lineage: Eukaryota > Metazoa > Chordata > Mammalia > Sirenia > Trichechidae > Trichechus > Trichechus manatus. The sequence goes on along the minus strand of NW_004443983.1, from coordinate 3,661,543 downwards.
CCCTCCTGATACCATGTCCAAAATAAGTGAGACAAAGTCTCCCATCCTCACTTCTAAGGAGTACACATGGGGTCACTATGAGTTGGAATCAATACAACAGCAACTAACAATAGTCCCTTGAGAAGGGCTTCATTTATAATAGTAGGAAGCATTTATTAAACACCATCTATGTATGTTAGACAGTGAACTAGAAAAGGAGCTACAAAAAGAATGAAGCATGGACATAACTGCCCATAAGGAGTTTATTTTTAAATGAGAGAAACAGAATTTTACATAATGATGTGATAACATTATAAGAAAGGTATGAGTGTAGTTCCTCCTTTCTTTTTAAACTCTTAAAGAACACACATAGCCCAGAAAAGAGAAGACTGAAATAACTCCACAGAAAAAAACATTTGGGTTGTTTCTTAAAGAATCAACAGGTCACCAAGGGGAGCAGATTGGGTAGAGAGCAAAGGGTTGAGAGGACTGGGAGAGTGCATTTCAGGGTCAATAATATTACCTGCAAAGGAGAGAAAAAACTGCAGAGAATGTTGTTTGAGAACAGTAGGTCTTGAATAAAAAGTGAGTGTGAAGTGGAGAGAAGGTGAGGTTGCAGAGTGAGTTGCTGATAGATTTTGTTTATTTGAGCTAAGAGATTTGGACTAAATCCTATAGGCCAGTGTTGCCCTTGTGTATTCATCTGTAATAAACCAAAAACCCATTGCCATCAAGTTGATTCCAACTCATGGTGACCCTATAAGACAGAGTAGAACTGCCCCATAGGGTTTCCAAGGCTGTAATCTTTATGGAAGCAGACTCACGGAGCAGCTGGTGGGTTCCAACCACTGATTTCTTGGTTAGCAGCCGAGCGCTTAGCCACTGCACCACCTGGGATCCTTTTCTTCTGTAATAGTACCCTTAAAATGCTGTTTAAAAAAGTTTTCAGTGGACAAATGCATTTACATTCCTCTGCGCTGTATCCTCATCTTAGAGATTGTTTATGCACATTAGGAAATAAACGCTTGGAGAAGACTTGCAATAAAGAAAGCGGTTTAACTAGGAAGAAGGAGCCAATCAGAAGATTTAAAGCAAAGAAGAATGATAATAAAGTTTGTCTGTAGGAAGAAATTCTACCAGTAATGTGGAAAAGTAGCTAAGGCAAAGGATGCCCGGGAGAAGGATCAATATGACATGAGTCCATGGGATAGTGATAAGACTCTGAGAGAAAGAGGAGAAAATATGAATGGAAAGAGAGATGTTTCTCAGGAGAAGAAATAGGATCTGGTCTATGAGAAGAATGAGGGATATAAATCCAATAATAGCTTTTCTATTAGACCACAATAAGTTTGCAGGAGCAGTACATTGCTACATTGATGGTGATAAAATTAACTATCAGAAATTGAAGGTCTACTCTGTTTCATACTAGGATAAACCCATTGCTGTCAAGTCGATTCTGACTCATAACAACCCTGTAGGACGGAGTAGAACTACCCCATAAGATTCCCAAGGAGCGCCTGGTGGATTCGAACTGTCAACCTTTTGATTAGCAGTTGAACTCATACTAGGATAGACATTTTAAAAATCTTATTGCATTTCCTCTTCACAACAACCCAGAAAAGTAGGCATTATCAAGGGTAATAATTCTCCTGAAACTTAGGTAAATTTTGGTTAGGTGAAAGTTAGCCCAAGATCATATTCTCAGCAACTGGAAGAGCTAGAATACGGTAACCATATTTGACAATGCCAGAGGTCCTGTGATTGTAGCACTGGGATCAAAAACAGATGTGATAAAAGAACTTCTGCTTTGAAGAAGCACTCAGATCAGGTGCAGTTGGTAGAAAAGTTACATTAGCTAAATCCAATACACTGCTTGGGGAAGAGGGTCTTTTAAATCTCACATAGTGATGCTTTAATGACTAGGGAGTTTGCTAATAGCAATAGGGAAAAGGTGGACGTTTAGAAAATACAATTTGTGGCCAATCTGATTTGCAATGGCACCAACAAGTCAGTGAACTCTTTTCTTCAAACTTAAAAAAAAAAGGATGAAGAAAAGTTTTCTGAACAGCGAACCCTGATGGCACAAAGCCCTTGCACAGGTGTTCATGCATCTAACTTACTGAGGATATTTTGGATTCTCACCATGGCCTTAATTTCATTCGCTTCAGATCTAAGTCTGAAATAAGTTTGCAATGTCATTCCTCAGACTACAGCAATGGAATGCAGAGTCAGCGATGGCAACAAGAGGCAGCAACCAGAGCCAGCACAGGAAGAAAAGCAAATAATGATCAGAGAGAGAATGCCTGGAAAGCCTCGGAAAAAAGATACCCATTTCTAGAAGAAAAAAATATTCAAGGAAAGAAGCCAGCACATACTAAGTAGCAAATTTAGTAAGGCAGGCACAAATATCATGGTATAAGTGAAGTGGCAAGGGCACCATCTTATATGTCTATTCATTTCATGAATTTATTAAATGTGTAATAGGTGCCGAGGAATCCCTGGGTGGCACAAATGGTTAAACAATTGGATACTAACCAGAAGTTTGCCAGTTCAAATGCATCCAGGGATGCCTTGGAAGAAAGCCCTGGTGATCTGCTTCTGAAAGATCACGGCCATTGGAAATCCTATGAATTGCAGTTCTATTCAGAAACATATGGGTCCCCATGAGTCAGAATCAACTTGGCAGCAACTAGATTGGTTTTTTGGAAGAGGTGCCAGAGTCTATGCTTCAGGTTGTGTCAGTGGAAGTATCAAGACATAAAACATGTGCAGGAAAATGCTGAACTGATATTCCTTACCCATACTTGCGGAAAAGACTTAAAAGATATCCTTTTCTTGTCACCAAGAATTCTCTCCAACACCACGTGAAGGGCTGCCAAAGAGACAGTTGTGATCCCGATATATTAACTCTGGGTGTGACCACACTGTAGAGCATGATGGTTGGGGCACACCTTGCCCAGTAGTTTAGGAAATGATGGAGTTTAGAATACTGCCAGTTGGGTATTTTTTACAGTATGTGGTGTTGGATGATTTTTGACAACAGTACAGACATTTTTCAGAACATTTAATGGATTGACTCCTGTTAGATTGGCACCACTCTCACTTCCTCTAAGACTTGGAGCAATACTTCCCAGAATCCACTTCCTTGTGAGAGGAACTAGCAAAAGATTAAGAAGGTGAAAGTGAAGAGAGTCTTTATTCTCTGGAGGTAGTTACAGCCAGGTGGATGTGGACAGGTGAGAGATTCTTAGACGTTTCCTGGAGAGTTTAAATTTCCAAGTAAATAACATTCTAAAGTGTACTGCTTAAGACCAATAGTTTAAAAGCATAGTTAACTATAATAAGTTATGTATTATAAAACAACTGCACAGAGTGTAAAACTGTGTCCTGGAAATTAAAGCCAGGTCATCACCTTCATAAGAGAATTAACTCAAGGAAAAAGAAAAAAAAATCAGCTAATTTGTAATAGCATCTCACACAATATCTCTCAGGATAAACTGTAGCCTGATTCTAATATAGAGCTAAATAATTGCTGAATAAGCTCCTCAATCAAGGGATATCCTTGCTGCTTACTTTCTTTGGTATTGTCTTAGTCATCTAGTGCTGCTCCAACAGAAATACCACAAGCGGACGGCTTTAACAAAGAGAAGTTTATTCGCTCACAGTCCAGTAGGCTACAAGTCCAAATTCAGGGCATCAGTTCCAGGAGAAGGCTTTCTCTCTTTGTCAGCTTTGGAGAAAAGTCCTTGTGATGCATCAGTCTTTACTTGCTCTGGGAGCTTCTCAGCACAGGAATCTCAGGTCCAAAGGACGTGCTCTGCTCCTTGCACTGCTTTCTTGGTGGTATGAGGTTCCCATGTGTCTCTGCTCACTTCTCTTTTATGTCTCAAAAGAGATTGGCTTAAGACGCTATCCAATCTTGTAGATGTCATCAGTATAACCTCATCATAGTGATAGAGTTTACAACACATAAGGAGATCACATATAACCCCATCGCAGTGTTAGAGTTTATAACACATAAAGAAATCACATCAGATTACACAATCATACAATATGGGGAACCATGATCCAGCCAAGCTGACAGACATTTTTGGGGGACACAATTCAATCCATGACAGGTATCATGCAAATAATCCCAAATTTGACAAAAATTAAGACATTTCCAGCCAAAGGGAAGAGGAAGGTACTTCCCATGCTCACAATATAATGAAAGAACTGCTTGGGGTTTAAGCAGTCACTCATACTACCTCTAGTGATCATTTTAAAGGCTAGGCAGGGAATAAGTCAGATTTTTTGTGGTAATAGAGGTAGATAAATGAAAGATGAAAGCAATCAAAGGAGAAGCACCAAAGACAAACTTCACTTCCTAATATTGAAGAGAGATTAGGCCTGAATACTATAAAATTGCATGGCGACAATTCCATGGCAATTCGCTCCCAGGTCACAGCTTTAAAAACCCTATGGAGTTTAGTTCCAGTCTGCACACATGAGGTTGCCATGAGTTGGAATCGACTCCAGGGCAACTGGTTTTGTTTGTTTATTTGTTTGTTTTAATCTCCACTTCTCCACCACCATCTTTGCAGACACCATTAACTTACCCACTGAGTTAAACAATTCCTCTCCAAAAGGGAAAGAGTCATTCTATTCATGGTGGAAAATATTGAGGAATTTTACAATCACAAAATTTAAAAATATGAGCATTTTGTTATGGGTGTCTGAAAGAAAATTAGAGAACAAGGTTTATCACCAAGTATGACTGTTTCCTTGGGGCTGACTCATTGCATTCTTTGGAATGATTAGATTAATGCTGATCTTCCTGTTGCTGCTATATTAAAATGCCAAAACTAAGATCAAGAGACTAGCTGTCTCATTTTGGAGATCCTTTCAGGGTAAAAAAAATTATAGTATAATGGTGAAGCAGTTAACAAGTACACTAACTGCAAGCTCTGTGCATTTAAAAGACATGGCAAAACATTAAACTGTGTTTTATTTTATTTTTTTAAAGAGAATAAATATAAGAACAAATTTCATGACCTGGACCATTTCCTCTGCACCAAAACCCTCCTGTAGGACCTTGCCAGAGTAGATACCTTTTTATCCACAAGCAGAAAATGGTACAGTTGCCATTTGGCTGAATCCGAATTTTAAGTAATTCCAACACACAACTTTATTCTCTCTGCTCTTCCATTTTCGACGCCATCTCTGAATCCTTTTGCATTCATTGAAGCTCAAGAAGGGTTTCAGTTCATGCTCTAAATCCCTAAATGTCTCCATTTATGTTGACATCGATAAAAGTGAGACATAGCACCTGAGGTGGACATTACCCAGCACAGGAGTCCTGCATTTCCTGCGTTCACACCAGCCAAAGGAAAGTTTGCACAGACCCTTCTCGATCTAAGCACTAAAACATAATGCAGGTTCTAATACCCTGAAACATTCCTCACCTCCCTCTCTCCATGATGTAAGTCCTGGGCTCCTACTTTCAAGGTTGAGTCCTGAAGGGTTTTTAGGAGCTAATTGTCACCAGCACTTACAAGTCTAATCACAATGATAAAGAGGTAGTGCTTGACTTCATGGTTTTCTAAAGTGCTTATACTGAAAGCAAGAAATATTGTTTCAGGAATGCTAGAGAATGGATGTTTGTTCTTTATACTTGATTCAAATGAGGACTTTTGAGATCTAATGTTTATTTAGCAAGATTAATGCAGACTATAATCAATACAGTCAAACCTGAGCAGTTTACTGAATTTGACACTAAAAGTCCAGAAGAAAAAAGAATAACTGGACGTTTGAAAATACAGACTAGGTAATAATGCTTTTTGATAGCTTGTGATGATACTCACCGATTAAAATGGTTGATTAAGAAAATACAGTTTCACTTGAGGTTTCATATTATTCTCTCTTCTTATGAGAATAATTGGCACACACATATTCCCAATTTCTAGTATTCATTGGTAGGGGTGGTCAGTGTGTTTATGGTTGCCTATAAACTGCCCTAGCAAACTTTGTGTTTCCATTGGTGTGTTCTGCTAGCTCAGTGATTGCCATTAACTTTACAGACTGAGTCAGGGACCGTAACAGCCAAGTTATAAATACATCAGCGTTAAAACATAGTTTTAATCTTACCTATTTATCAATTTAGAAATCTCATTTCGCTAATATACTACATACAGCCTGGTTGTTTTAGGCCAGGAAGACCTCCAGCTCCACGTCATCCTCAAGAAACCTCTAAGCACAACTTGGATTTGCAGAATGTCTTCAACAAAGTAAACGCTGCAGGGCAAGCTAAAGGAAAGCCCGGTCTTTCAAGTCCAGCAGCCTGATTTTGAATCCTAACTCTACCATGATCCCAATGTCTGATCTTGGGCAAGTTACTATCTTTCACTGAGCCTCAGTGTCCATATCTACAAAATGAGAGCACTCACATCTAACCTTTCATGATAGCTTGTGAGTATTTAATGAGATGAAAAATAAAAAGCATCCATCTTAATAAATGGAAGCTAATTGAAGTATCACAATTTTCTATTACAATTTCTATGATTTTCTACAATTTCTATGATTCCTTCCATTCCCCTCCCCCCAAAAGTTATCATATTAAAGGCAAAACTAACAGATCTCATAGGAACAGGTAGATTTATGCATACTCTTGGCCTCTGTGTCAGCATCTCTTATTTAAGACCCTAGACAGTTATCCCCTCAAAAAAATGGAAACTCTCAATGACAAATAAATAAGCCTGGTTCTCCACTGAGAGCAGCAAATTCCCTGCCTGAAAGATTTCCTTGGCTTCCTGCAAAAGATGCATGCTGCTCTTTTCTTTCAAAAGGCCCGCCTGAGAGAATATCTATCATCTTTAATGCAAAGATGCTGTGAGCTGCTATGCCCATTCTACCACTGAGCCTTGGAGAACACTCTCAAACCGCTTGCTGCCATAGGAGCACACCACAGGCTTTTAACTAACATTTTTTAAGGCCATGTGCCAAGAGCCAATTCCAGTCGCTATCAAGAAGTATAAACAATTCCACATCAGTATTTCCACTTTACTCTTTCAATAACCATGTGAAGTTCTCTTCACACCAGCGAAATTTGGGCTCAAAGAAACTCTGCCCCAGACCACACTATGTCACACGTCTCAGGTCACTTGAATAGTGTGTCATCTTTACATTCTTAATTGAAAACTCGCAGAATGCAATGGAATCTGTCTTCCTGGAGTGTTCCAGAGCACTTCTATCTTACCCAGGCTTCCAGATAAAAGACTAACTTCAGAAAAGGCCTCTCTTTTTCTCTAGTCGTCTTTTCTCAGTTAACACATTTTTGGGTTTCTCTGCACTTTTGTGTACGCTCAGTATTTAAAATGTTCGTTGAATAGAAACTTTAAAGCATTTTGTAAATCACTCATCAGGTCAGTAGCTGCACAAAATCTGAAATGCTTTGTGAACACTTTATGGTTCTCTGTATCCAAAGCCTATGCACAGGGTCACATTAATTGAAAGAAGTTTTACGTGTTTAGAGTTGGTGTGGGCCTGCCACTGTGATCCAGTGAGACCTTTCCAGTTGGAAAGAACCATATGGGTTTTGACATGATTGACACAAGTTTCTAATAAGGCATACTGGAAAGAGTATTAATATTCCAAATGGCCCTAATTTCTAAATGCAGGAACTCCCATCTGGACCAATTAGCTAGGAATGATTGCACATATATTGGAATTAATACCCTGAATTGGTTTTCTCTTTCACAGAATGACTACAAAGACCAATTTCAATTGGCCCTTAATTTTGCTATTAATTTAAGGATCATGGTAAAAATGGTATGATCTATTTTTTTTTTTTTTTTGGTTTTTACTTTCCTCCTCCATACTTGTAACTTAATTTTTTTTTTTTTTCTCATGAAAACAGTAGTACACATATTGTTTTATGACATTGGTTAACAACCCCACAACATGTCAACCCTCTAACTTTTCAACTTTTTTTTTTGGTGAAAATACACATAGCCAAAGATGCACCATTTCAAAAATTTCTACATGCACAGTTCAGTGACATTGACTACGCTCTTCCAATTGTGCTGTTATTCTCACTTAAGATGAAGGCTTACAGAACAAAATAGTTTCTCATTGAACAGTTACTACAAATGTTGCCCTATGACAATGGTTAACAATCTCACAACACATCAACAATATCCTTAACCAACCTTGGGTTCCCTATCACCAGCTTCCTTGTCCTCTTCTGCCTTCTGGCCCTGGTCACTGGACTCCTATACCTCGTTAGTCTCATTTGGTTTTACGGAGCTGTCCACTCCCAGGCTGAACAGTGAACCTTGGAGGTAGCTTCACCACTGAGCTAAAAGGGTGTCTGAGGGCCATACTCTCGGGGTTTCTCCAGTCTCCTTTAGGCCAGTAAATCTGGTCTTTTTTTTGTGAGTTAGAATTATGCTCTACATCCTTCTCCAGCTCTGTCCAGAACCCTCTGTTGTGATCCTGGTCAGAGCAGTCAGTGGTGGTAGCCGGGCACCATCTAGCTGTACTGGACTCAGTCCGGTGGAGGCTTTGGTAGCTGTGGACAGTTAGTCCTCCAGACTAATCTTTTCCTTGTATCCTGTTCTCTTCATTCTCCCTTGATCTATTTGTTTTTAATGTGTTAAGTTGATTATAAATTATTAATAATTTCTAGTGGAAAATATTAAAATATGTTCTATAACCAAGCAAATAAATAGCCTTAGTACCTTGGGGGTTGACTTTAAACCATCATTTTGTTTTAAGTGAAATCCACTTTTGCTATTTTGTCTTAAAGATCAAGCAATAACTTCTTTATATACTATGAAAGATAACTGTTCTGAAATTATTAATTTCAATTAGCTTTCAAACATTTAGGTAACTAAAAAATTCTTAGTGACATCTTAAAATATATTTTTGCAAAATGGTTTCATGTTAGTGAATTTACAAAGTACCTAAAACCTAGTCTTCTTCCACCTAGTTTCTACAAAGTGAAATATGGAGAAGCAGAAAAGAGCTACACAATGGAATTTCCAGAAAAGAAAACATACATCATTTTCTTGTGACTCAGACAGAGGGTAAATACAGTACCCAGCCACTAACGTAAGAAAATAATACTTTATCAGGGTGATGGGGTGAGGAGGAGTTTGTAATTGCTTGGCTTCAAGTCAGGAATGACATTCACATCTGCCACCAAAGTGGTTAACACACCTCATTAAAAAAAAAAAAAAAGCGGGCATTCCTAGTGCTAATCAATATATCAATTCACGGGAAAATGCTGGAAGAGGGGACTAGAGCCTGGCAATTTACCATTGTTTTGGAGAGTCCTTATCAGGTGAGCTGTTACTATTGCCAGCCTGCTGTGGGTGGCAGCTGAGAGAAGGGAAGAGAAGAGAGCTTCTTATGCATATTACCCACAGTCATCAACATAAAGCAATAAATGGAATTCAATGACAACCTGCATTGACTAAATATTGGGATGCATACAAATCTGATCATTCTAGGTTAACTAGATTGTGCTAATCATCAAAGTGATTATTGTTAACTACCCTCAGAGTCAGTCCCTGACTCATGGTGACCTTGGGCACAGCAGAATGAAACACTGCCTGGTCCTTTGACATCCCCATGATCAGAATTTTGTGATCCATTGGCTGACTTTCTGAAGTAAATCACCAGGCCTTTCTTCCTAGTCCATCCTAGTTCAGACGCTCTGCTAAAATCTGTTATGCGTCATAGCAACATTCAAGCCTCCACTGACAGTTGCATGGTGGCTGCAGGTGAGGTTCGTTTGGCCAGGAAGAAAACCTGGTTCTCCCACATGGAAGGTGAAAACTCTGCCACTGAACCACTACTGCCCTCACAGTCATCAAGATAATGGAGATTAAATAAGATAAAGCAAAATTTCTTTAAAAATAAACAAACAAAGCTTTAGCATAAACCTCATTCACATTCTTTTCTTACCTAGATGCACACAAGGAGTATATAATAGAAAGCCAGGAAGGCAAATCTTTCTCATAAAGTTTATTAGAAAAAAGTTTACATAGGAATCTCAAACATGAAATGATAATTCAGACTAAACTGTTAACCATTTAAGGATTTCTACATCACAGATTCCCGAAATCTATACCCAAAATTTAGTAGGATACAACATGTAAACAGCACATTACCTTTGACTAAACTCTTTGCGAGGACCTATTTAAAGGAAAGTAGCTCAAGCTTTTTGTCTGGTTGTTGCAACTGAAATGTAAAAATATCTCACTTTATTGCCCTACAAAATACTGGTGGCTATGTAAAGACTAAGTAGTGAAGGGAAAATAAAGCAAAGAAATATTTTAATTGGCTATAGAAAGAAAGTATCCAAAATAACTGAGCTCTTGCCGAAGAAGAATCCATCAAATTAAAGAATTTCTGTACCTTATGTGGATCTTTGGTCCCTGGCCAGCACAAATGGTTAAGTGCTCAATTATTAGCTGAAAGGTTGGGCAGTTTGAACCCACGCAGAAGCACCGTGGAAGACAGCCCTGGCAATCTACTTCTGAAAGGCCACAGCAATGAAAACCCTATGGAACAGTTCTATTCTGCACACATGAGGTTGCCATGAGTTGGAATTGACTCAACAGCCACTGCCAACAACAACATGTGGATCTCAGGCTGCATTTGAATATTTTATTTGTTAAAGAGAATAAATATTCTCTTTATCCTATGATATGTAGATTGGCCCCACTAACATTTTTCATATTTTCCATTTTCCAATATTCTCAGCTCTGCATATCTGAAGACTGCAAATGAAAAATCTGAATACAGATTTATTGAAAATTAAAGGGAAAGTATGAGAAGTATTAGAGAATTCTCTGTCTAAGTGATCATACATGTGGGATTTTCTGTGATAGCATTGATTTTAAAATATTTAGTTCTGTCATCTCCAAAAGAATATCAGCTCTCATCAGAACTGATATTGGATCAGAAAATAAAATTGTTTCTGTGTTTTTTTTTTTTTAGATAATAGAGACCAAACCCGAACCAAACCCACTGCCGTCGAGTCGATTCTGACAGAGTAGAACTGCCTCATAGGGTTTCCAAGAAGCAGCTGGTGGATTCGAAATGCTGACCTTTTCATTAGCAGCCGTAAGTCTTAACCACTGCGCCACCAGGGCTCCAGATAATAGAGAGAGAGATAAATAAAGATACATATAAATATAGAGAGATGGATGGCTGGATGAATGGGTGGATGGACGGATGGATGGATGGACAGACGGACAGACAGACGGATGGATGGATAATGTTTGTTCTAGTATAGTGTATTTTATTCACTAGACTTCACACCTGTTCTGTGATTGGGGTTGCCATTAGTGAAGCTATGGATTGACCGTGGGATCACAGGGATGCAGGAGCTCAGGCATGGAACTAATTCTGAATCATGGGAATGTCAAAAAAGAGGTGCACTGAAGAGCTATGAGGATTCAACAACAACAAAATCAAAGTAATTTTAGAAGATAAATCATAACAAATATCTGACTTCAGATTCATGGGACCAGCTTAATAAGAAAGACCCACTCTAATTCTGTTTTACAAAAAAAAGCCTGAAATTTTACATTATATTGACTACTTTTAACAGGAACAAAACCAACATTTGAGGTAATTTTGTGTAACAAAGATCATTGCTAATTGAACAAGGACCATATTATTAGATGGGTTTGAGTTCCCTGAGATCTCCTGAATGTGTTTATCTGAAGACAACTCTTTCTATGGAAATGACTGGAACAAGGTAGTGAGGACTGAATGCTGCTCTTCTCAACTAGTTTAGGCTCTTTACTCTGGGCATGATCAAAATAAATGCATGAATATTATCAAGACTAGAGGTCATAAAACTGTTAACGACTACTCAAGATTAATAAAGTAGAAGAACCCCAAACCAAAATGAATCCGAATATGTCTGTATCTATTTATATCTATATTTATATCTACTACATATTTATAAAGCTTGGAGTAATGATGTTTCTCAAAATTCCTTTTCCTAGTTACCAGCATACATAACAGAGCTCTGAAACAGTTTTTTATTTTATTTTTTCATTAAACCTACAGGTTCTCCTTATTGCATAAAATCCCTCTTGCAGTTTCTGTCCTTTACAAGTATATTGAAAGACACATTTTCTTCAAAAATAATTGCCAGAAAAATGCTTAAGAACCATAGAGAAGCTTTTAGAACTACATAAAGTAAGATTCCATTTTATAGATTTTCAAAAATACAAACACAAGTGAAACTGAACTAGGTGTGTGTGTATGTTTATACGTGTGGATAATTAAGAGAACGACAAACATAAAATTCAAAATAGTGGTTACTTATCTGGAGAGGCAGGATGTAATGATCGTATCTTTATGACTGTTAAATGATTCAACTAATTCCCCACTAAACAAACAAATAAAAAAAAATCCACTGTTGTTGGATCAATTCTGACTCATAGCGACCCTATAGGACAGAGCAGAACCGGTGGATTCAAACTGCCGATCTCTTGGTTAGCCGCCGGGCTCTTAACTACTGTGCTACCAGGTCTCCAATAGTGGTTGCTTTACCTTCTTTATTTGTCTCTTCGACCCACCTCCCCAGGTTTCTGTACCACTGCTCAGGTTTCTCCATGATTCAGTCACTAAAGTGTTGCCCGTTTAGCACAGCATGTGAGTCCCCAAATATTGGCTCCAGAACCTTGGTCAGCCTCAGCTCCCTTTGTCTGCGCCATCATCTTATCTAATGCTCGATTTGCATACCACGACTGGATCTATTGTATATTCTTTGCTGATGTTTTATTTCTTGGGTTGTCTTTATGGATGTCTGAATGTTTATTACATTATGAATTAAACACACAACGAATAATAGAAGGAGAAAGGGACAAAAAGATGAGTGCGCAATATAATTGAGCATTCTTCTGTATCTCTGATGGTCTTCATTAGGCTTTGTGACTGATTGCTTAATAGGCTTTGGTTCCTTTTTCTCTTCTACTTCTAACTGGGGCCCAGCCAGGAAACTTATCCTGCTTGCTTCCCTGGGAGACATAATACTCACTGACATCATCGATACTGGGAGTACTGCCCAGGGAGTATGATTCAATATTAGTTATTATTACTTACTGAGAATTGACTATGTACTGTGGATTTCTCAAAACACAGGAGACAAGGTTTTTGGCCTGAGAGTATACACAGAGCTTAAATCAGTGAAACAGGATAGTTCAGCTGACGCATAGACAGCAGAACCCAAGTTCCCTCTGCTGGTCACCAAGCTGTTTCTACTCATGATTATGAAAGATGAACAGGCTATCATTAATCTCATTATAGATCTAGCACAAAGAGTTATGTTTTTGTAGTTGCAATTGTTTTTCTTGTTTATGGCTTAAATGATCTGTCTAGTGTTAATGCATTTCTACATCATTCCATATAAGCAGTTTTCTTTCCTTTTTTTTTTATTGTGCTTTAAGTGAAAGTTTACAATTCAAGTCAGTTTCTCATACAAAAATTTATACACCCATTGCTATGTGACCCTAGTTGCTCCCCCTATACTGTGACAGCACACTCCTCCTTTCTACCCCTGATTTCCTGTGTCCATTCAACCAGCTCTTGACCCTTTCTGCCTTCTCATCTCGCCTCTGGACAGGAGCTGCCCATTTAGTCTCATGTGTCTACTTGAGCTAAGAAGCACACGACTCACGAGTATCACTCTATGTCCCATAGTCTAATCTTTGTCTGAAGAGTTGGCCTCAGGAATGGTTTCAGCTTTGGGCCAACAGTAAGTTCTGCGGCCATGTCTTCCAGGGTCCCTCCAGTCTCAGTCAAACCATTAAGTCCCCTTCAGGGACTCTCTGTTATGTTACCCATCAGGGTGGTCATTGGTGGTAGCCAGGCATCATCTAGTTCTTCTGGTCTCAGGCTGATGGAATGTCTGGTTTCTGTGGCCCTTTCCGTCTCTCAGGCTAATATTTTCCTTGCTTCTTTGGTGTTCTTCATTCTCCTTACTCCAGGTGGGTTGGTACCAACTGATGCATCTTAGATAGCTACTCACTAGCTTGTAAGACCTCAGACACCACTCACCAAAGTGGGATGCAGAACATTTTCTTAATAAACTTTGTTATGCCAATTGACCTAGATGTCCCCTGAAACCGTGGACCCCAGACCCCCACCACTGATACTCTGTCTCTCGAAGTGCTTGGTTGTGTTCAGGAAACTTCTTAGCTTTTGGTTTAGTCCAGTTGTGCTGACTTCTCCTGTAGTGTGTGTTGTCCTTCCCTTCACATAAGATAATTCTTGTCTACTGTCTAGTTAGTGAATACCCCTCTCCCTCCCTCCTCACCCTCGTAACCATCAAAGAATGTTTTCTTCTGTGTTGAAACCTTTTCTTGAGTTCTTATAATAGTGGTCTTATACAATATTTGTCCTTTTGTGACTGACTAAATTCACTCAGCAGAATGCCTTTCAGATTCATCCATGTTAGGAGATGTTTCACAGATTCATTGTTCTTCTTTATCATTGCATAGTACTCCATTATGTAAATACACCATAATTTATCCATTCCTCCGCTGATGGGCACCTAGGTTGTTTCCATCTTTTTGCTATTGTGAACAGTGCTGCAAAGAACATGGGTGTGCACATATCTATTTGTGTGATGGCTCTTATTTCTCTAGGATACACTCCAAGGAGCGGGATTGCTGGATCGTACGGTACTTCTATTTCTAGCTTTTTAAGGAAGTGTCAAATCGATTTCCAAAGTGGTTGTACCATTTTACATTCCCACCAGCAGTGTATGAGTGTTCCAGTCTCTCCACAACCTCTCCAACATTTATTATTCTGTGCTTTTTGGATTAATGCTAGCCTTGTTGTGGTGAGATGGTATCTCATTATAGTTTTGATCTGCATTTCTCTAATGGCTAATGATCGTGAGCATTTCCTCATGTATCTGTTAGCCACCTGAATGTCTTCTTTGGTGAAGTGCCTGTTCATACCATTTGCATATTTTTTAATTGAGTTATTTGTCTTTTTGTTGTTGAGGATTTGCAGTATCTTGTAGATTTTAGAGATTAGATGCTGATCAGATTTGTCATGACCAAAAATTATTTCCCAGTCTGTAGGTTGTCTTTTGACTCTTTTGGTGAAGTCTTTGGTGAGCATAAGCGTTTGATTTTTAGCAGCTCCCTGTTATCTAGTTTCTTTTCTGGTATTTGTGCATTGTTACTTATGGTTTGTATTCTGTTTATGTATTAGGGCTCCTAGCGTTGTCCCTATTTTTTCCTCCATGATCTTTATCATTTTCGATTTTATATTTAGGTCTTTGATCCATTTTGAGTTAGTTTTTGTGCATGGTGTGAGGTATGGGTCTTGTTTCAGTTTTTTGCAGATGGATATCCAGTTATACCACCACCACATATTATAGAGACTGTCTTTTCCCCAATTAACGGGCTGTGGGCCTTTGTCAAATATCAGCTGCTCATAGGTGGATGATTTTACATCTGGATTCTCAATTCTGTTCCATTACTCTATGATCTGTTATTGTACCAGTACCAGGCTGTTTTGACTACCATGGCGGTATAACAGGTTCTCAAATTAGGTAGGGTGAGGCCTCTCACTTTATTCTTCTTCTTCAGTAATGCTTTACTTATCCAGGGCCTCTTCGCTTTCCATATGAAGTTGGGTGATTTGTTTCTCCATCTCATTAAAAAAGGTTGTTGGAATTCGGATCAGGACCGCATTGTTTCTGTAGGATACATTGTATCCTTTGGGTAGAATCAACATCTTCACAATGTTGAGTCTCACTATCCATGAGCAAGTATGTTTTTCCACCTGTGTAGGTCTCTTTTTGTTTCTTGCGTAGTGTCTTATAGTTTTCATTATATAGGCCTTTTATGCCTCTGGTTAGATTTATTCCTAAGTATTTTATCTTCTTGGGGGCTATTGTAAATGGTATTAATTTGGTGATTTCCTCTTCAAAATTCTCTTTGTTAGTGTAAAGGAATCCAACTGATTTTTGTATGTTTATCTTGTATCCTGAAACTTTACTGAAACCTTCTATCAATTCCAGTTGTTTTCTTGTGGGTTCTTTGGGGTTTTCTGTGTATAAGATCATATCATCTGCAAATAGACATACTTTTACTTCTTCCTTACCAATCTGGATGCCCTTTATTTATTTTTCTAGCCTAATTGCTCTAGCTAGGACCTCCAGCACAAGGTTGAATAACTGTGGCGATAAAAGCCATCCTTGTCTGGTTCCCTTTCTCAAGGGGAATGCTTTCAGACTCTCTTCATTTTGTATGACACTGGCTGTTGGCTTTGTATAAATGCCCTTTATTATGTTGAGGAATTTCCCTTTTATTACTATTTTGCTGACAGTTTTTATTCTGAATGGGTGCTGGACTTTGTTAAACGCCTTTTCTGCATCAGTTGATAAGATCATGTGATTCTTGCTTTAGTTTTATTTATGTGATGTATTACATTGATTGTTTTTCTAATACTGAATCATCCCTGCATACCTGGTATAAATCTCACTTGATCATGGTGAATTATTTTTTTGATATATTGTTGAATTCTATTGGCTAGAATATTGTTGAGGATTTTTGCATCAATGTGCATGACGGATATTGGTCTGTAATTTTCTTTTTTTGTGGTGTCTTTACCTGGTTTTGGTATCAGGGTTTTGCTGGCTTCATAGATTGGGTTTGGCTGTATTCCATCCTTTTCTATGCTCTGAAATACCTTTAGTAGCAGTGGCGTTAACTTTTCTCTGAAAGTTTGATACAGTTCTCCAGTGAAACCTTCTGGATCATGGCTTTTTTTTGTTGGGAGTTTTTCGACTACCTTTTTAATCTCCTCTTTTGTTATAGGTTTATTTAGTTGTTCTACCTCTTTTTGTGTTAGTTTAGGTAGGTAGTGTTTTTCTAGAAATTTTTCCATTTCCTCTAGGTTTTTGAATTTGTTGGACTACAATTTTTCATAGTATTCTGTTATGATTCTTTTAATTTCATTTGTGTTTGTTGTGCTATCGCTCATCTCATTTCTTATTTGGGTTATTTGGTTCCTCTCCTGTTTTCCTTTTTTTGGTTTGGCCAATAATTTACCAATTTTGTTGATCTTTTTAAAGAACCAGATTTGGTTTTGTTAACTCTTTCAATTGTTTTCTATTTTCTATTTCATTTAATTCTGCTCTAATTCTTATTATTTCCTTTCTTTTGGCACCCGAGGACTTCTTTTGCTGCTCTCTTTCTACTTGTTCCAGTTGTAGGGTTAATGTTTTGATTATGGCCCTTTCTTATTTTTTGCTGTGTTCATTTATTGCTATAAGTTGACCTCTGGGTACTGCTTTTGCTGTATCCCAAAGGTTCTGGTAGGATGTGTTTTCATTCTCATTTGATTCTGTGAATTTCTTTATTCCATCCTTCCTTAATTTCTTCAATTACTCAGTACTTTTTGAGCAAGGTGTTGTTCAGTTTCCACGTGTTGGATTTTTTTTTTTTTTCCTTGCTTCTTCTGTTATTGATTTCTACTTTTATGGCTTTATGGTCAGAAAAGATGCTTTGTAATATTTCAATGTTTTGGATTCTGTTAAATCTTGCTTTATGGCCTAATATGCGGTCTATTCTGAAGAATGTTCCATGTGTGTTGGAAGAGAAAGTATACTTGGCTGCTGTTGGGTGGAGTGTTCAGTATATGTCTGTGAGATCAAGTTGGTTGATTGTAGCATTTAGCTCTTCTGTGTCTTTGTTAAGCTTCTTTCTGGGTGTTCTGTCTTTCACAGAAGGTGGTGTGTTGAAGTTTTCTACTATTATTGTGGAGCTATCTATCTCTCTTTTCAATGCTGTTACAGTTTGTTTTATGTATTTTGGAGCCCTGTCATTAGGTTCTTAAATATTTATTATAGTTATGTCCTCCTGGTGGTATTGACCGTTTAATCATTGTGTAGTGTCCTTCCTTATCCTTTGTGACGGATTTTACTTTAAAGCCTATTTTATCAGAGATTAATATTGCCACTCCTGCTCTTTTTTGAGTGTTGTTTGCTTGATATATTTTTTTCCATCCTTTGAGCTTTAGTTTGTTTGCTTGTGTAAGTCTAAGGTGTGTCTTTTGTAGGCATCATATAGATGGATTGTGTTTTTTATCCATTTGCCACTCTCTGTCTCTTTATTGGTGCATTTAGTGCATTTACATTCAGTGTAATTATTGATAGGTATGAGTTTAGTGCTGTCATTTTGATGTCTTTTTTTGTGTGTGTTGTTGATAGTTTCTTTGTTCCATTTAATTTTCTGTGCTGAGCCATTTTTCTTTATGTATTTTCCTTTCATCTTTTTCATTGTTGTTGATTCTGTATTTGCTGAGTCTTTATGTTTTTCTAGTTTTTTATTTTGACTTGTAAGATTGTTAGTTTCCTTTATAGTTACCTTAATATTTACCCCTATTTTTCTAAGTTTAAACCCATATTTTATTCCTTTATATTGCCTTGACTTCCTCTCTATATGAAAGATCTTTGACTACATTTTTTAATCTGTCTTTCTTGTTTTAATGCTGTCATCTTTTACATATTGACGTCTCTGTTTGTCATCTTTCGGTGTTTTAGCTTTGATTTATTTTTGTGACTTCCCTATCTGGGTTGATATCTGGTTGCTCTGTCCTGTGTTCTACTCTTGGGTTGTTATCGGATGTTATTTATTTTCTAACTGGAGGACTCCGTTTAGTATTTCTTGTAATTTTGGTTTGGTTTTTGCAAATTCCCTGAACTTCTCTTTATCTGGAAATGCCCTGATTTTGCCATCATATTTGAGAGACAGTTTTGCTGGATATATAATTCTTGGCCAGCAATTTTTTTTTCTTTCAAGACTTTGTATATGTCATCCCATTGACTTCTTGCTTGCATGGTTTCTGCTGAGTAGTCCGAGCTTAGTCTTATTGACTCTCTTTTGTAAATGACTTTTCATTTATCAGAAGCCACTCTTAAAATTCTCTCTCTATATTTGGTTTCAGCAAGTTTGATTATAACATGTCTTGGTGACTCTCTTTTGGGATCTACCTTATGTGGGGTTTGATGAGCATCTTGGATAGATGTCTTCTCATTTTTCACAATATTGGGGAAGTTTTCTGCCAACAAATCTCAAGAATTCTCTGTGTGTTTTCTGTTAACAGCCCCCCTGCCCCTGTTCTGGTACTCTAATCACTTGTAGGTTATTCCTCTTGATAGAATCCCACATAATTCTTAGGGTTTCTTCATTTTTTAAAATTCTTTTATCTGATTTTTTCTCAAATAAATTGGTGTCAAGTGCTTTGTCTTCAGTTTCACTAATTCTGACTTCTATTGCCTCAGTTCTGCTCCTATAACTTTCTACTCAGTTGTCTAATTCTGAAAATTTATTGTAGTCTTCTGAATTTCTTATTGCTGTCTCTCTATGGATTTTTGCATCCTGTTAAATTTTTGCTCTTGTCTAATCTTCTTAAGTTCATCTATTGCTTTGTCTGTATGTTCCTTTGATTGTTCTGCATTTTGAATGATCTCTTTCCTGATCTCTTGAAGAGTTCTGTAATTTAATATTTTGTATTTTACTTCCAGTAATTCCAAGAAATTCTCTTCCTCTGGAAAATTGGTTGATTCTTTGTTTGGGGAGCTTGGTGAAACCATCATGGTCTGCCTGTTTTTGTGATTTGATATTGACTATTGTCTCTGAGCCATCATAAGTTATTATAATTTATTTATTTTATGTTTGCTTCCTGTGTGCTAGCTTCTTGTTTTATTTTGTTTTGATATTCCCAAATAGGCTGCTCGTGTGAGTTAGTTTGATTATTGGCACCTTAGAAGCTCTAACGTCCTGTCACCAGGTGGTTAGATGTGTTATTAGGTATGTGAGCCCAGGATTCCGTTTACTTTTCTTGCATGGATTCAGCTCATGTGTCCAGGTAGTTGGTCAGCAAGTGTGTGTTGTAGGCTCCCACCTACAGTCCTAGACAGGCAGGGGTGATTGGTATAGGCACAGGTATCTGGCTGCAGTAGGGGGTCATGCGCTGAGCAAGGCAGGGGGCTGACAGCTGCCCTTGAGTGTCTAAGAGGAAAGTATGTCCCTGTTCCCTTGAGCATGTAGGTGGATAGGTTTTACAGCCAGAGTATGAGCACCCAGTGTTGTTGGCTGTATGGACTGGGAGACACCACTTATTCTTGGACTGCTGTCATGGGTGGCTAGGTGGTGTGGGTGGAGCCACCAGTCTCAGGCCCCTGACGTTGGTAGGTGAGGACCCTGCTTAAAGGGCAGAACAGTGTCAAATGTCATGAACTAACCACTTCACCATATAGCTGCTACAGCTGAAGTCAGGCTTACCTTGTTGTACTGAGGTAATGAGGGCCTACTCTCTTGAAATGGTCCCACACATGTCTATGCAGAGATGAAATGCACTCAAAATCCATGGACCCCTTATGCTTGTGCCTAGGCAAAGGAGCTGTGCCTACCCTGAGTTCCCAACTTAGGGGAGCTGGCAGATTATTTTTTCTTGTTTGTTAATTTGTTCCCTCTTCAAGGCCAGGATAATGGCTCAGGGCACTTGAAGGGTCCCACTTCCGGGTCATGGGATTTGGAAGTCACTGAAGCAGGCCCAGGACCAGGTGAAGAGTGGGGAGTGGGCAGGTAAATGGGAGAGAGTTTTTTTCCCAAAGGAGGAGTTTTTTGACACACGTGGTAGGTCAGACTCATGTACTTATCTTTTGCCGATTGAGCGCTGCTTTTCACTGTTTCTAGAGGCGTGAATAGACTCTCCACTGCTTGGTCTTTTCTGATGTGGAAAACACCTCTGGAGCGCCACTGCTTGCCTCACTGCACATGCCAGCCTATCCAGCCTGAAGGGTGCTGGCTTCTACCAGGTCAGGTCTGGCAACTCCTGGCTGCTTTCAAACCATCTCTCTCTCCCCCTGCCATTCAGTCCAATTCCTTTACTTTGCCTTTGATGTTCAGGGCTCTTAGATTGTCATAAATAATTGATTCTTTTGTTTTTTCAGGTCTTTGTTGTAAGAGGAACCACAGGAAGCATATGACTACTCCACTTTCTTGGACCTGCGTCTTTTTTTCTTAAGCAGCTTTCTAAGTGACGTTATTGAGGAATACGAAAAGACCCACCATCTTAAGGTATCTCCAATAAAAATGTTGCCAACGTTTGTTTAGCATGTTTCTGAGAATGCACGAAACAGTTTATATGCATTATCTCATTTAATCTTAAAAAAATAAATAAATAAAACAGTATCATGGATTGAATTGTGTCCCCCAAAAATATCTGTCAACTTGTATATAATTGTGTACCATTTTGTAATCTGACATGATTTCCTTATGTGTTGTAAATTCAATCACTATGATCTAATAAGATGGGTTAGAGGCAGTTATACTGATGAGGTCTACAAGATTAGATAGTGTCTTAAGCCCATCTCTTTTGAGAGAGCTATAAAAGAGAGAAGTGGGCAGAGACATAGGGGAACATCACAACACCAAAAAAGCACGGCTGGGAGCAGAGCGTGTCCTTTGGACCTGAGTTCCTGTGCGGAGATGCTCCCAGACCGAAGATAGACTGTTACATCACAAGGACCTTCCTCCAGAGCTGACAGAGAAAGAAAGCCTTTTCCTGGAGCTGACGCCTTGAATTTGTACTTGTAGTCTACTAGACTGTGAGAGAATAAATTTCTCTTTGTTAAAGCCACTCACTTGTGGTATTTCTGTTACAGCGGCACTAGATGACTAAGGCAAGCACCTCTGGTGTAGGTTTTTAAAAGTAAGAACATATAAGTAGTTTGGACTAACGGGGACAGGAAAAGAACAAATCCTCAGGAAAAAAAATTCTCATTTTGTTAATGGGTATATTTAGATTTGAAAAGTGAGTTTCCTCACCCCCACCGAAGACTCTGAGAATGGTCCCTTAGAAGAATATGAACAAAGAGGAGGCTAATATTTTGCATGTGGAAGTAACAGGAATCTGGAAATTTTTATCCAGAAGCTGTGAGGTCTAATGACTGCCATACTTTAAATTGGGAAATAAAAAGAATGTTAGGAAAAGAAAAAGAAGAATCCCAACAAAAGGGCTGGAGGTTGGTGCCCAGCTGAAGCACAAGTCCATCAAGAAATTCTTCAAGGCAGGGAATAACCATGTTTTTCAAGACAGGGATACCTTATATTCTGTGTTACGCACTTGTGTGTGCTGTGTTGAGTTATACTCCTATCTGGTAACTCAAACCGAGTAAAAATCTATTAGATAGTTCTGGGGTTAGTGACACATAGAGTGAAGAATAGGAGTGTTGTAGGCAGAATTTCTAAAATGGCCCAAAGATGTCTCCACTAGACCCTGGAACCTGTTTTGATGTTGAGATGTCAATCTTCTGATTATGTTATGTAATATAACACATTTGACCTTAAGATAGGGAGATTATCCAGGTGAGTTTAATTAATCACATGAGCCCTTAAAGTAGAGAGCTTTCTCTGGTTGATAATGGAAGAGAAAACCAGAGAGATGTTATGCATGGAAAGGTCTAGATGAAACATTGCTGGCTTAAAGAAGACAATGTTCATGTAAGAAGGAATATGTGTGGCCTTAAGGAGCTGAGAGAGGCCCCCAGTTGACGGCTAGTAAGGAAATGGAAACCTTAGTCCTACTATCTCAAGGAACTGAATTCTGCCAACAACCTGAATGAGCTTAAAAGTAAATTCTTCCCCAGAGACTCCAGATAAGAAGCTAAAGCAGTTGACACCTTGATTTTGGCCTTGATATACACTGAGTATAGAATTCAGGAGAACCTTCCCAGGCCTTCAAAACTGTGACTTAATAAATGGATGTTGTTGTCTTAAGACACTAAGGTTGTAATAATTTCTTACATAGCAATGGAAACCTGATAGAAGGAATTTTAATAATTATGGGCCAAAAGGGAGTGGACATAGGAAAAGAATTATAAGAAACAAGACAAAGGTCATAGAGAAGGAAGAGATGGAGATGAAGAGATAGAGAAGAGTAAGCTCCTGGAGAAGACTCAACTGTATTCTGAGGGCTCAATAGGTCCATCTTATTTTAATATTAATGATTGTGAAGCCCCATATGTTGACATTTGGGGAGATAGCTTGTGGAAAACATATAAGCTAAGATTATTGTCCCTATTTTACAAAAGAAAGAATTGATACATAGGGAATTTCAGTGACCTATAGAGTCCCTGTGAGTTGGAATCAATTTGATGGCAATGGGTTTGGTTTCATTTGGAACAGGAAGGAAGTTAGAAAAGGCTTGTTGTGGTGAATACATAAAACTGTAATTATCCTACCTTGAAGTAATTTTTTTTTTTTTTTCAGATGGAAACGATGGAAGTTGGAAAGAGTAAAGACTATGAACTCTAGTTATCAAACCAAAAGCCAAACTCATTGCCATCGAGTCGATTCCAACTCATAGTAACTGTATAGGACAGAGTAAAACCTCCGCATACGGTTTCCATGGCTGTAATCTTTAAGGAAGTAGACTGCCACATCTTTTCTCCTGTGGAGTAGCTGGCAGGTTCAAACCACCGACCTTTCGGTTAGCAGCCAAGTGCTTAACCACTGCACCATCATACTGAGTCTAAATTTTCACAGTGCCCTCATTACTGAATTAATAGCATAGTTTCCCAGGATTAAGGAGCCCTGGTGGTGCAGTGCTTCCTTAAAGATTACATCCTTGGAAACCCTATGCGACAGTTCTATCCTGTTCTATTCTATATGGTCGCTGTGAGTAGAAATTGACTAGATGGCAATAGATTTTTACAGTTCCTGTTTTTCAGTGGGAACTGTAGTTAACTATCTAATATTTTAGATGCAGTAATCAGAGTTCTTCTGTAGGCTTCAAGGTATTATCAAGTAAATATGAGAAAAGTATGCTCTCAACTCTAATGGTGGTGAACACACAAATATTACCCTTGTGATTGGATGGCATTAAATTAAGGCCAGAATTTCAAAGGACAGAATATCAAAATACGCATATGCTTTATGAAGATGGGCATTTAAACCTGGAACACTTATCACACATATTCACTGGTAACCCACCAGAAACTCCTCTAAAAGACCAGTTAAAATATTTTCGAAAGTAAAATCTTGGAAGGATGAAGAAAATGGAAGTGGGAAATATAGAAACATCATGTTGGAAACCAGAAAACACTTAGATAAGTGGTCATTGACTTATGAGTGATAACTATAGATCAGAGAAAACTTTAATCCAGCATTACTAGAGGCCAGAGGCAGGGACATTCATGCTACAGAACCTTGGAAAGGCTTGGTAATTGAAAGCACCAGGTACATCTGATAGTAGGGGAACAGGTGACGCTGAAAACAAGCATACTGTTTGAATGTCCTTCAGATCAGCTCTCTCACCCTAGAGAGTTACTTAATTCCCCTCCCACTTCAGCCAAAACCTGGAAATTTACTTTCTGGAGATTGGTAAAAGCACTTTAAGCTCAAGAACACTAGATACAGCTGAGGGTGGTGTATCATACTGAAAGAGAGAGGATTTCAAAAAGACAACATACTAAATCAAGAAGTTTCTGGCCCCCTTCTTTCACTAGGCTCTGTGAATGTTGGAAGTCTACTTTTTAGCCTTTAGAAGAAGACTAGAACAGGGGTTGGCAAATATTGGCCGACTGCTTGTTTTTATAAAGGTTTATTGGAACACTACCACACCTTTCATTTATGTATTGTCTATGGCCACCTTCCTGCTACAATGACAGAGTTGAGTAGTTATGACAAAGATTATACAGCTGACATAGTCTAAAATATTTACTATCAGGCCTTTTACATAAATTCCTGAAAGAGGAATTCTTTCAGGGAAATGAACACAGCAAGAGACAAGATCTACAGGTATTGTTAACTAGAGTTTTCGAATGAATTAGCCTAGCCATTATAGCGTACAATAAGAAACCACATATGCACAAAGAATGTGCAAATACATTCTTAATGCTTTCTTTTAAATATAAAGAAACAACCATGTATTGCCACACATTTAAAGAAAGCCTCTAACATGAAACATAAATATTAGACAGGCAGAAAGAAAGAAAGGGGAAGAGAGAGAAAGAAAGATGGGAAGAAAGAAGGAAGGAAGGAAGATACAGAAGCGGAGAAAGGAAGGAAGGAAGGAACAAAGAAAGAAAATCAGTATCAAACAAACTAAAGAACAGGGACCATACGAAAAAAGATAATTCAGATAAAAGTTTTCTTGAAAGTTAAACATGAAATAGCAGAGAAAAAGATAAGACATTTTGGAAAACAAGTTAAAAAAAAAATCTCCTAGAAAGCAGAAAAAAAAAAAAACAGAAGAAAATGGTAAATAACTAACTCAACAAAGTTCCCTAAAACCAAAATACAGAAGTTTCCAGATTAATCAATTGAGTGCTCACCACAGTGTAAAAAAAAAAGATCTATACTTCACCTAGGACCCTGATAATAGCAATTAGTTAATAACTCTCAGAGTTTGAAAAAAGAGCTAATATTTTACAAAAGAATCTGAGACAGTTTGCAACAAACAATACATGTACAATCAAATTACTGGAACAAAATTGGTAACATTGACCACATCCTAGCTGTTCTTGTTACTTTCCTCTCTTAGTTCTACTTTCTAGAACATATTTCTTAACTTAATCTTCTAAAATTTCTTCTCTTCTTCCCACTAATGTGTATTTATTTACTTTTCAAAAAAACTATTATCAGAATCATCTTTTTTTCTTTGGATAGCTCCCAAAACTTGAACTTTGGTGCTTTATCAATACCAAAATCTTAACTTGTCAAAAATTAATTAATCAAATATCTATTCAAATCAGTTCATAGTCCTGACTTTGTCTCTACTATCCTCACAGGCAAAAAGACATGAAATCCTAGAATAAACCTTGGACTCTCCCTCTAAACTTTTTCTTACATATACTCAATTTTAAAGTTCTGTTGAATTTATAGATATATAAATAACTAATTTATATTATATGTAATCCTGAAATAACATATACAATTACACACACATACACACGCACATATACTGCAAAATTCAAAAGGATGGAGATTGCACATAAAAATCCAGATTTGTGTCTTCTCTTGAGAAATCTTAAGCCTTTGCTACCTAAGAACTCTTATTCCTTCATTGTAACAATTGGCTAGAGCTGAGGAGAGATTATTCCCTTTAAAAAGTATATGTGCATACTCTCCATTTTTCCTCAGTCCTTACCACTCCCCTTTGTCTTGCAAATGACCCACCCACTTTGTTCATGTACGTTACTCTCTGTGTCTCTAGGCTTCTAAATTGGTAACCCCTGGTTTATTTCTACTTCTCCATAAAAACTTCTCTGATTATTACATTCACTTAAGCTCCCCACTCTGTCTGCAGTTCTGTGAATTCTTGAAATATTTACATCATTCATATTAACCCTAAAAACAGATAAGTACAATCTACAACCAAAAGCAATATTAGATGTTTTTCTCCACTAACATTTTTAAACTTCTTGAGGATTGGATTAAGTCTCATTTGATATTTTTTCTACCAAGTTACTTATCACAATAAGTCTGAGTCCTTAGTAAATGGTTTTTTGTTTATGAGTTGATAAATGCATAAATATATAATGAAGTGTCCCTAAAATGAGTTTTCAATAAATTTAATTTGTGACTTCTATTAAAATAAGAAATATACTGATATAGCTCAAAGGAGATTATTGATATACATAAGAATCATTTGGAATTGCACCTATATGCACGCAATTAATATTTCCTTTTTTTGCCTTCTGCAGCTAAATAACTAAATTTGCAATTCTTTCAACTCTGTATTTGGTAGTCTCATTTGCACATGTGTTTTCCTCATATTTTCTGTAATTATATTAATGGAATGCTTATTTGGGCTCTCACAGATTCAGCCATATGGAAATAAGTTGTTATTTGATATGACCTTGTATCATTGCTTCAATGTCTCAGTACACTTTTGTATCCAAGTGCAAAAACTAGTGTTCATTAATGGTAGAGTGTTTGGCTCAAGTACAGAAAATTATTGAATCTTACAGAGTCCACTTATTAAACCTAAATTATTTAGAAGACTGTAAATTTGGAAGCATTGCTCTTTTTTTTTTTACACTGGATATAATACTGAGTTTAGCCTTATGGACTCCTGGTCTCAGGTTTGTTTGAATGGTTTAAGCATCTAGCTCCAGGGAATTAGAAAGAGTGGACTAATGTTCAATAAGTTGACTGACTAACATGCAGCTGTTCAACCAGAATAAAAATTGACTCATGGATTACTTGAGAATCAACAGCACAACTCCTGATAGATTAGAAGCACATTTTTCTTTATCATTTAATCTGTGAGGAGAGAAACATAAACAATTTCCCTCCTCCTTATATTTGTACTTTCATCTAACCTTCCAAATAGTCTTTCGTTTTGCATACCTTAGCTCTGAAAAAAGAGAATTAAAGTACAGTTGTTGCATATTAGACTACAGGAATTGCCAGGTCTCATTAATCAAAGGAGTGTATCATTTGAAATCTATCAGCTATTCATTGACAGAAATAGCAAGGCTGTCTTTATTTAAAAAATACCATTTAGTTAGACTACGATCCTGTTTTATAATTGTCTTACAACCCATTTTTACTCTTTTAACAGAGTTCATTTTTGTCGTGTCTACATCAGAATCAGATGAAACTAAAAGATTTGGTTTGGCTGATTTATTCACCACAAACGGCTTTCTCCTTGAACCTTAGTAAATCAGACAGTAATACCATGGTTTGAAGGTAGTGGCATTTTATATTACTCATTGTATGCATGCATTAGATAATTAAAAATGAGACAGTGTGAATAATGACAAGATCAAGGTAGGCAGGCAAATATATTGAATTTGGGGTTAATGTCCCCTTTCTAACTCCCTTTAACTTCCAAAAATTTCTGTTAAACCAGTGAGACTCTGAGGTTAATTTACTTTTCTATTCCTAGTGACTTTCTAAGACTCCTGAGTCAAGAGATAGCTTCCTTTTGCTTCCATTTTCTCCCTGAAGAAAATATACTAGTTTCAAGAATGAAGTGAAGATCAGCTTCTTTGAAAATGCTGAGAAAAGTAAAATATAATTAGTTTTTTTCTCTTCATGCTTGTTCTTTTAGCCATGATTTTTATAATATTTAAAGATAACTGGTATTATTCCTGGAGCCCTGGTGGCGCAGTGGTTAAGAGACATGGCTGCTAACAAAAAGGTCAGCAGTTCGAATCCACTAGCTGCTCCTTAGAAACCCTATGGGGCAGGTCTGCTCTGTCCTATAGTGTCACTATGAGTCAGAATTGACTCGGGGTGGTTCTACTCTGTCCTGTAGCATCACTATGAGTCAGAATTGACTTGACAGCAACGAGTTTGGGTGGTTTTTTTTTGGTTGGTAGTATTCCCTAGTTTCTTCTGCAAACAAAATAAATAAATCTGCAGTCTCATTATGCAAGCTATTAATTGTTTTAAAATTAATTAACAGTTATTTTCTTTTTACAGTTAATAGACACAATTAGTAAACATATAAATGCTATTCCTTTTTTGTTTTAAGTAAATTTTTATTAAAGTATAACATACCAACAGAAAAGCACATGAATCATAATTATACAGCTTGTACTTTATTATTACACAGAGTGAACACACTCATATAACCAATACCCATTAAAAGCTCTAGAACATTACTAGCAATTCTTAAATCTCCTCATGTCCTTCTAGACACTATCTTCCCAAAGGTAAATCCTATCCTGAATTCTAACACATAGATTATTTATTTTTTTCTGGTTTTGAAAGTATAATGTGTACTCTTTGGGCTTTGGTTTTTTTGTTTGTTTTTTATCTCTGCATGTTATTTTCCATACTGTTACCTGAAAAAATAGTTTGCCCATTCTAATTAGTATATAGTATTTTGTTGTATGAATATACCACAAATTATTTGGCTTGTTTGACCTTCGAAGCTATTGTAAATAGTCTTGCCATGACATGATCGAACATGTCTTTCTTTTGGTTATACCCCCAGGACTCATAACTAGGTCAAATGTCATGCATATATTCATCTTGATGGATGTTATTAAATAGTTTTCCAAGTGATTTTTCCAACTCACACTCCCGCCAACTGTGTATGAGAATTCCAACTCTTCCACATCCTTGCCAACACTTAGTATTATCTGCCTTTTTGATTTCAAGCATTCTGGTGAGTGTACAGAGGTATCACATTCTGATTTAATTTGCATTTCCTTAAGGACTAATTAAGTTAAGCACATTTTCATGTGTTTATTTGCTATGCTAGTTGTTATTCTAGAAATTTGAACAAACTCAAATCCTTTCCAGAGTGGAGCTTAATAGAAAGAAAGCATTCTACATTAGGAAGTGGACTGTCTTTTTATGAGACAAACTGTACTAGTGGATCTGGAGTCTACATGTCATAGGGAATAAAATCATTGAACTAAAACTTTCCTCCTACTCCCCCAATCTCATCATGCCCACTATCAAACACTTCCAAAAACTGATTTTGTCAGGGAAAGGAGGATTGGGTGGATATCAAAGCAATGTCTAATGGAGCTAAAGGAGGGGAGGGGGAGTTATGGCATTAGTAATTTGCCATTGTAGAAAATACGTCTAGCCTCAAATTTTTTAAGCAAACAAACAAAAAATGGAACACTGATCATGTTATAACTCACAGAGCATACAAAATGGATTGTGAAAGAGATGAGGCAGTATCCAGCCCTTCCCTGCGTATTGTGGTCCACACTGGAGGAAACAAGCTCCCCACAGATATCAGCTAGTAAATACTGTGCTAAAGGGAACTTAAAGCTAGTGCAGATGTGAATGTTTCAAACTTCCTGATAATAGCAAGGGCCCTAATGCAAAAAAATATGAACACCAAAATAGATAATGGATTACAGCACCAAAGACAATGCACACAAAAAAATATAAACAATTTTTTTTAGCCACACTGGTTTAGAACGGTGCTCTTGTGGCGCAGTGGTTAAGAGCTCGGCTGCTAATCAAAAGGCAGTTGAATCCACTAGCAGCTTCTTGGAAACCCTATAGGGCAGTTCTACTCTGCCCTATAAGGTTGCTATGAGTTGGAATTGACTGGATGGCAACAAGTTTTTTGGTTTTGTTCAGAACACCAGGTACCAAGGAGGGTCTAGAAATTATATTAGAGCAGGGATGGTAGTACTTAAAGATGATGTATAAATTTTATGTACATATATATGTTAAAAAGAAGACTCATTAAGAACCTGTGATATGAAGATGACACAACCTTGCTTGCTGAAAGTGAAGAGGACTTGAAGCACTTACCGATTAAGATCAAAGACTCCAGCCTTCAGTATGGATTACACCTCAACATAAAGAAAACAAACATCCTAACAACTGGACCAATAAGCAACATCATGATAAACAGAGAAAAGACTGAATTTGTCAAGGATTTCATCTTACTTGGTTCCACAATCAACCCCCATGGAAGCAGCAGTTAAGAAATGAAATTGGGCAAATCTGCTGCAGAAGACCTCTTTAAAGTGTTAAAAAGCAAAGTTGTCACTTTGACAACTGAGGTTCGCCTGACCCAAGCTATGGTATATTCAATTGCCTCATATGCATGTGAAAGCTGGAGAATGAATACGGAAGACCAAAGAAGAATTGATGCCTTTGAATTACGGTGTTGGTGAAGAATACTGCATATACCATAGACTGCCAGAAGATGGAAAAAATCTGTCTTGGAAGAACCACAGCCAGCATGCTCTTTAGAAGTGAGGATGGCAAGACTTCGTCTCATGTACTTTGGATGTGTTATCAGGAGAGACCAGTCCTTGGAGAGGGACATCATGCTTGGTAAAGTGGAGGGTCAGTAAAAAGAGGAAGATCCTCAATGAGTTGGATTGACACAGTGGCTGCAACAATGGGCTCAAACATAACAATGATTGTGAGGATGCAAGACAAGGTAGTGTTTCATTCTGTTGTACACAAGGTTGCTAGGAGTTGGAACCAACTCGATGGCACTTAACAACAACAATATGTATTTTACTTTGAACATGAGAGGAAAGGTATGAGGAAAAAAA
Source organism: Trichechus manatus latirostris (assembly GCF_000243295.1). NCBI lineage: Eukaryota > Metazoa > Chordata > Mammalia > Sirenia > Trichechidae > Trichechus > Trichechus manatus. The sequence continues at coordinate 3,630,528 of NW_004443983.1, read as the reverse complement.
CTTGAAATTATTGTGTTCTCTAGACAATTTTGATGTCATCTTAAATACAGGTAAAATTCTAAAATGGCCTGAGTGAAGACATACCTAAGACACAATAAGTTAAAGAAGGACAAAAGGGAAGAGATATAATTGGGACAGGTAATTTGGTAAGTGTAGGAGACATAACTAATAAGTCAGTGTGTGCCAAACATCTTTTGTTCAGAGCTAGGGAGTGAAGCACATGTATGAGAGGAAATGTATGAAGCAGGAAGGAGAAATCAGACAGGCAGCTATGTTCAACTCAAAGCGTCCCATATCCAGGAGGGCCCAACGATGCTATCATGCAGATGTGCCCATTGTATATGCTCTGCTTCCTCTTTTTCCACCTAGCATTTTCTATGAAGGCAATATAAACAGATAGAAAGTTCAAGCTCAAAATCAACCATCACCCATCTGTGAGTTTGCCAAACTGTGGTGACTTGCACGCTGCCATGATGACTTGCATGTTGGAAACTATACCGTAGGTATTTCAAACACCAGCAGGGTCACCCATGGTGGACAGGTTTCAGCAGAGCTTCCAGAATAAGATAGACTAGGAAGAAAGGCCTGGTGATCTACTTCTAAAAATCAGTCAATGGAAACCCTATGAATCACATCAGAACATTGTCTGATATAGTGCTGGAAGATGAGCCCCTCAGGTTGGAAGGCAATTAAACATACCAACAATCAAGAAGATGACACAGGACCAAGCAATGTTGTGTTCTTTTACACTGAGGTCCTCATGAGTTGGAGCTGACACAATGGCAGCTATGAACAACAGCATATATCAAAATTGTCTGCCTTTGTGTCTTCTCAATGAATCTCCCCTTTCGCCATTTTGACAGATAAGGTTTTACCTTTGTCATCTCTGCCTTGCATGTTCTCTCTTTGCCACACTTTTCTGCATTCCTCTTTTCAGAGAAGCACACCCGTCTCCATTTGTTTTGTACGGGAATCTGGGTGAGTGGTCTGGAAGGACTATTTTCCCATTGGCATGTGGTTGGACATCTGTGGCATGTCACAGATGAGACTCTGTCAGTTTTCAAATTATATATCTGTCTCATTTAGTATGACTCCTGCATAAAACTGTCCACCCAGACATACACATTTAGATATTTTATTTTATAGTTAGGAAATAAGGGTCTTTCAGCTCTAAAATAACAACTGGCAGGTTGTGGTTACTGCTGCCTACTGAATAGTTTATCGATAGCATAGTTAAATTAACATGAGACTTGTAACACTGATTTATCTTTGGAACAGGATTCATGTTTTAGCAGATTTTTTTTTTTTCCTTTTTTAGTTCACTGTTGAATATATTTTCATTCTATTAAGGTCAGCTTAGGCTTACCTCAATTAGTAACTTGGACATGACATTTTACTTAACTTTTTTTTTTTTTTTTTAAAGAATTCAGGCTTGAGAAATGAAGTTCCTGTAATGCAATATTGTATAGTGCCAAATTTGGTAACTCTCAACACATTACATGAAAGAGAAAATCTGCCAAGGTCTCCCTGTTTGTGAGGAAGCTGGATTGGCAGGGCAGCCTGCTTACCTTTGAGAAAGACTATATTGTCCACTGCTTCATAACACCACCGAGACCTTAATTTATTTTATATTCTAGCACTGGAGATAAACAAGTGTAGAGAGAACAAAAGTAAATCACTTAGACCGAGGACTAAGTTCCACTTTAAAAAAAGAAATTTTTAAACTGGTTTAACTATAAAAAAATTTAATAAAGATGCAAGATATCATATTAAGGTCTAAGTTCGAAGCCTCAACGTCACCGTATTAACCTGTGATAATACTAGAATCTCCTAAACTTTATTACTCAGCTCTCCTGCTTCCTGGTCTTAGCTGAGTGATTTCAAAGAGGTTCTTTAAATTCCCTAGGCATGTGTTCTCAAATGCAAAATGGGGATGATAATAGCATTACCCTTGTAGGTTTTGGGGGAAGATTTAAATGGAAAGCATACGTAAAACATTTTAGAATAATACCTGATCATCATAAAGATTGAATTAATTTTGGGTATTACTATTATTGTCCTCTAGGCTATCAGAGAGATAATATGGGACTGCAGAGTAGCAATGATACTGAAAGGCAGTTAGCACTAACTACCTGCTAATTAGCCGGGTCCTGTAGGATATCTAAGGAGCCCTGGTGGCGCAGTGGCTAGGCGCTTGGCTGCTAACCGAAAGGTTGGCGGTTCAAAATCACCAGCCACTCTGTGGGAGAAGGATGTGGCAGTCTGCTTCCATAAAGATTTACAGCCTTGGAAACTCTGTGGGGCAGTTCTACTTTGTTGTATAGGGTTGCTATGAATCAGAATTGACTCAATGGCAGTGGGTTTTTTTAGGGTATATGATATCTACACTGTAAAGTCACTATGTTTGTTTTGGTCCACCATTCTGTGAAATAAAGAGATGCCCTAAAAGTGTCTCTACCAAGAAGTTATGACTTTCTGGGTGGGCTATTTTAAAAAGGCAAGTTTGGTTCTACCTCTCCTCCTCTCACTTCACTTCTCCCAAAAGCCCATATATAATTAAGCAATAGCTTCTAGGCTACTGTATCTGTGTAGGATGTCAGTGAAGACCTAGAGATCAATGTGCAACATCAAGGCAAAAGTACAGGTTTCATGAATAAATTTTCCCAACCATGAAATTCAAATCAGTTCATCTGGATGCCACACAGAAAGCTGGAATGTGAAGCCTCCCAAATAGAATTGCAGGGAGCAGCTTCAGCAGGAAAATAATGGCCTGGCAGACACTGCTCTCCATGAAGAGTAAGTGACAGCAATCATGAAGCCTGGAATCAGGACTCATTACAGGAGACTCTGAGTGTTTGCCTCAGACACCACCACCCCAGGTCCCCAGGCTTCCTGAGGGAAAGAGTCCAAATGAATACATCTGGGACATAATAAGCCAAACCACAGAGATTTGTGCTGAAAAACAGAAAGCAGCAATGCTGGAAGTGAGCCAAAGGTACACTAAGGCATGAGCATATCATCTAATATGGATGGCCAAGATGAAATATGAATATGCCCGCATGTTGAATGGCATATGGCCAAAACAGAAAACACACCTGCCCTTTGACATTAAGTTCCAGGCCTCTACACATGGGAGACATTTTCTATAAAGGGAGAAGAGTTCAAGATTGGAAAACAAAGCAATTGAGAAGCTGATTTTGATGGAAAGCTTAAATGAGTTAAACAGGCATAAACCAAACTAAACCACTTGATCTAGTCCATGCCAACTCATTGCAACCCCCTGTGTGTCAGAGCAGAACTGTGCTCTATCGGGTTTTCAATGGCTGATTTTTTGGAAGTAGATCACCAGGCCTTTCTTCCCAAGTGCCTCTGGGTGGACTCGAAGCACCAAATTTTTTGTTAGCAGCCAAGCGCATTTACCGTTTGCATCACCCAGGGACTCCAAATAGGCATAGGGTGCCTGTTAAAGACAGACAGAGAGTTATAAGGGAACTTTAAAATATGTTCTTTAATATTTAGAAGAGTTCCGGTACATAGTGTTCAATAAATATCTTCTAAATCAAAGAATAGCTTTCAAATATAAACATCACTGTAAAGAAAGATTTACTGTTCTCTATAAGAACATACAATCCCAAAATATTTTTAGTGTCTTTCTTTGGAAGCCTTGATAAACAGTTTAATGAGAGCCAACTCAGTTATTCTCCCTAAACATGAGATGAAGCTTATGTCCCCTCCTGATGAAAAATAAAGGTGAAGCTTCTCATGATGCTGCTGAATGACACAATCTCAGGTGTGGGGCATTCCAGGCCTGTGCACAAGCCCCAACAATTGTGCCATAGCTACCCTACAGGACAGAGTAGAACTGCCTCATAGGATTTCCAAAGAGTGGCTGGTGGATGCAGACTGCTGACCTCTTGGTTAGCAGCAAAGCTCTTAACCACTGTGCCACCAGGAATAGCTAACGGAAACTTAATAAGTTACAGTTTATATATGAGGATTCTTGGCTTTGTCTTGAGCAACTTTACCAGGAGAATTATTAAGTCTTGACTGAATTTTTAATATCCAAGAAGTATTCACTATATGGCTGTGAGCATTCACTGTGGTATGCACTTTGTCATAACTTTAACAAATTGCAAGGAGAGATACATGTTGCCCATATGAGAAGTCAGAAATGAAAGGGCAATGCTTATGACTCAACACTGCCATGTTTAAATAGTTGCTTCTGGTAAAATTAATCCAAGATTCTAGCCCTGTAGAGGAAATCAAAGGGACAATTTTGGAAAGTGTTGCCATCTATAACAGATCATCTACAACTATAACAGAAAAGAATAACTTTTAACAAAAGATTAGGATGCATAAATTCTGAAGCTTACTGAAAGGTCCCTTTAATGGTATTTCTTTACGTAAAGTTTGAATGGTCTCAGAACCTGTATATTGTTCACAGAGCTTTGGAATATAGCGACAGAGTCTATTTTGTTGTGATCACCCTGCTTTCACTAGCTAGCAGGAAGCCGACACAAATGGAGAAATAAGTGTACGAGATGTAAAGTCGATGACAAGAAAACAAATTTACTACTGCATGGATGGGATGTAAGTTCTCTAAATTGCCCTCTTCATCTAAGTAGTTACTTCAAATAGTTATTCCATCACCTTCACGGTTAATCTCAGTTTGTTACTGGTTGAGGCTATCCTTCAATCCAAATCCAAGATGAGCCATAAAAAGCAATCATTCCCACACTGAATACTTACTCTATGCAAGGTGATATGGTAGGTGTTAGATTAGCATTAAAAGCAATTACTAAGTTACTGAGATAATATATAGGGAAGGCAGTATAGAAGGACTGCGTACATCAGACCATTCATTTCAAGTTTTTAAAATGAAAGGGATCTTAGGTGGGTCCTCTCTATTGGTCTTTAGCCCTCACTACCTGTTCCATATTGGGTAGGGTAGCTTCAAGCCTCAACACTCTTCTGTCATTTTTCTCATTTAGAAGTTATCAGTGACCTCCTACTCACAAATCCTGGGTCTCTCTCAGGCATTACCCTCCTTGCCCTCTCTATAGCATTTATCCAGTTGTTCACTCCCCCTTTTCACTGGATTTCACTGAATTGTCCTTATTTCCCCCATCTCTCTGGCTGCTCTTTTGCTACCTCTAGTTCCTACTCTTTACATTTGATGTAAATCTCACATAAGATCTGGCTTTCAGCCCTCTTTACTTCTCCCTTCTAGAATCTGTCTCTAACTTATTCCTTCTGCTAAAGAATCCTAATCAATACCCATTCCTATCATTCCTTATTTGCAAGGCCCAACTGGATATCTCCCCATGAATGTTCTGTCAGTTCTTCAAATCTGACCTGCCCAAAACGAATTATCCAATTTTTCCTTACATTTCCTATTCCTCCATATCTCATCATAATCTCCATTGGTGGGAGCCATTGTCCCAGTCAAACAGGCTCAAAATCTGAGAGTCCTTCCTACACTAGGTCTGTATTAAAAATTTAGTGCTATCAGGCAATTTTTGAAGTTTTTATTTGCTCGGTATTGTTTTTGTTTTGTTTTTTTTTTTTTACACTGTGGTGCATACAAGCAACTTTAATAAGTGGTCAATGTACAGTAGGTAGATTTCACCTGCATATACTTTTTTTTCCATTTTTGCTCTATGATCTGAAAAAGATATGCTTTTTGAATTGTATAAGATTTATGTCTACTGTAAACATTGCTTAATATTTTGCTCTTGATTTAAACAAAGTTTTATTGAAAACGCTATTGAATATTGCAATCTGTATAGTGTATTGGATGACTTTGTTTGTCCACCTGATCTCCTCTGTTACCAATATGTATCGCTCCTCCTCCCTAAAGTGTACTTAATCTTTGCTTTCTTTGCACAAAGTCTTTGGTTGCAAGTCATAAGCCTGAGGCAAATAAAATTTCAGTAATTTCCAAAAAAAAAAAAAAAATTAGCGCTAAATCTTGTAAGATAGTAAGAAAGTAAATTGCATCTCGACTATCTTTCACATGTATTCCTTTCCTTTATACTACTACTAATAATCATCTCTTCAAGAAAGTTCTTCTCTCTCTCTCATGAACTTTTACAGTTTCAATAAAAGGATTATCTGATTGCAATTGATTTTTTGAGTCCACATTGTGCATAATTGTAAGAAAAATCTTATCAAAGCAGAGCTCTAGTCAAGCTGTCCCCTAATCACATAACTTCCAGTGGTTTCCAAATACCTATTGAATAAAATAAAACTAAATGCACATAACACAAGAAAGACTAATTCCAAAGCACAAGGTCATTGGGTTAGATGAGAGGGAGACTAGAGGAGGAATCAAAAATCATGACAAGTGTTGTCCATGAATAAAGGACTCTGGGTACGTGGTGAAGTATCTATAAATTATGTAAAGAATCATGATGTCCTTGTCCAGATCGCTACTCTCTCAAACAACTTCCTTCTTTGTACCCTTAATGTTGTTCTATAGATACAAAAGCATAAAATGAATATGTTGCCCAAGGATGTGTTATGGGATGTTATGAATTTTATGGTTTTGGACATGCGACTCAGAGAACAAATGAGTCTGTGAGATGTGTAAGTTTTTGGGTGGCCTCTGAAAGGCTGTGCAGCTTCTGCATTTGGCTAAGACATGAGGCATGCTGATCTGATGCATCCTTTAACTATCACCAGGTCTCTTTTGTGTCTGTGACTTACTGTAACTACCTAGAAAGGGAGGTACTGTTATTAAAGATTAATACTGCTTCTCAATCTTTAACAAGATCGAGTTAGAAAAAAAACTTTAATACCTTCATAGCTCTACAATAAGAAAATTATTCTTACTCTCTGAAAGACTCAGATACACCTAAAATTAAAAATTTCAAATAATCCTTCAAATCTAAAATAAAATTCCATTTTCCACGAGGCATTTCCAAGCCATTTGAAAGGTTTTGGTCTTCTATACTTTATAGCAATTTGTCTGAACTTCGGTTATAACTTATTAGATTATGTCAGATGTCAAAGTTATGTATATCTCCTAATGTATGCTCCATTTCTTGAGGACTAAAACGGGCCTGTGTGATTTATTGAAAGAACATAGAATATGGAATCAAAAGACGTGGATTTGAGAAACATCTCTGCCACTATGTGCTATGTGATAGACGTTGAACTAGGTCCATAGTCTTTTGAAGACTAACTTTCATTCTCTGTAAAATAGGAATAATAATGCTCTTTCTTGAAACAATTGGTTGTGAGAATTTTGGTGATGTATCTTTAAGTACTTTGTAAATAATGTGCTCTACAAATATTACTTATTATGTATATCCCACACTGCATGTAACCAGTGTCTTTAACATATGAGACACTCATTAAAGCCTATAATATCAAATTGATTTCAACCCTTCAAGGTGAAATGGAAAATGTTTATTAAAAGAAAATTTAGAAAATACACTTTATACACTAAGATTGTTTTTGTAAATAAATGATTCCTAAAATTGAATACCAACTAAAAGGAAATTGTATTAACAGTAACTCAATATCTGGAGTGTTCTGGTTTAAACCAAAAAGTATCTTCATCAGTTTTATTTGGAGTTATAAAGAAAAGAGAAAGTAGTTAGGCTTGATAGCATCGCCTTAGGCCGCCAAAAACAGAAAGAGCAAGTTTATAAAAGAGAGACAAATAGAAAGCTAATGAGGAAAATAGAAATTAGTCATTGAGGAGAGAGACAGGGAATATGTATCATCAGCCTAATAAATACTGTGACTGTACTTTTCTGTTTTCACATGAGTAGGGAAATGAACACTTTAGAGAACTGCTGATCTCAATATGAAACATTATCAGATCAGACCTACTTATACCTTAAATTTGAGGAGAAGAGATGAGATTGGTTTAGACACTAGGTATTCCACATGTAATCTTTATAAAAATCATAGAATGCAGGCACTGCTATCCCCGCTTTATAGTTGAGAAACTTGAAACACAGGAAGGACTTCCAATTGATACTTAAGGAATAATTTTTAAGGGGGCTCAGTTATACTGCCTGTGTGCCTAGAAGAAAACTGTGAGGCGTGCAGAGAATAATATCCACTCTCCATGCAAAAACCAGTGTGTCTCCAACTCATCAATGACTTTCATCTCCTGGGATCTGGGAAGTAAAACTTTGATCACAGATATGGTTCCCATGTAGGGGTCAATAATGACTGTGTTGGGAAGCCACAGAGTTGCCTTAGAGAACTAGAAAAGATGTGAAAGACAGGGTAGGTGTCATAGCGATAACAACAATGGCTAGCATTTGCTGAATGCTTGTTTTTGCTGTTATTCAGGGATAGAAGGAAAAATATGTCTATGTTTCTATTTTATTATAGTTTCCTTGCCAGCATCTCATCAAAGCTGCTATCTTTTGGCTTAATCTTTGTCTCTTTTATTTTCTTCTACTTCCCTGGAAGTATCATGGACAATTGAATGATTAAGACAGATATCAGACAGGAGGCAGGGAAGGATAAACAAGAAAGCTGGAGAAAAAAGACTGACCTTTTAGTCTGTGTCTAACAGCTTTTTCCTTGCAGTGTTCTGGGGACCCCTTGTAATGTTATGGGGCCCTTCTCTTGCAAAAAATAAAAATAAAAACTAGTGAAGTATGAGATCATGTCTTTTGATAACCCCAACTTGTCAGAAACTTGTTCCTTATCCATGAATTTCTCTGGCACATCATGCATGAAGTAGCTATCCTCCTTGTAAAAATTGTTCTAGTCTAAATCCTTCCTTCATACATGTTGCAAATGAATAATAACAACTTAAACCAATGGTTCTAAACTTAACCTTTTTTGCAATGGACCAGTTGAGCAGTCCAGTGATGCTTATGGAATCTCTTCTCAGAATGATGATTTTAAATGCACAAAATATTTTAAAATAGGATTTAAAAAATCACTTTTATTGAAATACAGTTGTCAAAATGTTTTTAAAAATTAATATAATAACATTTGTTCTTTTATTGGTTGCACGGTGGTTAAAAGCTTGGTTGCTAACCAAAAGGTTGGCAGTTCGAATTCACCAGCTGCTCCTTGGAAATCCTATAGGGCAGTAATACTGTGTCCTATTGGTCACTATGAGTCAGAATTGACTCGACGGCAACAGGTTAAATAAATGTCTAGTAGAAAGCACAGTAATTACTGCAATTTCTAAGTAGTTGTGATAGTAAACTATTTCATTATATTTGCAATACCATAATATGATATGAAAATACCTGTGATTTCTATTGGTAATGAAGTCACAGGCACTAATAATATTATTGAGCATGTTGCATACATTAATAATTAAAGAGCATGTAAATTTAAGTTAGAGAATAGTGATAATAAAGATGTGATTTTTTTTTCCATCCTTGATTTCCATTCATTAATGTCTTGGGGGTTCTGTGGACCCAAAGTTCAGAACCCCGAATTAAGTAATGTCCTTTCCAGAAATTCCACTTTGATTTTTAAGCTTATGAATGTCAAATTGTTGAATTTTAAATATCAGTTACTAGGTTGGAGAGGATTGGGGGAAACCACTACTTTCTTCCCATTCCTAAAATCATCTAGCATAAGGTAGGTACCTGTTATACTTATGCTGATGCTCCTGGTATTCCCTTATTTCTCACCATTTTCTATTAAAACCCATTGCTATTGAGTCAATTCCTTTTGGTTGGCAGTGGAGCTCTTAATCACTGTGCCACCAGGGCTCCATTAAAGCAGCAGTTGAATTTATAAATGTGATTTGAGTTGTTATTAGTTGCCTTCGAGTCATTTCCAACTCATAGAGACCTTGTGTGTTACAGAAAAAACTGTTCCATAAGGTTTTCTTGGCTGTAATCTTACTGGAAGCAGATCATCAGGCCATTTCTTTCATGGTTTCATTGGGTGGGTTCAAACCACCAACCTTTAGGTTAGCAGTCGAGCACAAACTGTACCATCTAGAGTCCTTTCTATTTGGGTAGGGTAATGCAATTTTTTTAATTTAACTCTTTTTAAAATTAATGTGCTGATTAGGTAAAGTAATGCAATTTTTAAAAATCAACCCTCTCTCAAATTAATGACTATCTAGTCATGTGCCAAGAAAGTAAAGAAAGAAGACACAGGTCAGGTAATTTTGAAGTAAAGATACCTGTGCATGGAGTGGCCTATAAGGAGAATGTTGCAAAGTACACGTGAACTAGAGGGCTGGAGAGTAGCTTAATGTCTTAAGATATCTGAAGGGATAGTGAACAGCATTTAACAAGGAGAAGGACATGCTAGAATGTGGATCACCAGTTGCGGCAAACAAATTTTTCCTACTGTCCAACCCCGTGAATAACATAGACATCAATTTATCTGCTTCTGGATATGGAATTGTGGGCTCTTGATGATTTAAGATTTCTTTGTGAAAATCACCCTAAAGAAGGACTTTGAAATTACGTTAATTACATACCCTAATATACAAATGTATTCTCCTTGTAAAATCAATCATTATAGACAAAACTGAAGTGCCCTTTATCAACAACTTCAATCCAGTTCCTTTCCTAGATGTGGGTATATTATGTATTTTCTAACCTTCTTTTTTCCTCAACAATGTAATTTTGATATCTTTCCAAGTGAGCAAGCACAAATCTACTCTTCTTAGCCATTGAGTACAACTAACGATAGCTTAGGAGTCCCTGGCTGGTACTAATGGTTAAGCGCTTGACTACTAGCTGAAAGGTTGGTGATTCGAATCCACCCAGATGTGCCTTGGAAAACAGCTTTGGTAATCAACTTCTGAAAGGCCACAGCCTTGAAAATCCTATGGAACAGCTCTACTCTGCACACATGAGTTGCCGTGAGTGGGCATGGACTTGACTGCCACTAACAACAACAACAACATACTATAGCTTATGTAATTGTTATTTTTATTAGGCCTTTTCCCCAATACTTTTACCATTATAAACAATTTAGTAATGAACATCCTGTTGTCAACTTCCTTGTTGATGTGCTAGTATTTCTATAAGATATAAAGTGGTAAGTAGACACACACATACACATATCTTCAAACCATAGGAGATACTGCCAAATTGCTTTCCAAAATGTACAGATTTATATTCCCATCAGTATTCTGTAAGAGTTTCAACTTCTCATAACTTTGCCAACACCTGACTTTATGATATAAAAGGACACCTGGTCTTTATTTCTGTATTCAATCATTCCTGGAAAAGCTACAAAAGTAAGGGTAAAATAATTCCTGGACATGAATTCCAGGTTCCTCTATGTTCAGACGGATGAGTTCTCTTCAGCTCATTAGTCAATTGTGAAAGAAGCTAAAGATGCTACCAAAAATTTAAAAAAAAAAAAAAACAGCAGAAACTCAAATACAATAATTCAATCTTCAGTTTTCAGTCTGGAAAGAGAAGGAGAGGGAGAGACGTTGACAGGAAGTCATTGAAAGAGGGAGTGATGGAAATGAACAAGAAAGACAGAAGCTAATAATCCTTAAGAAAATGCAGTTATATACCAGGTTCTGTGGTAGCTGCTGTTGGTAAATGGAGTGCAAAACTGTTCAGCCCTAAAGAGTCTCTTAATGTAGGGAGAGAGGTAGATGAGTCATTAGACATTTATATTCAAGTATGATAGTTAGCATAGAGGTGCTGTGAGAACATAAGGCCCTGGTGGAACCCTGGCCTTCACAACATGATGAGTAAGACATGGCAGAGGTGCTGGCTGAGAGAACTGCCATACTTTCCAATGCAGCTACTACACTGGACTTAGATATATACAACGAAATCCTGATACAGCATAATAGAGACGGTCTCATAACCCATGCAATGGAACAACCTTATAACTCAGATAACTCTTAATGAGTTCCTTTGGGATTTGAGCAGGATTCAACAAAGACCTGCTTTCTTATTAATTCTGTACTCTAAAAAGCATTCCATGGAGAAGGTCCTGATAGTTTTAAAACATAGAGAAAGGAAAAATGTCTCCTAGATATAAATACTAAAATAGAAAAGGAGGAAAATGTTGTTGTTTTTGTTGTTGTTAGGTGCCATGGAGTCAGTTCTGACTCATAGCGACCCCATGTACAACAGAATGAAACACTGCCTGGTCCTGTGCCATCCTCACAATCATTGTCATGCTTAAGCCCATTGTTGCAGCCCCTGTGTCTATCCATCTCATTGAGGGTCTTCCTCTTTTTTGCTGACCCTCTACCAAGCATGATGTCCTTCTCCAGGGACTGATCCCTCCTGACAACATGTCCAAAGTGAGACATAGTCTAGCCATCCTTGCTTCTAAGGAGCATTCTAGTTGTACTTCTTCCAAGAAGGATTTGTTTGTTCTTTTGGCAGTAGATATAAATACTAAAATAGCAAAGGAGGCAAATAAGAATATTTAAAAAGTGTTTCTTTTTTGGGAGGGCAGGGTTTGATGTGAATGTGTGTGATTGTTAGAATATGTAAAGATTAGGATGTATGTACCTACTCTGGTAAGGCTGTATATGTGAGTGAGCTGGACAAAACAAAACAAAAACAACCTTTGTAGATATGGTAAAGAGATGATAAAAGAGCAGCAGGATGCTGTGTATGCATTTGTGAATACTCATATTTATACAAAGCATGTGTCCACTGCCAAAGCCTTTGGATACATCTGCATAATTGAAAACTCTGACATAATCAGCACACTGGAAAAAACAGCAATAACTAGATAATACCCAAAACATAAAATACTCTGAACATTCTCTATGAATTACATGTCCCTAGTGAACTCTGGTGGTCAGTGGTTAAGAGTTTGGCTGCTAACCAAAAAGTCTGCAGTGCGAATCCACCAGCTGCTCTTTGGAAACCCTGTGGGGCAGTTCTACTCTGTCCTATAGGGTCGCTATGAGTCAGAATCGACTTGACAGCAATGGGTTAAATGGGAGTGAACTTCAAGGAAGCACTGGTGGTGTAGTGGTTAAAGCACTCAGCTGCTAACCAAAAAGTAGTTGGTTCAAACTCACTAGCTGCTCCATGGAAGAAAGATGTGGCAGTCTGCTTCTGTAAAGATTTACAGCCTTGGAAATCCTATGGGACAGTTTTACTCTGTCCTATAAGGTCGCTGTGAGTTGGAATCGACTTGAGGCCATGGGTTTATTTTGTTTTTTTATAGTGAACTCCATCAGACAATAGGCTGAGCAAATTATTGATATATATTCAGTGCCCTGAAGGTCAATGGATTCTCTGACTTTTGAACTAGCAGAAGAGATATGGTATTTCAGAGTATGAAAGCTTTAGCTAGGAATATCCTTTCAAACACACAACTTTCCTCTAGTGATCTCTAAAATCATCAGGGCTCTTAGGAAAATAAGTGACTTGCCTGGTTCATAGAATAAAACAATACTTCCCAATTGCACCAAGAAGCACTCGCTCTTCTGTTCCCTCTGTGCTTGTGAGGCATCCATGGCAGGACAAATTTCAAAGAGCCAGCTACTGTGGCAGACAGCTGGAGCCAGCCCTCTGAGAGCTCTCTCTTCTCTCTTCCTCTCTACCATCAGCCTCTCATGGAGGCTATAGGAGTCCTGGAGGTCTTCTCCCTCAGCTCCAGTGTATCTACTGAAGCTCATTTCCACTTTCTACTCTGTGCTTTAATCCAACTCGATTACAGTCCCCTATCATGTTCAAAGTCTTAAATGTCTTGGTTTGTTACATGTCTCCATCCAAGCACAGGTGCTAGTTTAATTAATAAAAGAACTGCTGATGGAGAAGAGGCAGAGGACATGGTATTTCTGCATCTGCTCCCAATTATATATGCCAAAAAGTAAGGTTCACTGCAGTGTAAACACGACTTTTGCTTCACTTGTATTGCCTGAGGCAATAATGACCCATTTGCTGGCTGAATCAGAGAAGAACTGATCTTGTGTGGACATCTATTGTGGATGCAAACCAGAAGGCATATGCTCCTGCAACAAAAATACATCATGTCACTTTCACTTTCTCTAATGGCTATAAAACAGAGTCTGGAACCTGGCTGAGTCAGAGTACAAGAATCTTTAGATGTAAAATAATAAAATAATTACACTATTGAAGTTCCATCTCCATAAATTAACGTGTAAAGGATCACAATTCTCCGAACTTGATGGATATAGAATGCTTGATTTTAATTAAAAACATTGATTGCCACAGAAATATGATTTGGTGTCCAGGGATACAGTTTCCCAAATGGAGCCCTGAAACTTGGAATAATTGGTTGGCTTTGGACTTTCAGTTCTCTTTTGTCTTCACTGCAATTCTCTGTAGACTGTCAAACATGCTGGGGTCCTCTGAGACCCTGACATCATGCATCTACAGTGCAATAAGCACAGCGAGGTCAACTTATAGATTTAGGTAAGATTAAAACTTAGTTTAAAATGTTCATAAAGAGAGAAAGTATACTTCTTTTTCACAATTATTCTTTAGGAAAGCATTGTGATTATCATTTACTCCATAGTTTTATTCTCTCCTTCTCCTTACAGAGTGTGAGATGTTCATGGACTGAAATGGCAGTGCTCAAATTTACAATCTGGAGGTCGGTTACTGTCAAGTTCAGTTTCAACTCAGCATATCCCCCCATTACTCTACATTTTCTTCTTCACACTATTTGTGTCTATCTCTCTATCTTCTATGAAATTTCAAGCTCCTGTGAAAACCTAGATCACATTTTTATTCATCTTTGTGTATCTTCCAGACTAGCCCCTAGAATAGTGTTTTGTACTCATTAACAGTTCAATAAATATTTGTTGAAGAAGGAAATAGAGGACAATGTTTCCCAAAGCAAGTTACATGACATGATTATAAATAGTAAACAAATTAATCTCTTAATCCTAATACTAATATAATTATTTTATGCTTGTTATAAAAATCACATAACTTATATATCAGATCTGTAACATCATTAGTATTGTTTATGGCAAGTAAAAATGAGAATAAATCTTAAAAGAATAAATATTAACAATATCAGACTAATACTAACAGAAGTTTTATGAGAATAAATTGTGACACTAGTATGTTTGAGAAACGATGGTATAAGGAAACTCAGGAGGCCATAACTAGACAGTATTTATTATTATCAAATGAGTTTGAGTGGTGGGGGGTACCCACAAAGACATCAGAACTGAACTCAGTTTTAGAGCAGGAAGAACACAGGACTCTTAATGTTGGGAGTTTGGGTCTGTAACAACTCTAGATTTTGACTTTCTTATCAACAAAAGCAGCTGATTGGACTCAGGTCAGCCCCTAATTCCCAAACATAAGCACCAGATAAGCGTACTGAAAGGCGTACATGTGCACTTTAAAGAGCCATTTTTTGGCATCTTGTTTTGTTTTTTCTCTAAGTAAGTTCTTTTTGTTCACTCTGATTTTTATACAGCATGGCTCTGATCCAATTTGTTGCCAACCACAATATGATCTGTCTCGTTATTATATAGGCCAGAATGTGACAATAAACTTAATTTTGGACTCTGGCAAGTCAGATCTTGACATGCTACAGCTCCTCTCGTAGTAATTCAAACAAGTTTCAGTGTCCTTCCAGAGCAAGTGAATGCAAGTGATTTATGTATTTTTTTCATCTGTAGAAACTGAAATTTTTTATAATACCTTTCTCTTGGTAAATAACACATTTTATATAACCAGTTTATGCTCCCATATGTTACTCATGCTGATATCTGTCTATTAATGACTTAGTGAGCACTTATAGCCCTGCTTCATCAATAAACACAGATTTATATTGCTTCCATGAACTCTAAAGCAGTAAATTTGCTCTAAACAAGGTTTATGGTAAACATAAATGAATTATAGATTCAAAATACATATTGGCTGTGGTACCATGTTACTGTAAGTCCATATAAAACATAACTGATGATACCTGATAGAAAATTTCCCATTAGGTTCGACCCAACCACCAGTATCCCTTCCTAATCCTAATGATGTTCTCTTGCTTTTCATTACATGACTTTTAGGATGAGACATTTTGAATAAAACTGCATATATATTTTTCTTAAATTTTTATTCTCTTTTCTCTGACTTTAATTTCCTTAATACGTCTCTCTGTAGTATCTGTTAGAATGGCTGACTCTAAAAGTTTCCTTTTGCTACATTTCACGTCTGTTCAAACTATAAAACAAATGACGATTCTCTTTCATTCTTTGCATGAAATGACATGAATTACAATAGCCTGATATAAAATGTAATTGCTCTAGTAATGCTTGAAACTGGCCTCTGAGGAATGGTGTTTGAAGGTCTCAGTGGGACGTTCATTTAGTTGAAATCATTCTGTCCTTAGGTCAGCCCCTAACTTCCAGATTTTCTTCAGTGATATAGTATGACACCATGAAAGTATGTTCACAATCAAATTTACTCTCATAAGCAGATGTTACAGCAAATCTTTTATTCACCTAGGTCAGTTGGCAAGATCCGAGCAAAATGCCTTATTAGATGAAATGTTCCCAATTACTCAGTGGATTAATACAAATCTATTTATCTGAACCTTCAGCTGGCAGTTCTGAGTTCATTCCGAACACTCTAAAAAAGAAGGTCATATTGTGCAAGAGATAAAAATAAAGACGAAGAAAAAGAATAAGCAATACAATTATTTTCAGACCAACAAGCAGTATTTGAATACCTGGAAAAGTAATTGACTACAGACCTTTTATTCCAAAAAGGGGTGGGAGGGTCGTCCTAAACAGCCAATGACAACTAAGAAAGCATTTGTGGATCATTTGAAAATACTTCCTTGAGTAGCCCCGTATTACTTACTGCCTTAAAACCTATAGACCAGCAACTCAGGACCTTCAAACAGTCATTTAATTTTTATTCATTTAAGTGTCTTAATTGTCCACTGCACTTTGACACTCAAAACATAAACACAAGGAAACATACATTTGTTTAATACCTAACCATGAACCAGCCATTGCATTATACATAATCACATATATTTTCTCACTTAATTTACTTGATAGCTGTCATGGATTGAATTGTGTCCCCCAAAAATATCTGTCAACTTGACTAGGTCATGATTCCCAGTATTGTACGATTGTGTTATCTGATGTGATTTCCTTATGTGTTGTAAACTCTATCACTATGATGAGATTATATGTGATCTGCTTATGTATTGTAAATTCTATCACTGTGATGAGGTTATACTGATGAGGTTGACAAGATTAGATAGTGTCTTAATGCAATCTCTTTTGAGATATAAAAGAGAGAAGCGAGCAGAGACACATGGGAACCTCACACCCCCGAGAAAGCAGTGCTGGGAGCAGAGCGCGTCCTTTGGACCTGAGGTTCCTGCGCAGAGAAGCTCCCAGACCAAAGGAAGACTGATGACACCGACCTTCCTTCAGAGCCGACGGAGAAAGCATTCCCCTGGAGCTGACGCCCTGAATTTGGACTTGTAGCCCACTGGACTGTGAGAGAATAAACTTTTTGCTAAATCCATCCACTTGCGCTATTTCTGTTAAATCAGCACTGGATGACGAAGACAATAACCATATGAATACAGCATTATTGTCCATATTTTGCAGATGAGGCTGCTGAAGCTCAGGGAAGTTACAGAATTTTTCCCAAGGTCATGGAACAAATAGGTAGAATACCTGAGATTTTAATACAGACTCACATAGCTCCAAAGCCCATGTTCTCTCTACTATATTATGCTTCTTAAAATACTAGGGTTAATTGTACAAAATTTCTGTTTTTATTGGTCAAAAAGAGTAGAACATAGTCAACTTCATATTGTTTACCTAATAGATTTGGAGTTGTCAGACTTCAGGAAACACATAGAACTAGGTATGGTATGCATTTGCATGATAGCATAAGAAGATCTCTGTGTTTGGAGATCCACAAAATCTCATTTTGTAGCTTTTGAGAAATTTTGAGAGATTATCTAGTATAATTATCCATATACTTTTGACAAGGGAATAGACCAATGCAATCTCCTAGGGATCCTGTTAACCTGCACATTCTGATTCAATGGGTCTGGGGTGGGCCTGAGATTCTGCATTTCTAACAAGCTCCCAGGTGATGCCGAGGCTGTGGTCTGGAAACCACGCTTTGAGTAGCAAGAGATTAGGCCACTACTCTCAAAAATGAACATCCATTCTTCAAGAATTTCCTGGCCTCTATAGTAGCTGTCTCCAGTCTGCAAAACTGAATAGAGTAGTATATGCTATGCCTTGCTTTCCCAAGCCCAGAAATGGGAATTCTACAGGGCTAGGAGCAAGGATCTCTGGACTCTGTGCAAGAACTACCATGGCTAATGAGAATTCTGGATGTACTTTTTTCAAGACAGATTTCTTCATTCTTCTGGCAGTCTATGGTATATTCAATATTCTTCGACAACACCAGAATTCAATGGCATCAGTTTTTCTTTGGTCTTCATTATTCATTGTCCACTTTTGCATGCATATGAGATGATTGAAAATATCATGGTTTGGGTCAGGCGTACCTTAGTCCTCAAAGTGACATCTTTACTTTTTAACACTTTAAAGAGGTCTTTTGCAGCAGATTTGCCCAATGCAATACATCGTTTGATTTGTTGACTGCTGCTTCCATGGATGTTGACTGCGGATTCAAATAAAATGAAATCCTTGACAACATCAGTCTTTACTCCATTTAGCATCATGTTGCTTATTGGTTCAGTTTTGAGGATTTTTTTTTCTTCTTTACGTTGAGGTGTAATCCATACTGAAGGCTGTCGTCTTTCATTTTCATCAGTAAGTGCTTCAAGTCCTCTTCATTTTCAGCAAGCAAGGTTCTGTCATCTGCATATCGCATGTAGTTAATGAGTTTTCCTCCAATCCTGATGCCCGGTTCTTCACATAGTCCAGCTTCTCGGATTATTTGCTTAGCATACAGATTGAATAAATATGGTGAAAGATACAACCCTGACACACAACTTTCCTGATTTTAAACCATGCAGTATCCCCTTGTTCTGTTCAAACAATTACCTATTTGTCTATGCACAGGTTCCTCATGAGCACAACTAAGTGTTTTGGAATTCCCATTCTTCATAGTGTTATTCACAATTTGTTATGATCCACACAGTCAAATGCATTTACATAGTCAATAAAACACAGGTGAATATCTTTCCTGTATTCTTAGTTTCAGCCAAGATCCATCTGACATTAGCAATATCCCTTGTTCCACATCCTCTTCTGAATCCGGCTTGAATTTCTGGCAGTTCGCTGTCGATGTACTGCTGTAACCTCTTTTGAGTGATCTTCACCAAAATTTAACTTGCATGTGATATTAATATGTTTTGAGACTTTCAGCATTCTGTTGGATCACCTTTCCTTGGAATGGGCACAGATGTGCGTCTCTTCTAGTCTGTTGGCCATATTTAGAGATATGCTCCCTTCATCCTAGACAGACACATCCAATTATATCACAGTATCAGTTGCAAACAGTAAGGAAAAAAATACATTCAAGAAATTTCAGTTGTTGTAAAATGAGGCAAATGAATTAATGAGTTAATAATCTTGGGAAACTGTGCTATTAAGTCAGTAATGAGGGCCCTGTGAAAATTTAGACTAATGATAATTACTTTGTAAAGACTATAGCTTGCTACCTGTCTCATTTAGTTTTTGCTGAATAATCAAACCAAAACCAAACCCATTGCTGTCTAGTCAATTCTGACTCATAGCAAATAACAAATCACCCTAAATTTTACTGGCTTAAAATAATAAATATTTAATATTGCTCACAATTTATTAGTTTGTCTAGCTGCATTGGCTGGGGCTAAGTGGTCTAGGCTGGTTCCACTTTCATGACTGAGATCTCAGCTGAGACAAATATGATATGTTGATGGCTAGGACCACTCTCTATGTGGTCTCTCATCCTTAAGAGGCTAGACCGGGATTCTTCACATGGTGTTCCCAGGATTCCCAACTGCAAAAGAGGCCAAGCCTCATTATAAAAGCCCCGTTTAAACCTATGCCTTATGATGTTTGCTTATATCCCATTGACAATCTAGTCACAAGGTCAAGCAGAAATTCAAGGGATGGAGACAACGGACGCCACAAATTGGTAAAAGAAGCTGTAAAAGATTGTCACCTTTTTTATTTATTTCTTTATTCTATTTGCCATATTTCACTCTCTGGCTATACTAGTCCCACTTCACCTGTATGTAAAATACACTTCTACCCATCTCAGAAGTACCAAAAGTCTCATCCAGTGATGCCTTCAGGTATGAATATAGATGAAGCTCCTTGGATAAATTTTTTTTCTTGAACCAGAAACTTGTTAAATGAAAAGACAAATTACTCCCTACATCCAGCATATAATGTTGAAACAGGAAAAGGATAATTATGATAGTTCCCATTCAAAAAGAAGAAGAAAGGGAAGCACATGGCCATCTGTGATCCATAGCAATTCTGAAATCCATCCAGGTCTGTGCTACCAGGTCCTGCTATTCTAGGGGGAATAGAATGTTCTGAGAAGGTCCAGTTATGGTTCTTGGGAGTAGCTTCCTAATCTTGAAGTTCTGTATTTTTCTTGGCTATACGTTCTGGATTTTTACTCTTTTCTCCCAGACATCCTTCCTTTTCCATAAGAAACGGCCTGTGCTTGCACTGAATAATTTCCTCATCCTGCTTCTTAAACATAAAAAGTTTAAGGGCTAAAGACTCTTTTTTTTTTCATTTTGAACTGTCTTTGTCCCTTTTCATCTAAGATTGGTTTCCTATGAATCTCATTCAGTCCTACTCCATGACCCAAAAAGCTGCATTCTAAATTCTTTTTAACACAAGTCTCATTCTACTTTGGCCAGACGTCAAACTGGTATGGCATAACACCCTTAGATTCTTAGACCTTTAATCCAGCTAAGTCTTCTAGAGGACTTTAACAATAGATTTTCTAGACACAACCTTAATTTTATCTTTGGCTCCACATTTAATTTCAAATTGAGAATTTATATTTTTCATTGTCTTGTTTTTAATTAATTAATTAATTATTTTATTGTACTTCAGGTGAAGGCTTACAGAACAAATAGTTTCTCATGAAACAGTACTACACGTTGTTTTATGATATTGGTTAACAACCCCGCAACATATCAACCCTCTAACTTCTCAACCTTTTTTTTTGGTGAAAATACATATAGCCAAAGATACACCATTTCAAAAATATCTACATGCACAGTTCAGTGACATTGACTACGCTTTTCCAATTGTGCTGTTATTCGCACTTAAGATGAAGGCTTACAGAACAAAATAGTTTCTCATTTAATAGTTACTACAAATTTTGCCCTATGACAATGGTTAACAATCTTACAACACATCAACAATGTCTATATTCAAACTTGGGTTCCCTATCACCAGCTTCCTTGTCCCCTTCTGCCTTCTGGCCCTTGTCACTGGACTACTGTAACTCGTTAGTTTCATTTGGTTTTACGGGGCTGTCCACTCCCAGGCTGAACAGTGAACCTCGGAGATAATTTCACCACTGAGCTAACAGGGTGTCTGGGGGCCATACTCTCGGGGTTTCTCCAGTCTCCTTTAGGCCAGTAAATCTGGTCTTTT
>NW_004443983.1:3596664-3602972 GCF_000243295.1 Trichechus manatus latirostris | reverse complement strand
ACTATGAAATGGAAAAAAACAGAAAGGGTAAGAGGAAGAAAAGAAAAGAATGAATAAATAAAAATCAGAAAGGTTAAAGAACCACAAAGTTCCCAGGGATCCCACCGGTGCAGCTATGAGGTCTGGGGAAGTCGCTCTCAGGTGTTGCAGTACAGCCTGGCTAGAAGGCATAGAGGTATACAACGCCAGGTATTCAGGGAACAGAAAGAGAAGGAAGATATAGAGAGACGAGGAATTGAACAATGAAGAAAGACAAAAAGGGAAAAAGGGGAAAAGAAAACAAAACAAATTAAAAAAAAAATAAAGATTAAGAAAGGCCCCCAAAAAAACAGAAAGAAAAAAAACCTACAAAGAAAGAACTGCCCTCAGGGATCCCTCTGCACGTCTGTGCAAGCCGAGGGGGATGCACCTTGCCGAGCAGCTCTGCCTTGCCAGAAAGGTCTCCCAACTCAAGAAAAGGAAAAGAAAAAAAAAAACTTTTCAAAATAAACAAACGAACAAAAGCCTCAGGATCCCACCAGTGCAGCAGCCCAGACCGGGAAGCAGCTCCACACTCGAACGGAGCTCCTCAGCACCTCAGGAAGAAGCAAAGATGATGCACGGAGCCCGGTACTCGAGTGAAAGGAGGGGGAGGTGGTGAGAGGTAAGGAAGAAATCAAAAGAAGCAGAGAAAAAAAAAAAAAAAGCAACACTAGCAGCCAACAAATGGCACTCAGAGAGCCAGCTAGTGAGGGCTGGTGTTTCTGGAGAAGAGACTGTGTCCGTGGGAAGCAGACGGGGCAGAGTGCGGGTGAAGAAGGGTAGGGAGTGGGAAAGCGTATATCACAAATTACCAGAGCTCTGCATCCCTTCAGGAAGATGCAAAGATGGCACATGGAGCCAGGTACTCGAGTGAAAGGAGGGGGAGGTGGCAAGAGGCAAGGAAGAAATCAAAAGAAGTGGAGAAAAGCAACACCAGCAGCCAACAAATGGCACTCAGAGAGCTGCCTGTTCGGGTATGTGGAATCCAAGCGGCCGGTATTTCCCAGTCAAGAGATTGTGGCCACAGGAAGCAGAGGAGTCCGAGTCAGAGTGAAGAAGCGTGGGGGGTGGGATAGCGTACATTGCAAATTACTGGTTGTTTTATCTCCCGCTGGACGCTCCGTGAGGCTGCTTTCTCTTACCCCCTGTTTGCTGGTCTCCGATAGGAGTCCAAGATGACAGAACCGCGCTGCGTTAGCTGGTAGCGGATCTCTGCATGAATCTCTCCTCGCTCTGCATTCTCTGACAGTTTTCTCACTCCATATGGTGCTTGGCTGAGTTCTTTATCTCTTCATTTGATGTTTTAGCATTTCAAGATTGTTGTATTCTCTGTTCGGCTTAGTTTTTCAGATCTTTGCTGTGGAGGGACGGCATGGTGCTTCTGCCTAGAGTGCCATTTTGCCAGAACTCCCTATTTTTCATTGTCTTTTGATAAACTTTACTCTTTAGTAAACCTTGGTGGTGCAGTGGTTAAGAGCTACGGCTGCTAATCAAATGCCGGCAGTTTGAATCCATCAGTCACTCCTTGAAAACACTATGGGGTAGTTCTACTCTGTCCTATAGGGTCTCTGTGAGTTGGAATCCACTCCAAAGCAACAGGTTTTACTCTGTACAGCAGTTATAAGTTTGCAGTAAAATTACGCAGAAAGTACAGACAGTTCCCACTTACTATATCTTCCCCCTGCTTATAGAGAATTTTTTTACATAGCTAGGGAGAATGGGGATGAGAGACAATTTTATTTTCTAATGAAAAAACTCCTGGTTCTTCTTTAAATTTTGCTTGCAAACTGAATAGTCCCTTCTTTATTTGATTGCCATCTTCCCTTATTTTATAATGCAGAGCTGTAAACATCCACTGACACTTTTAATATTCTGTTTGGAGATTTCCTTAGCCAAAATACAAAAGTTGATTAGGTATAAGTTCTGTTTTCCAAGTCATTATAGGCAAAGTTTTGCCAATTGTTTTGCAACTATATGTAATATGGCTTACTATGTATTGCACTGGGCAAATCTGCTGCAAAAGACTTCTTTAAGATATTAAAAGGTGAAGACGTCACTTTGAGGACTAAGGTGTGCCTGAACCAAGTCATGGTATTTTCAATTGCCTCATATGCATGTGGAAGCTGGACAATGAATAAGGAAGACTGAAGAAGAGTTGATGCCTTAAATTATAGTGTCGACGAAAAATAGTGACTATACCATGGACTGCCAGAAGAACAAACAAGTCTGTCTTGGAAGAGGTACATCCAGAATGCTTCTTAGAAGTGAGGATGGTGAGACTTTGTCTCATACACTTTGGACATGTTATTAGGAGGGACCCAATTCCTGGAGACGGACTTCATGCTTGGTAAAGTAGAGGGTCAACGAAAAAGAGAAAGACCCTCAATGAGACGAATTGACACAGTGGCTGCAACAATGGGCTCAAACACAGCAATGATTATGAGGATGGTGCAGGACTGGACAGTTTCATTTTGCTGTACGTAGGGTTGCTATGAGTCAGAACCAACTAGATGGCACCTAACAACAACAAGAACTATTTTTCCAGTCTGCTATAGAATTTTCCTTGCTGCTTTTCTAGCTTTCACTGAAAGAGTCCTACTCATTTTTCTAGCCTTTACTAACAATTTCTTCAGAGCATTTCTAACCTCTGTCTGCTCCCTGGTCCCAAAGCCAATGCCACATATTTTAGATGTATGTTCAGTTGTTCCCTACTCCTAGGTATCAATTTCTGTCTCAGCTGTTGCTGTATAACAAGTTACCCCAACACCTATAAGGTTAAAACAATAAACATTTATTCATTTTAAAAAGTCTGTGAGTTTTCTGGGCAGTTATTGTGGTCTGGGATCTCATACGGGATGGATGGCAGGCCATAGATGTCTGGAAGCTCTTGCTACGTGGTTTCTCATCCCCAGAAAGCTAGTCTGGGCTTCTTCCCATGGTGATCTCAGGTTTCCTAGCATTAAGAAACTCCTCTTTCATCACATTTGCTAATGTCCTATTAACCAATCAAGTCAGAGGACCAAGCATAAATACAAAAGGTAGAGAAATACTTTCCACATCTTGATGAATGGAACTATTAAATAGTGTGTCTTTTTTTCCAATGTACTACTCTACCCCCAAAATAAATGAATAAATATATATATTTTGAAAATTATTTGAACAAATAAAATTTTATTTATATTAAATATGTTAGAATTGGCATTTCTTGAAACTCATACACAAATATATGCATATACATAATATACATTATATATATACATATAGTAAGTATATGACTATGTATTCCTCAATCTGATGTCTCTCTTCTGAATAAGAAATATGAGAGTCTTGTCTCCTTTTATAAATCCTATTGGATTTTTTCTTTTTTCATTCTATTTTGGAATTTTGATAATATTCTCTCTTATTTTGTTTGGCTGAGGGCCCTTTAAGATGGGAATTTAGTTAGCCCCAATCTTACTTTATTATATATTATATATGTAATAAAAGCTCTTTTTTACTTAACATATTTAATAGCTACATTTTTATGCATTCTGTAAGTCAAATTCTTGATTTTTTTTATACATGGTCATACCACACATTACCCTTTTCGAAATGTTCTTTTAAGAACATTGTTCCTACAAAAGATTCATATTTACTTTCTGCATGTAAACTTCAAGTTAAATAGAATGTTAACTCATTTGAGATTGAGTTTGTTACCTTTAGTTACCAGAGTTTTTTAGTATTCCAATTTAAACTATACATTTAAAACGTTCCAAGTGGGAGACTTCCGGCAACATGGCACTCTAGGCAGAAGCACCACACTGTCCCTCCACAGCAAAGATCTGAAAATCAAAGCCAAACAGAGAAAACAGCAATCCTGAAATCCTAAACATCAAATGAAGAGATGAAGAACTCAGCAAAGAACCAAATAGAATAAGAAACTGACAGAGAACAGAGAGCTAAGAGACATACAAGCAGAGGTCCCCTATCAGCTAATGCCGCACGGATCCACCATCTTGGACTCCTATCAGAGACCAGCAAATAGGGGGTACGAGAAAGCAGCTTCACGGAGCTTCCAGCAGGAGACAGAACAACCAGTAAACAGCGATATATGCTTTCCCACCCCACAGCTTTCCTCACCCCCACTTGGCCTCCTCTGCTTCCCATGGCCGCAATCTCTTGGCCGGGAAGCACTGGCTGCTTGGATTCCACCCACCCGCACTGGCTGACACCCTGAGTGCCATTTGTTGGCTCCTGGTGTTGCATTTTTCCACTTCTTATGATTTCTTCCTTACCTCTCACCACCTCCCTCTCCTTTTGCTCAAATACCTGGCTCCGTGTGCCATCTTTGCTTCTTCCTGAGGGGCTGTGGAGTTCCTTTTGAGGGTGGAACTGCTTCCCGTTTGGTGCTGCCATGCTGGTGAGATCTTGCGGCTTTTTTTTTGTTTGTTTTATTTTTCGTTTCTTGAGTTGGGAGCCCGTTCTGGCCGGGCAGTTCTGTGTGGCTTAGGACCTACCCCCTCAGCTTGCACACATGCACAGAGGGATCCCTGGGGGCATTTCTTTTTTTTTTTTGTGGGGTTTTTTTCCCCTGTTTTTTTGGTTTTTTTTTTTTATCTTTTTTTAAAATTTCTTTTGTTCTCTTTTCTCTGTTTTTCCCCTTTTGTCTTTCTTCATTACTCAGTTTCTGGTCTGTCTACACCTTTCTTCTCTTCCTGTCTCCTGGATACCTGGTGCTGAATACCTCTATGCCTCCTAGCCAGGCTGTGCTTCAACACCTGGGAACAACTTCCCCAGATCTTGTAGCCACACCAGTGGGATCCCTGGGAGCTTTGCTGTTCCTTTTTCTTTCTAATTTTTATTTATTCATTCTTCTATTTTCTTCTTCTTCCCCTTTTTGTTTTTCTCCATTTCATAGTCTTTCATCTCTCCACTCCAACAGCAAGCTCCCATAGCATTCTTTTTTGTTTGTTTGTATGTTTTTAGCTCCTGTTCCTCTCTCCTCTCTCCCATACCCATCGTAGCTCCACACATCACAATCTCCCCCCTCCATCCTGCCTACCTGCACTGTGCACTTAACATCACACCACAAAGCAGCACAGACACAGCCTACCGGAACCTGCCCTGCACTGATTACCGACCTGCCCTGGTGGCTGTAGTAAGTGCCACAAACAACCCATCCCAGCAACTCCTCTTCATGCTGTACCATATCTGAGCGACTGACCCTGCCAATTGGAGAAGTAGGTGAAAAGTATCATGCCCACAGATGAACAAACAACAAAGAACACACAGCCCCCCTGCTTAGATATAGCCAAATTAAAAAAAAAAAAAAAAAGGACAAAACAAACAAATATACAGTCAATAAACAAGAAATATAACTACTGAATGCCCTGAAGACAGCAGACAATATCAAAACATTTACAAAAACAGGACAGTATGGTTCCAGTAGGTGTCCAAAATAAAACACCAGATGACTTTCCAGTGGAAGAAAAGGCTCTAGAACTACCTGATAGAGAATTCAAATCTTTAATATTCAGAATTATCGAAGAGTTGAAGCAAAACCTGACAAAAATGAGGAAAAAATAGACAAATTCATGGAAAAGGCAGACAAATTCATGGAAAATAGAGACAAAAAAATGGAAGAACTCAGGAAAATAATGCAGGAATAAAATGCCAAAATAAATTCACAACTAGAAATTATACAAAAACAGCAATTAGAAATCCAAAAGATAAACAACAAGATTTCAGATATGGACAGTGTCATAGAAGGGTTGAGGAGCAGATTTGAAATGGTGGAAGACAGGATCAGCAGAATTGAAGACAAACACTTGGATACAACTCTGTTTGAGGAAAAATTAGAAAAAAGAAAGAAGGAAAATGAAGAGTCCCTGAGAATTATGTGGGATAAAATCAAAAGCAAAAATCTGTGAGTGATCAGAGTTCCAGAACAAGGGGAGAAAACAGAAGACACAGACAGGATCATTGAAGAACTGCTGACAGAAAACTTCCCCAATATCATGAAAGATGAAAAGCTGACCACCCAAGAAGCTCAACAAACCCCATATAGGACAGACCTCAAAAGAAAATCACCAAGGCATATCATAATCACACTCGTTAAAACCAAAGACAAACAAAGAATCCTGAGAGCAGCTTGAGAAAAAGAAAAAGTCACATACAGAGGAGAAACAATAAGACTAAGCTCAGATTATTCGGCAGAAACCATTCAGGCAAGAAGGCAATGGGATGACATATATAAAACCTTGAAATAAAAAAATTCCCAGCCAAGAATAATATATCCTGCAAAACTC
>NW_004443983.1:3564765-3595125 GCF_000243295.1 Trichechus manatus latirostris | reverse complement strand
GGAAGCCTAGGGGACAGTGAGTTGAAGATAATGGTGATGGAATAATTTGGAAAAGGATAGTGAGAATAGTGGCACAACTGGAAGAATGTAATCGATGTTACTGAATTGTACATGTAGAAACTTTTGAAATGGTGTAACTTTGGCTATGTATATTTTCACCAAAAAAAAGTTCCTGAAGGTTGAGAAGGGAGAGTGTTGACATGTTGTAGGGTTGTTAACCGATGTCATAAAACAATATGCGTACTGACTGTTTAATGAGAAACTATTTGTTCTGTAATCCTTCATCTAAAGTACAATAAAAAAATTTTTAAAAAATATTCCAAGAAAAAAAATGATAATTCTGCATAATTGGAATATTTCCCTTTAAGAAATTTAGCCAAGTGCTTCAATATTGAAAATTTAATTCATCTTACAAAGTGTACAGTGTACATGTAATCATGAAGTTTATCCATTACTCTTCTAGGGTCTGGAATACTTAAGATTGGTAATATTTGACAACCTAATTACAAAGCAGTAATTGCAGTTTTTATTTGTTCATAACAACCGAGAGCACTTTTTTGTAAATCTATAATAGCTTTTTAAATAATCCAGAAGGTTCTTATCCTTTATCTATAATTATCTTAAACAGAAAACCAGGCAATGAAAAGGGGGGGGGGGGTTTAATGATAGGTGTATTCAGACCCTGCATCAAAGCCCTGAGGCTCTCGCCAGTACTCTTATTTTATCAAATAATTCATTTAACAAATAGTTTTTGAATAGACAACTCATATCAAACAGGTGCTGAGGATAAAATTGTGAAGATAACATGTCTTCATTGCCTTTGAGGTGCAGAGGATAACACAAACAAGTAAAAAGACAATCACAAAGCAGTGCAGTTGCAGTTAAAAGCACTGGAAGAGAAGTCTTTGATAGCACAAGATAAGAATTGCAAGCCAGGCTGATAAAGATTTCCTCAAGAAGTAGCTTCTCACCAGAAATCTGAAGGAAAAGTCAAAATTCATCAGAGTGGGGATTTGGATAGAAGGGCAGTTGGGAAGGGGGTTATTTAGGTAGAGAAACAGCATGTGCAAAAAACTAGAAGTGATGGAAGGTAGCTCTCTTGACCCTCTAAGTTCTGCCATTGGGCCAAAATTCAAACAGTCTGGTTTCCTCCAGGTGAAATTTTTCCTCATCCTAAATCATAATTCCACACAAAATATAATTTCTACCGTAATCCCACATATTACTACTTTAGGGAATGAGGCCCTCAACTAGGTCATTTTTCCCACTTGAATGCTCCTGAAGCACTATGCACTTTGCCTTCGAAATATTTTTTACAAGTGAATCAAATAATTAATGAGCTGTTTATTGTCTGTGCTCATAGATTCAAAGCTCCACAAAGGCAAGGACTATACCTATTTTAATAACCTTTGCTTATTCAATATTCTTCTTATAGTAGACACTCAATAATTCTTCTGTTAGAGCAATGTATGAACAAATAATAAGCACTCAATAATTGTTGTTTTAGGTAGTGTTGAGTTGGTTCCCACTCATAGCGACCCTATGTACAACACAACCAAACACTGCCAGGTACTGCACCATCCTCACAATCATTGTTATGCTAGAGCCCATTGTTGCAGCAACTGTGTCAGTCTATCTCATTGAAGGACTTCCTCTTTTTCACTGACCCTCTACTTTACCAAGCATGACGTCCTTCTCCAGGGACCAATCCACCCCGATAACAGGTCCAAAGTACATGAGACGAAGCTCCGCCATCCTCATTTCTAAGGAGCGTTCTGGCTGTACTTCTTCCAAGACAAATTTGTTTGTTCTTCTGGCAGTCCATGGTATATTCAATATTCTTGAACGACACCATAATTCAAATAAATCAATTCTTCTTCAGTCTTCCTTATTCATTGTCCAGCATTCACATGCATTTGAGGCTTTGGATCAGGCGCACCTTAGTCCTCAAGATGACATTTTTGCTTTTTTAACACTTTAAAGAGATCTCTTGCAGCAGATTTTCCCAATGCAATACGTCATTTTATTTCTTGACTTCTGCTTCCATGAGCATTGACTGTGAATTCAAGTAAAATGAAATGCTTGACAGGTTCAATATTTTCTCCTTTTATCATGAGAATTTTTTGTTTTCTTTATGTTGAGGTGTAATCCATACTTAGAGCTGTAGCTTTGATCTCAATCAGTTAAGTCCTTCAAGTCCTCTTTGTTTTCAGCAAGCAAGGTTGTGCTGTCTGCATATCGCAGATTGTTAATGAGTCTTCCTCCAATTCTGACGCCACTTTCTTCTTCATATAGCCCAGCTTCTCAGATTATTTGCTCAGCATACAGATTGAATAAGTATGGTGAAATGATACAACCCTGACAAGCACTTTTCTTTGTTTTAAACCACGCAGTATCCCCTTGTTTTATTCAAACGACTGCCTCTTGTTCTATGTAAAGGATCCACATGAGCACAATTAAGTGTTCTGGAATTCCCATTCTTTGCAATAATATCCATAATTTGTTATAATCCACACAGTTATTAATGTATCTTGATTGCATATTTGATCAATATCAGACTGCAGAAGTTGGTAAAAATCTTCAGTTTCTTCACCTTTGACATTAGTGGTTGATGCATAAATTTGAATAATAGTTGTATTAACTGGTCTTCCTTGTAGGCATATGGATATTATCCTATCACTGACAGGATTGTACTTCAGAATAGATCTTGAAATGTTCTTTTTGACAAAGAATGCGATGCCGTTCCTCTTCTATTTGTCATTCCCGGCACGGTAGATCAAATGATTGTCTGATTCAAAATGGCTGAAAGCAATCCGTTTCAGCTCACTAATGCCTAGGATATCTATCCTCAAGAGTTCCATTTCATTTTTGACAACTTCCAATTTTCCTAGATTCATACATCATACATTCCACATTCTGATTCTTAATGGATGTTTGCAGCTGTTTCTTCTCATTTTGAGTCATGTCAATAATAGCTGCCATCATACTATTATTATTTTGTATCTCTGGCAGCGCTAAGAAACTCTGGTACACTGAGATACATTAAGTAGATATATATAGAGAGAGAAAGAGATAGAGAGATAGATTAAGTAGAAGGTTCATAGGACTAAAGAATCCAAAAAGATTTTAAAAAGAAAATGGGAGTGAAGAATAAGTAACAAAGCAAATTATAGACGTATTCCTTAGAATATCTCCCAGTTAATATTCCCCAATAGAATGTCTCTTGGTTTTCAGTATAAAAACACAATTGAACAAACGTATCCAATGGCGTAGTAGTTAAGAGCTCGGCTGCTAACAAAATGTCAGCAGTTCGAATCCACTAGCCGCTCCTTGGAAACCCTATGGGTCAGTTCTGCTCTGTCTTACAGGGTCCCTATGATTCGGAATCAACTTGACAGCAACTGTTTTTTGTTTTTGTTTTGTTTTTTTGGTATCTCTCAGTATAAAGTTTTTTATCCAATTTTTATATAGAAAAAAATTTAATTTATGTTCTGTAACTCCATATAACATTTTAAAGCTATTAACATTTTTCTCGTACCTATTGTGTCATCTTTTACATGCAAGTGGTGTAAAAAATAGAGTCAAATATTTAAACAAGACTTGTTTAAAATGTTCCCTTCTCACCCCTCATGTCACATGTTTATTTACTTGGCTGTACATAACATGCTAACAAAGCTAATTGTTCTTTTTTCAGTATTCAACATTATGTATTGGTTGCCCAATGTGGTGGAAGCGTCCCTTTCAACCTTTCTTTATCCCCACTACACACATGCTCCTTTTTCATACTTACATGTTCCCTAATATTGCAATTTAGGTTAGATAAATATGCACTATTTATATTAATTTATACTATTATTATTACACATACTCATATTTTAACGTGTTAGCATCAGAGGTCCTCTAACTTCAAGGGGACAGAGGAGAATCAGCCTTTTTCACCTGTCTGACACCAGTCATCCCTCCCATGGCACTCTCTACTTCTCTGCTGGGTTTGATAATTCATTGCAGTGACCACACAGAACTCACAAACCATACTCCTGATTATGGGTTTTATTCGGGGAGAAACAGGTTATAATCCAAGATCAGGGTCAACTTGGATGTAACAGGAACAACTCAGGATAAGGTTCTTCGATCCGGGAAGCTTCTTCTAGGCTGTGCCCACAGGCAGGCCTCTGCTTCTGGGACCTTTTCAGGACTGGCCTCTGCCAGTGGACCCTGCTCAGGCCTGCCCTCTGTCCTGATTGGGCAAGTGTTACAACTCTTTAGCTCTGCTTAAAAGTGTCCAGCAGCACCCCACTCCACCAGTAAGCCATCTACTCCATGGCATTCAGCTCTCTCTCGCTCCGTGGGTTGGCAAGCCCACCATAGCCACCTTTTTTCATGGGCTAGGAAGCCTGCCGCACTGTCTCACGCCAGTCTTCTCATTCTGCTGCCTCCTTAACTCTGCTGTGCTTGCCACCACTTCTTGCCTCCTCGTACTGTTTCTAGTGTTAAAATTCTCTCGTATTACAGCTCTGTCATGTTACAGCTCTCTCTAGTGTTACAGGTCTGTCATAGAAGGTTCTCAGTGCAGGGACACTGGGTCCAAATGACATGCTCCACTCCTGGCTCTTCCTGATGATAATGAGGGCCTCCCCTTAACCTCTGGGATTGGCTCTTTTAATGCCTAGCAGGATGGCAAAACTGACCAATCCCCTGCAAGTGTTCCATGCACCTTATTTGCATTAACAGACAGTCCAATGCCTCCAAATGTTCCACACAACTTATTTACATAGTCCCACCCAATCATTTTATGAGAGTTATAAGACCATGTCTAGAAAGGCCATATGAAAGCAATTCATTGCACCACCCATATTAATTGTATTAATTATTACTACTATATCATATTGTGCCATCATCCTGAGGACAGTTCTTTTTGCCTTTCTTGTGTATCATGTCCCTTGTTTCTTGTATTCTAGATTTTCCACCTTCATGATTTACCCCTCATTAGGGGAGAGCGCATCCTCCAATAACTTCCTGAGAAAATACACATGTGGTCATGGGAGTTTTTGTTACATGATATTGTTTTGGCTGGGTAAAGAATTCTGTGTTGGAAATAATTTCTCATCAGAATTTTAAAGGTATTATTCCACTATCTTCTAGCTTCTAGTGTTGCTATTAAGAAGGCACAAGCCATTCTGATTTTCCAATTCCTGATATCTTGGACTCCACAACCTGCCCCATTATGGAAGCTTATAATGTTTTCTGTGCATTCTTATTCTCTGAAATTTTACAGTGAAGTAACTTGGCGTGGTCTACTTTAACCTTTAACTACTTGTGTAAAGGTAAGGCCTTTCAG
The DNA here is from genome assembly GCF_000243295.1 of Trichechus manatus latirostris. Taxonomy (NCBI): domain Eukaryota; kingdom Metazoa; phylum Chordata; class Mammalia; order Sirenia; family Trichechidae; genus Trichechus; species Trichechus manatus. The sequence goes on along the minus strand of NW_004443983.1, from coordinate 3,589,787 downwards.
TCTGACAGTTAAAGTTCTTCAGTGCTTGTAAATATCCTTGAATTATTTCATAGATGATTTCTTCCCTTTGTTTTCTCTTTTCACTCTTTCTGGAAATCATTCTCTTCAGATGTTAAACTTTCCAGACTATTTATTGAAATTTCTTATTTTTTCTCATGTATTTTCCAATTATGTTTTATTTTTCTCTATGTCTTTGAATATTTCCTTGACTTTTTTAAAAATAGAATTCTATGAGCTTTTCTTTTTGCTATCACATTTATTTATTTGTTTATTTATTTTTCACTTTTCAAGAACTCCTTTTTGGTTTGCTGAAGGTTCTTTTATAATAGCCACTTGTTCTCGTTTCATGGAGATAATATCTTCTCTCATTTATCTGAAGACATTAATGAGATTTTTTTTCAAAATTTATTTTCTTTGAAAATTTGTTTTCTTTACATTTCATTTTTTGCAAGTATGTGTGTCTTTACAAATTTTATATAAAGGTTTTTCTCAGATAGTGCTTATTCATTTGTTTATTTTGGTCTTCTTTTATTATTAAAAATTTTCCTGAGATATTGAGTAATCCATAATTTTCTGCTTATATTTAAGAGTAACTACTGAGAAACTGGTTGGAAACTCATGAAATTCCTGATTGGGTTTCAGTATTAAGTGTTCTGGCCCACTTTTTTATTTGAGTCAAGATCAGATGTTCATAACTTTATGGATATTCTCTTTCCAGTACAATTCACCGGAGAAGGGTATATCAGTCTCCTGCTATAAACCTGGAAGGCAATTTTCAGAAGATGGTTCGGAGGGTCTCAGGAATTGGTATGGAAATATCCACCAAATTTCTGTTTTCAGTATAGTACCACTGACCACAACTATGTCTAATGTCTCCTACTGAAGACACCCTCTGCTTGCACCCTTGAGAGATCAAAGCCTTCAGAGTTCTGCTGAAGTGGAGGAGCAATGGTTGCTCAGTTAATGGAACTAAGAGTGGAGGTAGAGATGTGCAAAACCCACCAGGGGATCTTCTTAGATTAAACTAGACATTCAGATTCACAATACTACTATAGGCCACACTTGGACCAGTCTACTCCGAATGACATAGGCAGGATCCACAGCTCACCAGGAGAGCAACATCAGACATTCCTTTAAAAGGATTCCTTGCAGTAGGCCACGCAGCTGTTCACAAAATCATCCCGAGTGACTCAGGCTTAAAAGACTCATGGTCCATTGAAAGCACTATCTCTTGTAAGAACTCTACAGGTATAATTCCTAGAGTTCTTGCAAAGACATACCAGTTAAAAGAGCCATCATATTCTAGGAAGCTCAAAGTTACATCCAATCTAGACGTAGTTTATCAGGCATCATTTTTGTCATAAGCTATGCTGCCTGGTAACAAGGTTAACATACCATTTTTATCAAGTTATTAGAGAAACAGAGTTATGGATTTAATAAAGTTCAAATTTCTAGGCCAAAAGGTAAAGACTTTATTAACCCTTTAGCCACATACTCAAATTGCTTCTTTTACAATTTTTTTTTTCTTTAAATTAAAACAGGAAGGGATAAAGACAGTGTGGGCAGAAATGTAAGGAAAGAGACAGGTTAATGTGGCATGAAGATAAGGACATTTCTGTCTGTTTCTATATTCTTAGGGAAGCATGAAATAAGAACATGGGCACAGAATAAGGACAAGGAAGAGGTGTGGGAAATTTGTAGCAGGAGAAGCAAGCATGAAGTAGTCATTTTGGAAAAGTATATAATAAAAACTCTGACTCTACCAAAAAATATTACATGAAATATATGTATATATTATGTAAAAGTATTTGTGTATTATTTAGGATAGTCTAACTGCAATAACAGATGATTTTCAAAATGGACAATGAGCTAAACACAATAGAAGTCTATTTCATGTTCATGTAATAGTGTTAGGCAGGTAGATAGGGTGGTGGGGTGACCCTCTTCCACGTAGTCTGTATAAGGCACAAGCTGATAGAGTCTCTGCTATCTTCAATGCTTGGCTTCCAAAGTTACCAGGGTCTTCTTCATGCCAGCCAGAATGGAATAGCACAGTGGCAGTTTGGTTTGAGTTAGGACTAGATGTGGCATCTATTACTTCTGCTCAAATTTCCCTGGCTGAAACTCAGTCAAATAATCACACCTAATTGGAAGCAAGGCTGAGAGATGTAATCCAGCTGTATGTCCAGCATACTGAAGAGGTTCTGGATTTTAATGAGCAACTAGTAGGGGCATTCACATTTTAGAAAGATTTGTATTAAATATATAAAAGAAAATGTTATTTTAGAATCCAAGGATGTAGTCAATTATTTTTAAAGAGCTTATTTGAAACATCTAATTCCTTATAAGTTTCAGGCAAATTAAAATGGTGTTAAAATTTATAGAAATAATTTCAATAGCATCATGTTAAAGGTGATTTTTATGTCATTAAAGTAGTGATTTACATGTGTATACAATGTATACTGTTCTGTATAAAAGAAACCCTTAGACTTTGTAAAACTGCTCATGGTTCAAATACTTTACAATAAACGAAATACTTATCTTCCTTTTTAAAGAGACAGTCATCTTTAATCACCCCAGCTTATTTTCACAGCTATTGACTTCTTTTAATTCAGGTACCACAGTGTTTTACTCAATACTGTTGATGTTACTGTTAGATACCATTGAATCGATTTTGACTCATAGCAACCCCATGTGACAAAGTAGAATTGCCCCATAGAACTTTTTCCCTTAGATTCACTGAGTGGGTTCAAATCACCAAACTTTTTGTTAGCAACCAAGCTGAGCACTTAACCACTGCACCACCAGGTTTTCTGCGGTACCAAGTTACCATGTTACAGTGGATATAACATTTTAAGGAATAAAAAAAATCCAAATATGGAAGTAAGAAAACTCAATTGATTAAAACACTCTGTTACTCTGCCTGACACTGACTATACTCTTTAGAGATATTACGTTTCTTTAAGGAACATAGGAATCACAGAGTAGCTGAACAAAACCCATTTTTACTTTAAGCCACACTGTATGACACCAAAAAATAATAATAATCTGGGATCAATCTTTTTAACTCACACATTAAAATTAAATGTTAAAAGGTGTATCCCCGCAGTGTGAATTTTAAAAAATTTATCATTAGTGTTGCTGCAGTTTTACATATATATATATATATTTGCATACACATATACAAACTTACACATACACACACGATATAGGTGTTTTGTTTCACTTACCACTTGCCCTCAAGTCAATTCTGACTCATATAGACCCAGTGTGTGTCAGAGTAGAACTATGCTCCATAGGGTTTTCTCGTGGTGGTTTAAAACACAGCTATTTTTTTTTTCTTTTTAATGATACGACTTCACAAAAAATAGAATGAAAAAGGAGCAAACTCACCATTTGACATTCTGTTTCCATTCATTCACATCTCTCTGCAACACTATCATTTTGATCTAATGGGCTCCAGCATAAGATGAAAGTTTTTATGGTATGTAAGCCAAACTTGCATTGCTGTTTTTAAGTTACATAGGGATAAAAGGAAAATGCTGTCCTTACTCTTTGATTATTTTTTCATATGTGTAACTTAGAAAGTGACTGTAAAAACTGAAACTTTCCATGGGTCTAGTTCACACAAAGGAAGCTTCTCATGGCCAGTTTAGAAGAATAAACAACCAAGTTCTGAATGTTTGAAAAATTATCCCCAGGCAAGAGCTACCGCATTTCAAACATTTAAAGTTGCCTTCATTAATGACAACCTATCTTCCGGTAAGGAGGTTCATATGTGCAGCATAATTGTTTCATACCTAGTGGTGGTGCCATTGGGAGCTGCTTCTATTACTCTTGGGTTGGGAGATGACCATGCACCATGTGATGGCAGTGGTTCTCAATTTCAATGCTTCTGTTCTGCACAATGTATCAGTGTGTCTATTTTCTGTCAACTTCAGGAATAAGGACAGCATTTCAAAGGAGAATAAAATCTGAATATGCTGTTCAGACTTACTTCCTATACTTAAAAAGCATAGTGGACTTTTTCTTAGACACTAAAAATCATCAAGAAATATATTTCTAACTAGAGGTGATGACAACAACAAAAAATTTCCACTTACCTAAATGTATTTGAGGGAGCCCTGTTGGTACAGTGGTTAAGCGTCTGGCTGCCAAAAGGTTGGCAGTTTGAATCCACCAGTCTCTCCTTGAAAACTCTGTGGGGGCAGTTCTACTCTGTTCTGCAAGGTCACTATGAGTAGGAATCAACTCGATGGCATTGTTGTTTTTTAAATGTATTGTATTGGAGGGGAAGGGAGAAAACTTGTCTTGATTTTGAGGAACATTACATACTTTATAAAAACAAGAGCTGGTAAAATGTTTCTTTTCCAAATTATGCTTTTCAGAACTTCATGTTATAAGTAATATGGAATTAAAAACTATCCAAATGTTACTTTGTAAAAATTATTCTCCTTTTATTGATGATTAAAGTAAGACAAAGTTGGCATAAATTGCAGATGATGAAAACCGTAGCTTTTAGTATCAGTATAATAATCAAGATTATCTGATGCAACGTGATCTCTTGGGTGCTGTGTCTTGCTGAGTTTTTAATATCATAACATGACAAGCATAGAATCTGAACATCACTGTTCTGAAATGACGAACAGCATGCCAGAATGTCTAGATTTTGGCTCATCATTTTTGTGAGAACTTCATTATTGTACATTTAAGACATTACATATCTTCATAACACTGCTCCCTTAAATTATGGTGATGGAGTGATTTCCCTGATCCTTCAAGGACCTTTGGTTTTGAACATAGAAGCTCTAGGAGATTCTTTATGATTCATGATAGTCTAGAACCATGACATCTAAGAAAACACAATTTTTTAAAAATCTACAGTATAAGTGATCCAGTTATGCAATATGATAAATTAGAGGGGGCAGCAAAAATGGCACCATCCACCATTCAGCTCTCCAGAAGTTCTTCATGTACCACATACTCCTTTCAAAGATATCTACTTATCATATCTTATATCAATTATTTTCTCTTCATCCTCATTGCTTTCCTCTACTCAGGATTTTATCATCTTTCATTTGGACTCCTTCTATTATCTCCTAACAGTCTTACTCCATACTGGGAGAGGGATCACGTTTTATAAGATGACTACAGAAGAACTTCTGAGGAGAAGAATTTGAGTGATATCTAAATGGCAAGAATAATCCATCCCTGAGAGATCTGAGAGAAGAATGTGTACAAGCAGAAGGAACTGCAAGTGCAAATGCTCTGAGGGAGAAATAAGCTCTTGGGTATTTGAGGATGAGAAAGGGAGTCCAGGGAAGTGGAGCACAGGGAGTCACCTGTCCACCATGAGTGACCCTGCTGGTATTTGAAATACCAGTGGCATAGCTTCCAGCATCACAGCAACAGGCAAGCCACGACAGTATGACAAACCGACAGATGAGTAGTGGTAAAACTTGGCATGAAGGGAAATTTGTGAAAAGTTGACAGGAACCTCATTAAGTAGCTCTTACAGGCCATAATAAGAAATGTGGCTTTATCATACCAGAAGATTAAAAGAAAAGAAAAATAATCAGTAGAATGCAAAATTGTCATTGACCGCAAAGATAATATTGCATGTCGTTTCTTTCCCCAATGCTTATCAGAGTGTCTGATTTAGAGTAGGCAATAAATAAATATGTGTTGAATACACATACAAATCTCATTGGTTGAAAGGATATACTAATAGTGTGAGTAGTATCTTTTTATAATAATTAATCTCATAATATTTTCATCTCATATTCAATTCTTAGATAATGTGCATATATATGATGAATGATGTGGCCAGGGCTTTGGTTCCCACACAAGAATAAAAGTGTAGTGTATTTCTATTCAGGGGTCTTCAGAGTATCTACTTCAAGATACAATGAAAGCCTCCCAATATAAGAATCAAGCTTTTAAATATAACCCAAATTTGACCACTTGAAACTGACTTTGGATCCCCTGCCAAGGTCCATTTGCATGTATTTTTCAGCATTTAAGGGTCAATGTTCATATCTTCTGCCATAATTTTAACATTTTTAGAAGGATCATCAGAAAAGATTCCATGATAAAGAGCATTAAAACACCTACTCACAAGGCACACACGCATGCACTCCAATGGGCTCAAACTGAATGGGCAGATTTCAGCAAGATAGTCCTTATTATTACAGAATTGCTCTGGGATATTCTCCTACCTCAAAATAAAAATCCTTATATATGCCACTATAGAAGCTCAAACAGACCTTAAATCTTTAACACGTCCCTAGCTATATAACTGTCACCTAGACAGACTTGGCTGGAGAGGAAAGTACTTTACCTCAGCACTCCTGCTATACTTTGAGGTTCCCTAAGAGTTAAGTATATCATGCACTCTCAAAACACAGAAGGGGACTTTGAAAGACATGGAGAAAACCTGGTTTGTGTGTCAGTAGAGATATTAATACTGTGGTTATGGTTCACATTTATGCATGCTTTTTGCTACATTGAATCAAACTTCATTTTGGAGAAATTGAGACCCAATAAGACCACCATGCAAATTATATCTCTAGAGTGTGTTGGACACAATGTCTTTCAGGCAACTCTGATACCAGGAGGCAAACAAAGATCTAATATGCTGCTTGGCAATTGACTTATGGTGTCCACCAACTGATTTTCTAGTAGCTTGAGAGTTAATGAAAAGGTATATGGCTTCAATACCAAGAAGAAAAAAATGTATTTGAATATATATGAGTCATACATTCTCCTTACTGTTGGAAAGAAGGATTTCCATTTGGCAGATCTTTTCAGTTACACACTATAAAGTAAGAGAATGTTTTGTTCCTCCTGGCAGGAATAATATTTTCCCTTTTAGATTTATTTTTAAAGTAATTTGCTGATTGAGAAGTCACATAGGTAAATCATTTTCTACAGAAATAATGACATTCCCAGGCCAGCAGGCTTTAGTTCAAAATGCTAAACCAGGCACCATCCAGAATATCCATTTCCAAACTCTGTGCCAATGGAATCAAACCCTGGCATCCTCAACCTATGTTTGAATGAGTAACATAGTTTTAAAATAGACCTGGCAAATCAAAACTCCTTTAGATTTTTGACTCTGGCTCAGAGGTATAATGACATGCTTGAAGTTGATTTTACTGTTTAATACAAAGCATCAACACCTGACTGAATATTAATCATGGGAAAAGGTAACATTTAATTATTAAAAGAGCCACTAAGTGGTTTAAAACCAAAGTCTATGATGTAAGTGTATATTAGAGGCCCTAAAAATGTGCAGCTTTCAATGCTCTTCGTCCTAATTGCACTGGTTATTAATCTCACTAGGACATTCTCTTGTCTGAGTTATTCGCCCTTCAATGTTGAGCGAGTCTTGTTTCCCTGACTACGGTCCTAAGTTCTGCAAGGGTAAGGAAATGATCATCTATTATATTTCTTCTATAGCCTCCTTCCCTTCTTTCATTCATTCAGTGTTTATTGAGTGCCTGCTATTTTCTAAACAGCATACTGGGAGTTGCAAATACAAGCATCAGTTGACCTTTCCCTTGAGAGTTTCAATTTAATAACAGTTAAAAAAAAAAAAAGATATGAAAACAATTGTAACGTACTGGGGAAAGTTTATATTGCAGACATGTGAATAATGTTATGGGACAAGAGATGGGAAACCACACTGATTTGGGATTTGGGGAAAAATTCCCCAAAACTACATTGAGCCTGATCTTGAAAAGTGAGTGGGATTTAAACCAGAGAGAAAACGTGAAGACCCTTTCAGGCCATGAGGAAAGGCTTAAAGTCCCAAAAGGGAAGTGTAGTTGCGTTAGTGCTTGCTCCATTTAGCTTTGGCTGGAAGAAAACACCTTCCCCAGAAATCTTGCTGTAATTATGTGATTTCAGTAAGATTAATAGGAATATAATAAATCCCCGAAACTTGTTGCCATCGAGTCAATTCCAACACATAGCAACCCTATAGGACAGGATAGAAATGCCCCATAGGGTTTCCAAGGAATATAATAGGAATGTAAATCTTGAGCAATATAATATAGCAGAGATGTGTGGTTAAAGGCAGGTAATTTGGAGCCAGATTGCCTGGGTGTGAATTCTAACCTGAATACTTAAATGCTGTGTGACTTTGAGCAACTTATTTAAGTACTGTAAGCTTCTGCTTCCTAGCCTGTAAACTGGGGATAGTATTAGTAACTACCTCATTATTGTTAGGAATAAATTAAGTAATCTTTATAAAGTTCTTAGAAAAGTGATGGGTGTGTGATAACGCTCCATAAAGATTAGCTACTCATATTTGATTTGAATCATTCACTTTTTTAACAGCTTTACTGAGTTATAATTCACATACCATATAATTAATCTATTGAAAGTATACAATTCAATGCTCTTTAATAAATTAATAGGGTTTTGCAACCGTTTCCACAATCTAATTTTAGAATATTTTCTTTCCCTGAAAAAGAAACCTCATACTCATTAGAAGTCACTCCCTATTTCCTCCAACCCCCCTATGCACCCCCCTGCCCCGCAGACATATGTAACCACTAATCTATTTTCTATTTCTATAGATTTGCCTAATTTGGACATGTCATAAAAAAAATCCATCATACAATATGTAGTATTTATTGTCTGACTTCAATTAGTATAAAGTTTTCAAGTTTCTTCATGTTGTAGTATGTGTTTCATGACTTATTATTATTGAATAATATTGTACTATATGAATAGACCACAGTTTATTCATCTATTCACCAGTTGATGGACATATGAGTTGTTATGCTTTTTGGCTATTATGAATAATGTTGCTATGAGCATTTGTGTACAAGTTTTTGTGTGAATGTATGTTTTCATTTCTCTTGAGTATATACCTAGGAGTGGAATTGCTGGGTCATATGGTAACTCTATCTTTAACATTTTGAAAAAATGCCAAACTGTTTGCCAAAGCACCTGCACAATTTTACATCCCCATCAGCAATGCATGAGGGTTCTAATTTTTCCACATCCTCATCAACACTTGTAATTGTCTGACTTCTTATTACAAGGTTCCTAGTGAAAATGAAGCAGTATCTTATTATAGTTTAGATCTGCATTTCCCTAATGACTAGTGATGCTGAGGCTTCTTCGGTGTGCTTATTGACCGTTTGTATATCTTCTTTTTTGAAATGTTTATTCAAATACTTTGCCAATTTTTGTAATTAGATTATTTGTCTTTTTATTACTGAATTAGAAGACTTCTCTATGTATTCTAGATAAAACTTATTTTACGGGTATTCCATTTATAAAATTCTCATATTCTGTCAGTTCCCTCATTAATTCTCAGTGGTATAGTTTGAAAACAAATATTTTTAATTTTCAATTTGATTTTCAATGTATCTATTTTTTCTTTTGTCTATTGTAACTTTGGTGTGGTATATAAGGAACATTACCTAATCCAAGGTCACAAAAATTTACATCTATGTTTTCTTCTAAGAATGCTTTAGTTTTAGCTCATACGTTTACATTTATGATCTATTTTGAGTTAATTTTTGTGCTTGTTTTCAGTTTTTAGTGTACAAATCTTGGACCTATCTGTGGCAGCTACTTCCATAAAAAGTATAGCCTTAGAAACTCTATGGGGCAGTTCTACTCTGTCCTATAGGGTTGCTATAAGTCAAAATCAACTAGACAGCAGTGAGTATTATATTTTTTGATGCTATTGTAAATGTAATTGTTTTTAAAATTTTATTTTCTGATTTTTCATTACTAAGATATCGAAATCCAATAGATTTTTGTATATTGATATGTATCCTGGAAACTTGCTAAACTAATTTAATAGCTGTAATACTTTTTAATGGATTCCCTAAGATTTTATATATACAAAGCACATTATCTCCACCTAGGTATAGTTTTAATTCTCCCTTTTACATCCGGATGCCTTATATTTCCTTTTTTGTCTGATTGTCCTGGCTAGACTCTCCAGTGCAATGTCGAATAAAAATGGTAAGAGCAGACATCCTTTTCTTGGTTCTCATCCTACAAGGAAAGAAATCAGGCTTTCACAGTTAAGTATAATGTTAACTGTGGGGTTTTGGTAGATGCCCTTTATTTGGTTGAGGAATTTCCCTTCTATTCCTAGTTATCAACAATCTTTTTTTTTTTTTTTAATAAAAGGATTTTGCATTTTTATGAAACTATTAAGAAGATCATGTGGCTTTTTTCCCTTTATATTATTAATGAGGTTTATTATATCAATTGATTTTCAGATGCTAAACCAACCTTGAATTCCTGTAATAAATCTTACTTGGTCTTTGTATATACTTTTTTAATATACATTGTAGGAATCAATCTCTTAATATTTTGTTGAGGATTTATGCAACTATATCTATAAGAGTTATTGATCTGTAGTTTTGCTTTCTTGTAATGTCTTTATCTGGTTTTGGTATTAGGGTAATGCTGACCTAATGAAATATATTAGGATGGTGCAAATGGTTAAGCACTCAGCTACTAGCTGAAAGGCTGGTGGTTTCAACCCACACAGAGGAGCATCAGAAGACAGGTCTGGTGACCTGTCTTCAAAAAGTAACAGCCTTGAAAACCTGACGGAGGAGTTCTACTCTGCACATATGGGATTTCCATGAGTTACAATCTTATCAAAGGCAACTAACAACAACTATTCTATTAGAAAGCTATTAGGAAGCTCTCCTCACCTTCTATTTTCTACAAGAGATTATATAGATTTGATATTATTTCTTCCTTAAATGATTGGTAGAATTCATGAGCAAAAACCATCTGGGTCTGGTACTTTCTTTTTAGGAAATGTATTAGTTTTTAATTCCATTTATTTATAGATATTGGTTTAGTCATATTATCTATTTTTTCCTTGTGTAAATTTTTGTAGTTTGTGTCTTTTAAGGAATTAATCTGTTTCATCTAGTTATCGAATTTGTGGGCATAGCATTGTTCATAATATTTCCTCACAACTCTATGCCCACAAATTTGATAGATGAAACAGACCAATTCCTTGTAAGACATAAACTACAAAAATTTACACAACAACGTAAAAAATGACTGTACACATGGACTTTGCCAGATGGAACACACAGGAATCAAATCTACATCTGTGGAAAGAGATGATGGAGAAGCTCAGTATCATCAGTCAGAACAAGGCCAAGGGCTGACTGCGGAACAGATCATCAATTGCTCGTGTGCAAGTTCAAACTGAAGCAGAAGAAAATGAAAACAAGTCCATGAGAGCCAAAGTATGACCTTGAGTATGTTGTTGTTGTTGTTGTTGTTAGGTGTCATCAGGTTGGTTCCAACTCATAGCGACCCTATGCACCACAGAATGAAACACTGCCTGGTCCTGCGCCATGCTCACAATTGTTGTTATGCTTGAGCCCATTGTTGTAGCCACTGTGTCAATTCATCTTGTTGAGGGTCTTCCTCTTTTTCGCTGACCCTGTGTTTTACCAAGCATGATGTCCTTCTCCAGGGACTGATTCCTCCTGACAACATGTCCAAAGTATGTAAGATGTAGTATCACCATCATTCCCCCTAAGGAGTATTCTGGTTGTACTTCTTTCAAGACAGATTTGTTTGTTCTTTTGGCGGTCTTTTGGCAGTTCTTCATCAACACCACAATTCAAAGGCATCAGTTCTTCTTCAGTCTTCCTTATTCATTGTCCAGCTTTCGCATGCATATGATGCGACTGAAAATACCATAGCTTGGGTCAGGTGCACCTTAGTCTTCAAGATGACACCTTTGCTTTTCAACACTTTAAAGAGGTCTTTTGCAGCAGATTTCCCAATGTAATGTGTCTTTTGATTTCCTGACTGCTGCTTCCATGGGCGTTGATTGTGGATCCAAGTAAAATGAAATCCTTGACAACTTCAATCTTTTCTCCGTTTATCATGATGTTGCTTATTGGTCCAGTAGTGAGGATTTTTGTTTTCTTTATGTTGAAGTGTAATCCATACTGAAAGCTGTGGTCTGAGTCCTCTTCACTTTCAGCAAGCAAGGTTGTGTCATCTGCATATACCAGGTTGTTAGTGAGTCGTCCTCCAATTCTGAGGCCCCTTTCTTCTTCATATAGTCCAGCTTCTCAGATTATTTGTCCAGCATACAGATTGAATAGGTATGGTGAAAGGATGCAACCCAGACACACGTCTTTCCTGACTTTAAACCATGCAGTATCTCCTTGTTCTATCCAAACAACTGCCTCTTGATCTGTGTACAGGTTCCTGATGAGCACAGTTAAGTGTTCTGGAATTCCCATTCTTCGCAATGTTATCCATAATTTGTTATGATCCACACAATTGAATGCCTTTGCATCGTCAATAAAACACAAGTAAACATCTTTCTGGTATTCTCTGCTTTCAGCCTGGATCCATCTGACATCAGCAATGATATCCTTGGTTCCACGACTTCTTCTGAATCCAGCCTGAATTTCTGTCAGTTCCCTGTCGATGTACTGCTGCAGCCACTTTTGAATGATCTTTAGCAAAATTTTACTTGTGAGTTATATTAATGATATTGTTCAATAATTTCCACGTTCGGTTGGATCACCTTTCTTGGGAATAGGTATAAATATGGATCTCTTCCAGATGGTTGGCCAGGTACCTGTCTTCCGAATTTCTTGGCTGCATCAGTGCTGCATCTGTTTGTTGAAACATCTCAAGTGATATTCTGTCAATTCTTGGAGCCTTGTTTTTAGCCCGTGCTTTCAGTGCAGCTTGGACTTCTTCCTTCAGTACCATCGGTTCCTGATCTTATGCTACCTCTTGAAATTGTTGAACATCGACTAATTCTTTTTGGTATAATGACTCTGTATTCCTTCCATCTTATTTTGGTGCTTACTGCATCGTTTAATTTTTTTCCCATAGAATCCCTCACTATTGCAACTCGAGGGTTGAATTTTTTCTTCAGTTCTTTCAGCTAGAGGAATGCTGAACATGTCCTTCCCTTTTGGTTTTCTATCTCCAGCTCTTTACACATGTCATTATAATACTTTACTTTTCTTCTTGAGCAGCCTTTGAAATCTTCTGTTCAGTTCTTTTATTTCATCATTCCTTCCTTTCTCTTTAACTACTCAATGTTCAAGAGCAAGTTTCAGAGTCTCTTCTGACATCCATTTTGGTCTTTTCTTTCCTGTCTTTTTAATGACCTCTTGCTCCGTTCATGTATAATGTCCTTGATGTCATTCCACAACTCATCTGGTCTTCGGTCATTAGTGTTCAACACGTCAACTCTATTCTTGAGATAGTCTCTAAATTCAGGTGGGATATACTCAAGGTTGTACTTTGGTTCTCGTGGACTTGTTCTAATTTTCCTCAGTTTCAACTTGAACTTGCATATGAGCAATTGATGGTCTGTTCCACAGTCAGCCTGCCCTTGTTCTGACTGAAGATATTGAACTTTTCCATTGCCTCTTTCCACAGATGTAGTTGATTTGATTCCTGTGTATTCCATCTGGCAAGGTCCATATGCATAGTCGCCATTTACATTGGTGAAAAAAGGTATTTGCAATGAAGAAGTCATTGGTCTTACAAAATTCTATCATGCGATTTCCAGCATCATTTCTATCACCAAGGCCATATTTTCCAACTTCTTTGCTTCCAACTTTCGCATTCCAATCACCAGTAATTATCAATGCATCCTGATTGCATGTTTGATCAATTTCAGACTGCAGAAGTTGGTAAAAATCTTCAGTTTATTCATCTTTGGCCTTAGTGGTTGGTGCGTAAATTTGATAATAGTCGTATTAACTGGTCTTGCTTGTAGACTTATGGATATTATCCTATCACTGACAGCTTTGAACTTCAGGATCGATCTTGAAATGTTCTTTTTGACAATGAATGCAACACGATTTCTCTTCAAGCTGTCATTCCCAGCATAATAGTCCATATAGTTGTCCGACTCAAAATGGCCAATAACAGTCCATTTCAGCTAACTAATGCCTAGGATATCAATGTTTATGCATTCCATTTCATTTTTGACGATTTCCAATTTTCCTAGATTCATACTTCTTACATTCCACATTCCAATTATTAATGGATGTTTGCAGCTGTTTCTTCTCATTTTCAGTCTTGCCACATCAGCAGATGAAGGTCCTGAAAGCTTAACTCTATCCATGTCATTAAGGTCAACTCTACTTTGAGGCGGCAGCTCTTCCCCGGTTGTCTTTCGAGTGCCTTCCAACCTGGTGGGGGGTGGGGGCGGGCGCTCATTTTCCGGCACTATATCAGACAGTGTTCCACTGATATTCATAAGGTTTTCATTGGCTAATTCTTTTCAGAAGTAGACTTCCAGGTCCTTCTTCCTAGTCTGTCTTAGTCTGAAAGCTCAGCTGAAACTGTCCACCATGGGTGACCCTGCTGGTATGTGAGTACCGGTGGCATAGCTTCCAGCATCACAGCAACATGCAAGCCCCTGCAGTATGACAAACTGACAGACACATGGGGGAGAGACAGGACATCATGCTTGGTAAATTAGAGGGTCAGTGAAAACGAAGACTCTAAAGGAGATGGATTGACACAGTGACAGGAACTACAGATTCAAACATAGCAAGGATTATGGGGACGGCCTAGAATCGGGCAGCATTTTGTTCTGTTGTACATGGGGCTGCTATGAGTCAGAACTGACTGGACAGCAGCTAACAACATCTTTTTAATTCCCGTGGAATTGGTGGTGATGTCACTTCTTTTGTTTCTGATATTAGTAATTTGTGTCTTTTCTCTTTTTTAAGGTTTACCTTTGCTGTAGTTTTATCAATTTTATTTATATTTTAAAGAACCAGCTTTTAGCTTTATTGATTTTCTCTTTTATTTTCTGTTTTCAATTTCATTGATTTCTGCCTTAATTTTTATTATTATTTTTTTCTTCTGGTTGCTTTGAGTTTAAATTGCTTTCCTTTTCTAGTTTCTTGAGGTAGAAGCTTAGAATTAGTGATTTTAGATTTTTCTTAGTTTGTAGGCTATGCATTCATTGTATAAATTATCACTCTATGCATTGCTTTCACTGCATCCCACAAGTTTTTATAAATTGTGTTTTAATTTTTATTTAATTCAAAGTATATTTTTATTTCTCTTGAGACTTCTTTGACCCATGTATTATTTATAAGTGTGTTGCTTAATCTCCAAATATTTTGGAATTTCCCAGCTATCATTTACCTGCTTATTTTTAGTTTAATCCCATTGTATTATGAGAGCATACTTTGTATGATTTCTATTATTTAAAATTTGTTCATGTGTGTTTTATGGTCCAGTGTGTGGTCTGTATTAATAACTGATCCATGTACACTTAAGAAGAATGAGTATCCTGTTATTATTAGATGAAGTGTTCTGTAAATGTCAATTAGATCTATTGATTAATAGTGTAGTTCAGATCAACTATATCCTTATTAATTTTCTGGCTGCTGGATTTGTCAATTAATGATAAAGGGATGTTGAAATCTTCAACTGTAATAATTAATTTGTCTATTTCTCTTTGCCATTCTATCAATTTTTGCCTCACATATTATGATGTTATTTTGTTAGGTGCATACTGGTTAAGGGTTTTTATGTCTTCTTAAAAAATCGACCCCTTTACCATTATGTAATGTCCCTCTTTAATGCTGACCATTCTACTTCTTGTTAAAGTTTGCTTTGTCTAAAGTTAATATGGCTATTTCAGCTTTCTTTTGATTAGTGTTAGTATAGCATATCTTTCTCCATCCCGTTATCTTTATTCTTTTTTTTAATGTGGCTTTCCTGTAGACAAAATATAGTTGGGCCTTGTTTTGTTTGTTTGCTTTGTTTTTATCCACTCTGACAGTCCTTGTCTTTTACTTGAGGTAATTAGATTATGCACATTTAAAGTAATTATTGATATAGTTTGATTAATACCTATTATGTTTGTAACTGTTTTCTATTTGATACACTTGTTCTTTGTTTCTTTTTATTTTCTCTTCTTTTCCCACCTTTTCTGGTTTTACTTAAGCATTTGATTCCACTTTCTCTTTCCTTTTTTCCTCTTAACATACCAATCATACTTCTTTAAAAGTATTTTAGCTATTGTGTTAGAGTTCAAAACATACATTTACAACTAAACTGAGTCCAATTTCAAACAACACTATGCCATTCCATGGGTAGTGCAGAGTTTGAGTGGTGGTGGTAGGAGAGTGGGTCATGGTTCAAATACCACAGAATCTCCTTGTTCTCACTGAGATTTATTAGATTTTCTTGAATGAATCTAAATTTTTCCCCGTTGCTGTTTGCCTTTTGAACAATTTCAAGACATTTTGAATTTTTGATTTTTTAAATAATTTTTACCAGTTAATCGTTTTGCTGGAGAAAGAGTCCACCAAGCTCCTTATTCTGCCCTTCAGAAAGTTCTCCTCTCTTGATTTATTCACTTTTGCTAGTGCATTATCTCTCCACCTATTAGAACATTTATCACTTGATTCTATAGTTGTACGTAATACCATCTAATTTTATAAAAAGCAACATTCCCCAGATTTTATAAGAACTTCTGAAATATTAAAAAAAGAAAGAGTGACATGGTTATATATTTTGAGTCTACATTACAGTCCCCTCTGGTATATTCAAAAGTATCATTAGAACATTAAAGCATCTAAGGAATCTTGCAGGGATGAAAATGGACTGTTTTTAACAGTGTTTCCTGGTGGTGTGGGCAGTGTTAAGCAGGGGTCTAGGGACAAGATGAGAATACAACTAAGTATGTGGATCTAGAGATTACAGGCCATGGTGGAAACATGGATGCTGGAAGTAGATACCAAGATACAACCAAGATTGTGTGTGGAGATGTCCATTTTAACAGAGGTCAGCAGAGGACATAAAGAAGCAATGAACAAGGTGTCTCTCTTCCTTGATAACATAAAACATATATACCCCTGCCTCTTGTAAGAACATATGTGCCACTCCAAGGAGAAGGAAGGGAGGTAAGGAGTATATCCTTATCTGATCATATATTTACCACCAAATAGACCAAGTTTAAAAGGAAAAATGAATGTTACCTTGATTATGCAAGGATAGATTTCCCTTCCAAGCATAAGTAAATAAACCAGATTTAAGATCATAGTTCAGTTACAGAAATAAAAAGAAATTTATGTATTTACATAAGTTTTGTGATTAAAAATTCATAGCTACTGCACTAAACCAAAAAACCAAACCAAACCCATTGCTGTCCAGTAGATTGTGACTCATAGTGACCCTACAGGCAGAGTACAACTGCCCCATAGGGTTTCCAAAGAGTGGCTGGTGGATTTGAACTGCCGACCTTTTGGTTAGCAGTCGTAGCTCTTAATCACTGTGCCACCAGGTCTCCCCCTATTACACTATCCTGTATTATTTCTGTGGAGATGTCATTTGAGAAAAATAAAAATAAGAAGAAATGCAAGGTAAAAATAATAATTCAAATAACATTATGATGAATGAAGATCAAGCCTCATGTTCTTAAAATGACAGATGTATGGCGATAAAATATTAAATCTAATAGTTGCCCTTCTCCACTATCTCCATGCATGAGTACATGCATACACACACACACACACACACACACACACACACACCCCATTCAGTTCACATCATACTCTAAGAAAGTGTCTTTTAAACTTCCAGTACTATTTCAGGTTGATGATCAAAATGCACTGACTTTAAATGAATAAACATATAATATATATATATTTAAATAAATACATAAAAAATATAATAACTCATGTTTGTTAATATCCTATTAGAAATCATTTATAATAATTTGGACAAAACACTGTTTCAAAGTTTTCTTCTGAGCAATCTGTGAAGGAGGAATGTGTTATGTAAAACAATAGCATATAACTAGACCACTTAGGAGATGTTTAAACAACTTAAGAGTATACAAACTCTTTTAAAGCAGCACTAGGCAATTTCGAAGCTTTTATTTTTAAAGGAGTTGTTGAAAGTTAACGTTCAAATCATTCATATCTATTCGTTTCAGCAAGCTCCTTTAAAAAAATAAAACAAAACATTGTCATGGAGTCAATTCCAACTCATAGCACCCTACAGGACATAATAGAACTGCTGCATAGAGTTTCCAAGGAGCAGTTGGTGGATTTGAACCACCGACATTTTGGTTAGCAGCTGTAGCTCGCCCTAACATGCAAACCCTGCACCACCAGGGCTCCAAGAAAGCCCTTTAGGGCCATTAAAATGCAACATCTAGATGAGTTCTGCTTACTTTATTCCTTGAAAGACAGTGCAGTTGAAACACACAGCATAACCTCCAGTTCAGGCATGACCACCAAGTTCATGGCAAAACAGATTTCTATAAAGACCTTTGAGCTAATCGCCCTGTTCTCCCTAGTTCTCACACCTAAATCTCATGAATTAATGCCTCTCCCTCTTGTATCATGCTTTGGTCACATTATCTTTCTTTTACTGTCAAATTCTTCTAAAGATTTTAGCACTTTTCTCTTTTTTTGTATTCTAGTCCTTCTACCTAGAACATCCTACCACAACATTTGTCTGAATTGAAAATTTCAGGATGAACAGGACTGGTTAGAAATCTCCCTTCTGGAAGCATTTTTTTCCTCCTGTCAGGAGACAGAAGCTGTCTTTGTTATCTGCTATCTCAGTGAAACTAAATTCTGTGCATGAAACATAGGGTTTGGGCATTTTTTATATCGTGATGTAATATTTTAATAGCACTGAATACCCTATAACATGATACAATTGTGTCCATTAGCTTTAAAGGGCTAAAGCTAATAAAAGTGATACATAACACACTTCACAAAAGCAGTGACTGCAGACTTCTTTATTTCTTCCAAGTAGACCTTCCATTTGGGGTCCACAGAGCTGTGAGAGAACTCTCATGTAGGGATTTGGCCAGACTTCTCGACACACAACTAGAAAATAAGACAGATGATGCTCAAATCTGCCTTTTGGATGGTAACAGCAACCTTCTGCAAGGGTTCTCCAGAGGCCTACAGCAGTCAGCAAAAAAATTCTGCTTTATGAGCTATCAATAGTGTGTTATCCTCTAAGGTGAAATCTTCAGAAGACAGAATCACGCTTATTTCTTGTAGACAAACTTTACTGCAAGTATCAATACTAAAAATTATTCATATATGTCCAATGTTCCCATTATTCATATGAATTTAGGAACTCTGGGGGAAGAGTTTTGTCATTTACCTTGATGCATTTTATATTACTTTGCAAACGTTTTAAGGTTAGGTTGATATTATATTATGTATTTCTGGAAATCATTCCATAGTTTTTGCACAATAAAGGATACATTTTCTAGATAAATTAATATTTAAGAAATGTTTCTTGCATATGTACATTTTTTTCTTTATTCGTGCCAAGTTCTTCCAAGCCAACTACTCTAAAATATAGATGACTTTATGTATCAAGAGACTATGCAATCACCAACATATAGTGGGCTCTCCTTTGCTTATGTTCTAAACCTCTAGGAGCTGTGCAGAATGGGATTGTGAAGCGCTGTTTGGTTACTTTCTGTTTTCATACTCTATGCAATAGTCTAGATTGAATTTTCAGAAAAGAAATAAATGATATGAATGCTCAGAATTATTCTAATTTCAAATAAGTCTCCAATATAATGATCAGTAATTTGTCATACTATGTGATCTCAAACCAAATCAATGTCCACATTAATATGCTAAAAATAAAAGTCGTAAAGTTTTTGAAAGCCATTTAAGGTCCAATTATAAAGGAACTTCTGGCATTAGAAAACTTGAATCGTTCTCAGTTTGATTTTTTGCTTTCTGAAGCCCACATGGATCTGATCTACCCTCACAAGCCAAACACTGAAAGTGTTTTTAAAGAAAATGTAACATACTTCCAAGTTGGAGACAAGGGTTCTTTGGAAGATGCACTAATTTTGTACCTTAAGGAGCCCTGGAGGGGCAATGGTTAAAGTGATCCACTGCTAACTGAAAGGTCTGCGTTTGGAAACCACAAGCAATTTGCAGGAGAAAGATGTGGCAGTCAGTTTCCCTAGAGATTTACAGCCTCAGAAACCCTATGGGGCCACTATGAGTCAGAATCAGCTCAATAGCAGTGGGAAGAGGTGACATTAAATATTTTACCTTTCGAATAAGTGAAAAGCATAGAACCTAGATACTTAGAAATATAGTTCTATAACATGGTATTGAAATGCATCATATATTGCTCTTTGTATATCAGCTAAATGCTAGACTAACTTTATAGGATGATAAGAAATTCTGAGCCAGTTTAGAGGTACTGAGTCTACCATCACTCTACGTCTATATTAGTAAAAGTCAACATGAAGGTTGAAAATGTCCTTAACGAGGATTTCTTCAGTGAGTTGTTAGTGTGCTTGCACACAAACACAGACCCACACCTGCATATCCATGAAGGGAAAGGGTACTTTGCCCTCACTTGAAGCCAAGAGAACAACTTAGAGAATTTATCACGTGCCCCTGAATTGTCTTTTTTTTTAATGTATAAAATAAACTGATCATAAACTCCTGTTATGATATAAAGATAAAAGGTTAGGATGAGGCTGTGATGTAGGGGGTTAGAGAGGGAAGAGATAAGCCTTCATCAGGAGCAAGCTGCCCTCCACCAACATCAGGGCAAAGTACATGGCTCTGGGGGCAAGATGTCCACCTGGTAAAAGGATCTGGAACAGTTTTAAATCAATGATGCCAAAATACTTTGATATTCTCCTCAATCCAATAAGTCAGAAAATCAAAGACACTAAAAGCCAGTTCTTTTCAAAGAACAATAACATTGATAAAATTCAGCTACAGTGAAGAAGAAAAAAAGAGAAAACACAACATACCAAATTACAAATGAAAAAAGAGACCCCACTGTAGACGCTACAAAAAGGATATGGAAAGAATACTACGAACCACTGCCGCAAAATTCTACAACTTAGATGCAATGAGCCAATTCCTTGAAAGACATAAGCTACCAAAACTCTCTTAAGAATAAACAGAAAAACCTAAATAATAATACATATATGGAATGTATTGAATTCATAGTGGAAAATCTTCCAAAAAAAAAAAGGAAATCATACCAATTCTATAATTCACAAAATAGAAGAGGAAATGCATCCCAACTCATTTTATGAGGCCAGTATTACCCTGATAGCAAAATTTACACAGATATTACAAAAAAACTACATACCAATATCCCACACAAGCAGAGATGCAAAGCTTCTCACCAAAATAGTAGCAAGTAGAATCCAGCAATGCATGAGAAAAAACTTACAGAATGACTGAGCAAGATTTACGCTTAAGATGAAGGCTGGTTCAACATTCAAAAACCATTATAAAAGACTAAGAAGAAATACCACATGGTATTCTCAAAAGATGAAGAAAAATCATTTGACAAAATTTAACATCCATTCATGATAAAAACTCTCGGGAAACTGGGAATAGAAAGGAACTTACCCAACGTGATAAGAGGCACCTGCAATAAACCTTCAACTAACTTATTTAATGAGTAAAGATTAAATGCTTCCTGCTAAGTTTGGGAAAAAAAGGAAGGATATCTGCTCTCATCTCTCCCATTTAACCTTATACCAGAAGCCCAAGGTAATGCTATAAAACAAACAAAAGGCATAGAGATCAGGGAAGATGAAATAAAACTGTCACTATGTCATTTAATAATGACATAATTGCTGACATTAAAAGAGCCTATCAAATCTACAGAAAAGCTCCTAGAACTAATAAATCAGTTTAGCAAGATCACAAGATATAATACCAATATACAAAAATTAAGTGTATTTCAATATCCCAGCAATAAACATTTGGAATTGTAGTTTAAAAATATGACAGCACCAAAAAAGTAGTTATAAATCTAACAAAAACACGTGAGGATCTGTAAGTTGAAAATTATAAAACACTGAAGAAAGAAACCAAAGACACAATAGAGAGATGTGCTGCATTAATGGTTGGAAGATTTAATGTTACTAAGATGTCAATTCCTCATAAATTGATGTATATATTCAATGTGATCTCAAATAAAACTACAGCAAGCTTTTTTCTCTTTTTTTGGTAGATATTAACAAGTTGATAGTACAGTTTACACAGAAAAGTAAAAGAATTAGAAAGACTGAAACAACTTTGAGAAAGAATTTATAACTAACAGGACTCACGCTACAGGAAAAAAAAAAGAATGTGGATTTAGCAAAAAATAAAAAAGATGCATAGATCAACAGGATAGAAGAAAGATTTCAGAAATAATCCCGTGGAAATATGGATGACTGATTTTTCACAAAGTTTCAAAAGCAAAGCAATGGAAAACTGGTAATCTTTTAAAAAATGGTGATGGAGCAAGCAGACATTCATATCCCAAAAAATTTAAAAATTAATATATACCTCCCAAATTATCCAAAAATTAACTTAAAATTGATGGCAGAGCTAAATGTAAGATTTCCAGAAGAAAACAAAAGAGAAAATTGTTCTCAGTTTGGGTTAGGCAAAGAATTCTTAGATAAAACAACAACAAAACGAGATTATACTTCAAAAAAATTAAAAACTTTGCTCTTTGAAAGAATGTTAAGTGAATGAAAAACAAGCCAAACATTGGGAGAAAATAATTGCACACCACATATCTGACCAGGACTTGTGTCCCGAATAGATAAAGAACACTCAGAACTCAATAATAATAATAATAATAATAATAATAATAATAATAATAATAAACAAGTATCCCAATAAAAATGCACAGATTTTAGTAGACATTTCACCAAAGAAGACATACAAAGAGCAAATAAGTACAAGAGAATGAAGCCGTTATTCTCTGTCCTCTAGGGTCACTATGAGTCAGAATTGACTCCTCACCAATGAGTCAACATCATTAGTCATTTGGAAAACATGAATTAAAACTATAATGACATACTATTTCAGTCCTATTAGAATGGCGAAAATAAAAACAACTGTAAATGCAATGTGACAACAATGGCAAGCAATGAGAATTCTCATATAATTATTGGCAGGAATGCAACACAGTACAGCTATTTTGGAAAACAATTTATCAGTTTCTTATAAAATTAAACGTGCATTTACCATGTGAACCAGGAATCTCAATCCTCAGTATTTACCCGAAGGTAATAAAATCTACGTTTACACAAAAACTTGTGTGTGTTTGTGTATATAAATATATATGTAAATATTTCTGAACCACTTGAGGATAAATTGAATACATGATAGCCCTTTAGTGTGCACTTCCTAACAATAGGCATAATCCATCATCCCTACTTTAAAATTTTGTTATTTGTATTATTTTTATTTTTAAATAATATTTTATTGAGTTTTTCAGGAAAGTTTACACATCAAGTTAGGTTTCCATTTGACCATTTCTGCACAAATTGTTCAGTGACGTTAGTTACATTTATCACAATGTGTCAGCATTCCCTTTAATTGTGTTCTGTTTGTTCCATTTCTGTTATTCGAGTTGCCCTTCCCCCTTAGCTTCTCATCTTTGCTTTTGAGTAATTATTGACCTTTTGTTCTCATACTGATGGTTTTTAAGTAATGCTCCTTTATTTTGTGTGCCACTCTGGTATTTTGCTAAAAGGTTATCCCAGGGGATGGGCTGGGTTCTAGATTTAAAGAATGTCTCAGGGTAACAGTCTCAGGGAGTCATCTGTTCTCTACTGTTTCAGTTTGTCTGGCTTTTTTTGTTTGTTTGTTTGTTTTAATAAGAATTTGAGTTCAGCTCTACATTTTTCTCCCATTCTATCCAGGACCATCTATTGTGACCCCAGTCAGAATGGTCAGTGGTTGTTGCTAGGCACCATCTAGTTCTGGTTTCAGGGTAGAAGAGATTGTGGCTCATGTAGAATTATTTCTTCTCTGAGCTTTTAGTTACCATCTTACTGTTTTGCTCGAGGAAAGTAGAGACCAGTAGTTGTGTCTTAAAGAGCTGCTCACAAGCTTTTAAGACCCCAGATGCTACTCCACTAAGATATAAATCATGATTTTTGTGAACTGTGTTATGCCAGTTGCCTGAGTTGTCCCTTGAGACCAGGGTTCTAAGCTTTCAAACTCAGAAAACTAACCTTGGAAGGTGTATGGTTATGTCTGTGGAGTATCTGTACATGTGTCTTCAATGAATATATGTACCTGCACACATATATTTGAATTTATATGCGCCTATAGATACTTCTATCTGTTCTCACCTATGTACACATCTGGCCTACCCATATACCAATATACCTATACCCATCCATATGTGCTCAAAGACTTGTTTTTACTTTGGTTGTTCTGTGCTCACTACATCCACATTCAGTGCCAATTTTTCCACCACCAAATAAATAAATAAATAACCATTATCTACTATCTAAAGTGTATTTTCCCCTCCCACCCATCATCTCCCTGGTAATCACCAATGAACATTGGTCTCTCTCTGTATATATTCATTCTTATCTTATTATAAAAGACGGATCATACAATATTTTCCCTTCTATGTTAAACATTTCACTTAGCATTATGCCTCCCAGATTCATCCATATTATAATATATTTTGCAGACTCATCATTATTCTTCATGCTTGCATAGTATTTCATTGTATGTATTATCCATTCGTCTGTTGATGGGCACTTCGGTTATTTCCATTTATTTGCTATTGTGAATAAAGCATCAGTGAACATAGGTGTGCACGTGTGTGTTCGTGTCATTGTTTTCATTTCTCTAGGGTATACACCTAGGAGTAGAATTGCTGGATCATAGGGTATTTATACTTCTAGTTTTTTGAGAAAGCACTGTATAATTTTCCATAGTAGTTGAACCATTTTACAGTCCCATCAGCAATGGATAAGGGTTCCAATCTCCCCACATCCTTGCCAACATTTGTTATCTGTTTTTTTGTTTTTTATCAGTGCCATTTTAGCCAGAGTAAGATGGCCTCTCATTGTAGTTTTGTGGTGCTGAAGTTTTCTTTGTTCTTCTTACCCTCTTGTGCTGAATTACCTTTGTTTGTGGATTTTTTTTCATTTCTTTTGTTTTTTTAGGTTTTGTTTTTGCTGAGACTTTATGTTTTTCATCTTTCTTTTTATGAGT
>NW_004443983.1:3561282-3562475 GCF_000243295.1 Trichechus manatus latirostris | reverse complement strand
CATTCAGTCAAGCCTCCGATGCTGCCACCAAAGCCTGGAGTAAAATCCCTGACTCCAGAACACCCACCGGCTCATTCGTCACTATTCGCCAAGCGGCAAACGATCCTTACATTGATTTTATCAACCTCCTCCAAACGGCCATTTCCCGACAGGTAGATAATCAACAAGCGGCTGAAGTTCTTTGTCTCCAGCTTGCTTACGAAAATGTTAATGCTGACTGTTGAGCTGTTTTAGCCCCCTTAAAGGCACAGAATCTTAATTTAGCTGAAATGATTAGAGCATGTCAAAATGTTGGCAGAGAAACTCATAAGACACAAGTATTAGCAGCAGCTCTCCGTCCATCCACTGCCACCTGTTTTGGGCGTGGTAAACCTGGACATTTTAAGAAGGACTGTCACAGTTTATAAGAACAAAAATGCCAACACTAAATTTCCAACCCAAAAGTGTCCCCCCTGTGGTAAAGGTGGTCATTGGGCTAAGCAGTGCAGATCTCAATTTAACAATCAAGGCAACCCTATATTGGGAAACGGGAAGAGGGTGAGAGCTCTCGTGCCCCGAAAAATCCAGGAAGCCCCCAAGTGTGGAGTGTGGAGACCACAGCATAGACTCCAAACAGCAATGTTTGCAAGTCAATGATTTAAAAGCAGCCACGGAAGGGAGTGCAGGTCTAGCTTTACCCTTAGCAGAAGGGCTATAATAGATGAGGCAGGAAAAGTTTTTCTTATAGCAACACAGGTTTGGGGACCCCTGCCTCAAGGATATTTAGGACTCCTAATGGGTCACTCTAGTATTACATCTCAAGGTCTAACTGTTCATCCTGGTGTAATAGATTCTGATTATGAAGGACAAATTAAAATTATGGTTTCCAGTCTCTCTTATTGGAACATTACTCCCTCTGATAAGATAGCACAGATAATTTTACTTCCCTTTGTAGTCTCCTCCGCTCGCACTACCCCAAGACAGGCTGGGGGTTTCAGCAGTACTGACGCTTTTTGGGTTACTAAGTTACAATCTTCCCGACCATATCTTACTGTCTTACTGTTCAGGTCAATGATCGCATGTTTAAAGGGCTCGTGGATTCTGGGGCAGATGTAATTATCTTCTCCTCTGATTCCTAGCCCTCTTCTTGGCCCAAGAAGCAAACCGCTGAAACCCTCACAGGAGTTGGAGGAGCACAGTGTCCTTTTCAAAGT
>NW_004443983.1:3557927-3559586 GCF_000243295.1 Trichechus manatus latirostris | reverse complement strand
TTGTTCACATTATTCAACATATTAGTGATGTAACTCTTCTATTTAGTCCCGATTATGAGTTATTTACTTTATTCAAAAGGCTGAAAACCTTGCTTAATAGCCGTAACTCTCCCTTTTTTTGTGGTACATGTGCGCTCCCGTACACCCTTGCCGGGGCCTCTTTCTGACGGCAATTCTCATGCCGATTTACTTGCTGGCTCTGCCTTTTCTAATGCACAACCTTCTCATAATTTCTTTCATCGAAATGCACGCAGACTTCAAAAACAATTTTCTATCTCTCTTACTGAAGCACAACAAATTGTTCGCACCTCTCCTGACTGCCAACGCTTTTCTCCCATGTCCTTTGCTGCTGGCATCAAGCCTCGTGGTCTAATAGCCAATCAATTGTGGCAAATGGATGTAACACACTATCCTCCCTTTGGGAAACTTAAATATCTCCATGTATCCATAGATACATGTTCTGGGTTTCTTTATGCCACAGTCCTTTCTGGGGAACATACTACTCATGCCTGTCGTCATTTCACCCAAGCCATTGTGACTATGGGATGTCCCCAAGCTCTTAAAACTGATAATGGGCCTGCATATACTTCGGCTAAATACAACAATTTTGTGCCACTTGGAATAGTCTTCATTCCACTGGCATTCCTTATAACCCTCAACGGCAAGCCATAATTGAACGTGCCCATCATACTGTCAAACAACTCTTAAATAAACCAAAGGGGGGAGATGATGGGTATAGATTATGTGACCAGAATGAAAGACTTGCCAAAGCTCTCTTTACTTTTAACTTTTTATCAGTTGCCAAAGATGGTCGTACCGCTGCAGAACAACATTTTACCCCCTGATACCCAACCTCGCCCACAGGTCCTCTATAAAGTTCCTCAAAATCCCTCTGTCTGGCAAGGACCTGTAGAATTATTAACCTGGGGGCGAGGGTATGCGGCTGTTTTGTTTCCCACAGGTCCACTTTTGATTCCTGCCCAATTAGTAAAACCATATCATGACCCAGCGACAGCCACCACCCTTCCACTGGGAACCGCCACCACCGCCCCTGCTGCGGCTGCCAGAGTCGCCATCCTATCCAACTCCAGAGCCACAACTAACATCATCACCCCCTCCCCCAGGGAAGGAGAATGAACAACAGAGCTCTGCAATACTGGTAACATGGGGAGCTCTGAAAGCCCTGTCCTCAAAAGCCAAACATATCCTCTCAACTACAGGTGCCCCACCTACACCTAAAAATCTATTCCTAAATTTGCTATGTGTTCTCCTCCTCCTCCTTTCTCAGATACCAGCAACCTCTGCCCCAACCACCTATTGGGCTCATGTTCTTGGCCCCCCTGTCTTCCACCCGGTTACTTGGGATGAACCAGAGCCCCCTCATTCCTCTAATGATACTGTCATTACTGGGAGACAATATTTGGCCTATTCCAAACCACTTACTAACTCCCCTGAAGAGGGATGGTATGTACTGTCTACAAATTGGACATTCTATGCTGACACCCTTCCTTTATGTTTCACTACCCAGCCACACACGGCTTCTGCGTGCTTGCCTATACTAGAACAATGGTATATGAATTACATTTACTACAGTGGCACCTATAAGCAACCAGCCTATTCTAAGCAATTTTTTGTTAAAGCCATAGGCATTAACGGCAC
>NW_004443983.1:3546969-3555347 GCF_000243295.1 Trichechus manatus latirostris | reverse complement strand
GCACCCAAAGCCCATTGTTCTGTTATTTGCTTCACTGCTTGCTGTATTGACTATAAATAAACTCCTGGGACTGAAGCCGGGGTCGACTCCTCAGAGTGACCCTCCTGACCCCACTTCTCTGTAAGAGTAGTGTTTGGTTACTGTCTCCGCCACCCTGACATTCGCCGCCGCTGCAACATTTGTCTTCAATTCCACTGATCCTGTCTTCCACCGTTTCAAATCTGTTTCTCAGCCCTACTATGACAACGTCCATTTCTGAAATCTTGTTGTTTATCTTTGGGATTTCTAATTGTTGTCTTTGTATAATTTCTAGTTGTGAATTTATTTTGGCATTTTGTTCCTATATTATTGTCCTGAATTCTTCCATTTTTTTGTCTGTATTTTCCATGAATTTTTCTATTTTTAACTTGTGTTTGTCGACTTTTTGCCTCAGCTCTTGGAGAATTCTGAGTATTAGAGATTTGAATACCCTATCAGGTAGGTCTAGTGCATTTTCTTCCACTGGAGAATCATCTGGTGTTTTATTTTGGACGCCTACTGGAACCATCCTGTCCTGCTTTTGTAAATGTTTTGATATTATCTGCTGTCTTCGGGGCATTCAGTAGTTAATTTTTCTCATTTACTGATTGTAGATTTGTTTGTTTCGTCCCTTTTTTAAAAAAAATTTGACTATGTCTGAGCAGGCGGACTGTGTGTTCTTTGTCGTTTGCTCGTCTGTGGGCACAATACTTTTTACCTCCTTCTCCAATTGGCAGAGTCAGTCACTCAGATATGGTACAGCAGGGCAGGTCTAGCTGAAGAAGAGTTACTGAGATGGGTTGTTTGTGGCACTTACTACAGCCACCAGAGCGGGTCGGTAATCAATGCAGGGCAGGTTCCAGTAGGCCGTGCCTGTGCTGCATGGTGGTGTGATGTCAAGCGCACGGTGCAGGTAGGCAGGATGCAGCGGGGGGATTGTTATGTGTGGAGCTAAGATGGATATGGGAGAGAGGAGAGAGGAACAGGAGCCAAAAACATACAAACAAACAAAAAAGAATGCTAGGGGAGCTTACTGTTGGAGTGGCGAGATGAGAGACTATGAAATGGAAAAAAACAAAGGGGAAGAGGAAGAAAAGAAAAGAATGAATAAATAAAAATCGGAAAGGTTAAAGAACTGCAAAGTTCCCAGGGATCCTACCAGTGCTGCTATGAGGTCTGGGGAAGTCGTTCTCAGGTGTTGCAGTACAGCCTGGCTAGAAGGTGTAGAGGTATACAACTCCAGGTATTCAGGGAACAGAAAGAGAAGGAAGATACAGACAGACGAGAAACTGAGCAAGGAAGAAAGACAAAAAGGGAAAAGAAAACAAAACAAATTAAAAAACAAAACAAAACAAGAAAGGCCCCACAAAACCAGAAAAAAAAAAAAAACAATGAAAAAAGAAATGCTCTCAGGGATCCCTCTGCACGTGTGTGCAAGCTGAGTGGGAAGTCTCCTTGCCAGGCAGCACCACCTGGCCAGAAAGGGCTCCCAACTCAAGAAAAGGAAAAAAAAAAAAACAAATAATTCAAAACAAACAATTACACAAAAGCCCCAGGATCCCCCCAGCACCACAGCCCAGACTGGGCAGCAGCTCCACACTCAAACGGAGCTCCACAGCCCCACAGGAAGAAGCAAAGATGGCGCACAGAGCCAGGTATTTGAGCAAAAGGAGGGGGAGGTGGTGAGAGGTAAGGAAGAAATCAAAAGAAGCAGAAAAAAAAGCAACACTAGCAGCCAACAAATGACACTCAGGGAGCCAGCTAGTGCGGGCTGGTGTTTCTCGGATGAGAGACTGTGTCCGTGGGAAGCAGAGGGAGCGGAGTGTGGGTGAAGAAGCGTAGGGGGTGGGAAAGCGTATATCACAAATTACCGGAGCTCTGCAGCCCCTCAGGAAGAAGCAAAGATGGTGCACGGAGCCAGGTATCTGAGCGAAAGGAGGGGGAGGTGGTGAGAGGTAAGGAAGAAATCAAAAGAAGTGGAAAAAAGCAACACCAACAACCAACAAGTGGCACTCAGAGAGCTGGCCCGTTCGGGTGTGTGGAATCCAAGCGGCCGGTGTTTCCCGGTCAAGAGATGGTGGCCATGGGTAGCAAAGGAGGCCGAGTTGGGATGAAGAAGTGTGGGTGATGGGAAAGCATGTATCTCAAATTACCAGTTGTTATGTCTCCCGCTGGACACTCTGTGAGGCTGCTTTCTCGTACCCCCATTTGCTGGTCTCCGATAGGAGTCCAAGATGGCGGATCCATGCTGCATTAGCTGGTAGGGGACCTCTGCATGAATCTCTCCTCGCTCTCCGTTCTCTGTCAGTTTTGTCACTCCATTTGGTGCATGGCTGAGTTCTTTATCTCTTCATTTGATGTTTTAGGGTTTCAGGATTGTTGTATTCTCTGTTTGGCTTAGTTTTTTGGATCTTTGCTGTGGAGGGTCTGTGTGGTGCTTCTGCCTAGAGCGCCATTTTGCCAGAACCTCGACTCTCATTGTAGTTTTGATTTGCATCTCTCTAGTGCCAAATAAGGAGCCCTGGTGATTCAGTGGTTAAGAGCTCAGGCTACTAACCAAAAGGTCAGCAGTTCAAATTCACCAGCTGCTCCTTTGAAACCTAATGGGGCAGTTTTACTCTGTCCTATAGGGTTGCTATAAGTTGGAATTGGCTCAACAGCAAGGGTATGGTTTTTTTTTTTTTTTTTTTTTTGGTTAAGCCGAATGATTGTGAACATCTTTTAATATGTTTGTTAGTTCCCTGGATGTCCTCTTTGGTAAAGATTCTGTTCATGTCCTTTGCCCATTTCGTGATTGGATTGTTTGTCTTTTTGTTGCTGAGTTGTTGCAGTTTTCTACAGATTTTACATATTAGACCCATATCAGATAAGTCATTTCCAAAGATTTTTTCCCATTCCTTAGGTTGTCTATTTACTCTTTTAACAAAGTGGACGAGCATAAGTTTTAATTTTTATGAGGTTTCATGTATCTATATTGTCTTCTTTATTTGCACATTTGTTATGTGTGTTATCCTGTTTTTACAAAAGATGAGGTCCCATAGTTTTCTCCCTATATTTTCTTCCAGGAATTTTATAGTTTTAGGTTAAACATTTAGGTGTTTGATTTATTTTGTGTTAGTTTTTGTGTATGGTGTGAGGTATGGGTCCTGTTTCATTTTCTGTATGTGAATATCCAGTTTTGCCATGGGTCAGAACCGACTAGATGGCACCTAACATATATAATAATAATGTTTCCTTATGATTAAATTAAGGTTATGCACTCCCAGCTGGGATACTGCACAGCTGAAGTTGTGTCCTTCTTAGGGTGTCACATCTACAGGTACATGATGACCATCTGTCTCTCTTATGTTCATTTTGATCACCTGGTCAAGGTGTTATCCTATTTCTTCAAGGTATGCTGTTGTTGTAAGGTGCCATCCAGTCAATGTCCTTCTCCAGAGAGTGATCCTGCCTGATAACATGTCCTAAGTACGTGAGATGAAGGCTCGCCATCCTTGTTTCCAAGGAGCATTCTGGCTGTACTTCTTCCAAGACAGATTTGTTCACTCTCCTAGTAGTCCACGATATATTCAATATTCTTTGCTAATACCATGATTCAAATGCATAAATTCTTCTTCAGTCTCCTTACTCATTGTCCTGTTTTCCCGTCCATATGAGGTGATTGAAAATACCATGTCTTGGGTCTGGCACACCTTAGTTCTCAAGGTAGGTCTTTGCTTTTTAACACTTTAAAGAGGTCTTTTTGCAGCAGATTTGCCCAATACAATATGTCATTTGATTTACTGACTGCTGCTTCAATGTGCATTGATTGTGGATCCAATTAAAATAAAATCATTGACAACTTCAATATTTTCTCCATTTATCATGATGTTGCTTATTGGTCCAGTTATGAGGATTTTTGTTTCCTTTATGTTGAGGTATAATCCATACTGAAGGTTGTAGTCTTTGATCTTCATCATTAAGTGCTCCCAATCCTCTCTGCTTCCAGCAAGCAAGGTTGTGTCATCTGCATATTGCAGGTCGTTAATGAGTCTTCCTCCAATCCTGATGCTGCATTCTTCTTCATATAGTCCAGCTTCTCGGATTATATGCTCAGCATACAGATTGAAATAAGTGTTGTGAAAGAATACAACCCTGACACACAACTTTCCTGATTTTAAAGCATGCAGTATCCCCTTGTTCTGTTCCAACAACTGCCTTATACTTATCACTTTATAAGTACTGTTTTTTCCCTTTGCAACTCGTAAGCACTCTGTGGGAAGGCACATTAAGGCCATGCACATATCTTGTTCCTCATCAAAATTTCCTGTAAATTTAGCATCCATTGATGATTCTTACCTGGTTTAATATTTATCCTGATGGTTATAAAATGCTTAATTCCCTCTGCATTTATCAGGCAGCCTTTATATTCTACTGTAAGGAAGGGCCCTCCATTCACCTGTACCTATTTATGCGCTTATTCAATCATTTATTCATCATGTTATTATTGGTATAATCTAGTTATTATCAGGTCTCCAATTCCAAAAGACAGGTGTCTGACAAAGCTTAAAGTGAACATTTCAGTTTGCCCATTCAGTTACAGCTCTCTCAAATCTTTACATACTCTTCTTTTTTACATAAAGGTTAGAATACTATATATGCTCTTTTTAACTTTACCTTTTTAATTTAATAATATCTCCCAGAAATTATACTGTATCTGTTCACAGTCTTCTAATTCTGTTTTCCAGCTGCATAATGCTCCATTGTGCCCATATTCTGTATTGTGGTTTATTTAGTGTCATATGCGTGGACATTTGTGTAGTCTCTAATATTTTGAAATTAAAAACAATGCTGCAATGAATAACCTTGTGCATACATACTTTTGAATTGTTGATAATGTATCTTCAAGGCAAATTCCTAAAAGCAGGATGGTTAGATCTAAAGATAAATGCATATGTAGTTTTGTTAGATATGGCCAGAATTCCTTCAATAGGTTTTGTACCATTTTCCATCCCCACTAGCAATATATGAGAGTGCCTTTATTCTCAGAGCGACAGGCTGCATTTTGGTGAGCCTGGACAGGGAGCAGATAGAGAAGCTGGGAAGCATCCTCCTCTCCATCAATGCCAAAATATAGTGCCCTTTGGACATTCACCTTTTAAAGATTAGTTCTCTTTTTATTAGGCCATGGAAAATCTCCACCTATGACAATTGTTCCGTGTTTTGGGAGGTGAGAGGAGAGGTAGATTTTTCTTTCACTGTCTTTACATTACTCCCTTACAGCCTAGTCCCAGTTTTTATACTTGTCCATTCTAAATAATGACAATGCTAGGAAATGCTGGCTCTGTGGGTTTATATTATTTCATGGAGTCAAGAGACTTCTGCTTATTGGACGCTGGATAATTTCTAAATTGGCTACTATATTGAAAATAAAGCAAAACAATAGACATATTTAGAATGTAGAAAACCATCTGTGAGTAATTTTCCTCTGATGAATAAGGAGATATTAGTTAATAGGCATGGTAATAACTGACTATGATAAGGTATACTTTTCTTTCACTTTCTTTGTTATCATAGGAATTACAATTAGGTTCCCTCAACTCATTTTACTCTCAAGGGAGAGAAGCAACTATTTATTAACTAGGTCACTTAACTTAAAATCACCAATATATTTGCACTGGTATATTTTCTATGGAAGATAAGACCCTATCAGGCACTCAAGGATGTCTGTTAAATGAATACTTGACTGAAGACAAGATACCATTTTTTTCCCCAGATGAAAATTTATACATAAATTATTATGTGACTCTAATTGCTCTCCTCATACTGTGATAGCACACTCCTCCTTTCCACCCCTGATTCCTCATGTCCACTCAGCCAGCTCCTAATCCTCTCTGCCTTCCCATCTCACCTCCAGACAAAAGCTGCCCATTTAGTCTCCTGTATCTACTTGAGCTAAGATGCACACTCCTCACGAGTATCACTTTATGTTTCACAGTCCAGTCCAATACCCCTCTGAAGAGTCGGCCAAGGAAATTGTTTTAGTTCTGGGCTGATAGAGAACCCAGTGGGGTTCCTCCAGTCTGAGACCATTAAGTCTGGCCTTCTTACTAGAATTTGAGTTCTGCACCCCACTTCTCTCCTGCTCCATCCCTCACTCTCTGTTGTGTTCCCTGTCAGGGTAGTCATCTAGTCATCTAGTCATCTAGGCACCATCTAGTTCTACTGGTCTCAGGCTGATGAAGTCTCTGGTTTATGTGGCCCTTTCTGTTTCTTGGGCTACTACTTTCTTTGTGTCTTTGGTGTTATTCATTCTACTTTACTCCAGGTGGCTGGGACCAATTGATGCATTTAAATGGCTGCTTGAAAGCTTTTAAGATCCCAGATGTCACTCACCAAAGTAGGATGCAGACTATTTTCTTTATAAGTTTTGTTATTCCAGTTGACCTAGATGTCCCCTGAAAGCATGGTCCGCAGAACCCTACCCCTGCTACTCTGTCCCTCAAAGTCTTTGATTGTATTCAGGAAACTTCTAAGCTTTGGTTTAGTCCAGTTGTGCTGACTTCCCCTGTAGTGAGTGCTGTCCTTCCCTTCACCTAAGATAATTCTTACCTACTATCTAGTTAGTAAATAACCCTCCCTCTCACTCCTTGCCCTCATAACCATCAAAGAATGTTTTCTTCTGTGTTTAAACCTTTTCTTGAGTTCTTATAATAGTGGTCTTAAACAATATTTGTCCCTCTGTGACTGACTAAATTCACTCCACATAATGACCTCCAGCTTCCTCCGTATGTTTCACCGCTTCATCATTGTTCATCATTGCGTAGTATTCCATTGTGTGGCTATACCATAATTTGTTTATCCATTCATCTGTTGATGGGCACCTAGGTTGTTTTCCTCTTTTTACTGTTGTGAATAGTGCTGCAGTGAACATTGGTGTGCATATATCTATTCGTGTGATGGCTCTTATTTCTCTAGGATATATTCCAAAGAGTGAGATAGCTGGATCGTATGGTACTTCTATTTCTAGCTTTTTAAGGAAGCACTAAATTGATTTCCAAAGTGGTTGTACCATTTTACATTCCCACCAACAGTGTATAAGTGTTCCAGTCTCTCCACAACCTCTCCAGCATTTCTTATTTTGTGTTTTTTGGGTTAATGCTAGCCTTGTTGGTGTGAGATGATATCTCATTGTAGTTTTGATCTGCATTTCTCTAATGGCTAATGATCGTGAGCATTTCTTCATGTGTCTGTTAGCTGCCCGAATATCTTCTTTGGAAAAGTGCATGCTCATATCCTTTGCCCATTTTTTAATTGGGTTATTTGTCTTTTCGTTGTTGAGGTTTTGCAGTATGTTGTAGATTTTACAGATTAGACACTGATCGGATTCGTCATAGCCAAAAATTGTTTCCCAGTCTGTAGGTTGCCTTTTTACTCTTTTGGTGAAGTCTTTTAATGAGCATAAGTGTTTGATTTTTAGGAGCTCCCATTTATCTGGTCTCTCTTCTGGTGCTTATGCATTGTTACTTATGGTAAGTATTGTGTTTATGCCATGTATTAGGGCCCCTAGAGTTGTCCCTTTTTTTTTCT
Organism: Trichechus manatus latirostris; assembly: GCF_000243295.1. NCBI lineage: Eukaryota > Metazoa > Chordata > Mammalia > Sirenia > Trichechidae > Trichechus > Trichechus manatus. The sequence continues at coordinate 3,547,760 of NW_004443983.1, read as the reverse complement.
TCCACCGTCTTTATCGTTATCGACTTTATATTTAAGTCTTTGATCCATTTAGAGTTAGTTTTTGTGCATGGTATGAGATATGGGTCTTGTTTCAGTTTTTTGCAGATGGATATCCAGGTATGCCAGTACCATTTGTTACAGAGACTGTCTTTTCCCTAGTTAATGGACTTTGGACCTTTGTCAAATATCAGCTACTTATAGGTGGATGAATTTACCTCTAGATTCTCAATTCTGTTCCATTGGTCTATGTATCTGTTGTTGTAGCAGTACCAGGCAGCTTTGACTACCATGCTGGTATTATAGGTTCTAAAATCAAGTAGTGTGAGGCTGCCTACTTTGTTCTTCTTGAGTAATGCTTTACTTATCCGGGGCCTCTTCCTTTTCCATATGAAGTTAGTGACTTTTTCTCCATCTCATTAAAAAATGTCTTTGGAATTTGGATCGGGATTGCATTGTATCTGTAGATCGCTTTGGTTAGAACTGACATTTTCAAAATGTTGAGTCTACCTATCCATGAGCAAGGTTTGTTTTTCCACTTATGCAGCTCTCTTTTAGTTTCTTGCAGTAGTGTCTTGTAGTTTTCATTGTACAGATGTTTTACATCTCTGGTTAGATTTATTCATAAGTATTTTATATTCTTGGGAGCTGTTGTAAATGGTTTTGATTTGGTGATTTCCTCTTTGAGGTTCTCTTTGTTAGTGTAAAGTAATCCAACTGATTTTTGTATGTTTATCTTGTATCCTGAAACTTTGCTGAAATCTTCTATTAGTTCCAGTAGTTTTCTTGTGGAT
>NW_004443983.1:3529054-3546415 GCF_000243295.1 Trichechus manatus latirostris | reverse complement strand
GTGTCTTTACCTGGTTTTGGTATCAGGGTTATGCTGGCTTCATAGAATGAGTTTGGGAGTATTCCATCCTTTTCTATGCTCTGAAATACCTTTTGTAGAAGTAGTATTAACCCTTCTTTGAAAGTTTGGTAGAATTCTCCAGTGAAGCCATCTGGGCCAGGGCTTTTTTTGGGGGGGGAGTATTTTAATTACCTTTTCAATCTCTTCTTTTGTTATGGGTTTATGTAATTGTTCTACCTCTGTTTGTGTTAGTTTAGGTAGGTAGTGAGTTTCTAGAAATTTGTCCATTTCCTCTAGGTTTTCAGATTTGTTAAAGTACAATTTTTCATAGTATTCTGTTATGATTCTTTTAATTTCAGTTGTGTCTTTTGTGATATCACCATCTCATTTCTTATATGGGTTTGTTCCCTCCTCTCCTGTTTTTCTTTTGTCAGTTTGGCCAATGGTTTGTCGATTTTGTTAATCTTTTCAAAAAACCAGCTTTTGGTCTTGTTAATCCTTTCAATTGTTTTTGTATTCTCTATTTCATTTAATTCTGCTCTAATTCTTACTATTTCTTTTCTTCTGGTGCCTGAGGGCTTCTTTTGCTGCTCTCTTTCTACTTGTTCCAGTTGTAGAGTTAATGTTTTGATTACTGCCGTTTCTTCTTTTTGGATGTGTGCATTTATTGGTATAAACTGACCTCTGAGTACTGCTTTCGCTGTGTCCCAAAGGTTCTGGTAGGATGTGTTTTCATTCTCGTTTGAGTCTATGAATTTCTTTATCCCATCCTTAATGTCTTCTACAACCCAGTAGTTTCTGAGCAAGGTGTTGTTCAGTTTCCATGTGTTTGATTTTTTTTCCCTTGCTTTTTCTGTTGTTGATTTCTACTTTTATGGCTTTAAGTTCAGAAAAGATGCTTTGTAATATTTCAATGCTTTGGATTTTATTAAGGCTTGCTTTATGGCCTAATATGTGGTGGAGAATGTTCCGTGTGTGTTGGAAAAGAAAGTATACTTGGCTGCTGTTGGGTGGAGTGTTCGGTATATGTCTATGAGATCGAGTTGGTTGATTGTAGCATTTAGCTCTTACGTGTCTTTGTTGAACTTCTTTCTGAATGTTCTGTCCTTCACCGAAACTGGTGTGTTGAATTCTCCTACTACTATTGTGGAGCTGTCTCTCTTTTAAGTGTTGTTAGAGTTTGTTTTATGTATTTTGGAGACTTTTCGCTGAGTTCGTAAATATTTATTACAGTTATGTCCTCTTGGTGTATTGATCCTTTAATCATTATATAGTGTCCTTCCTTATCTTTTGTGGTGAAAATTCCTTTAAAGTCTATTTTGTCAGAGATTAATACAGCCACTCCTGCTCTTTTTTGAGTGTTGTTTGCTTAATATATTTTTTTCCATCATTTGAGTTTTAGTTTGTTTGTGTCTTTATGTCTAAGGTGTGTCTCTTGTAGGCAGCATATAGATGGAACATGTTTCTTTATCCAGTCTGCCACTCTCTGTCTCTTTATTGGTGCATTTAGTCCATTTACATTCAGCGTACTTATTGATAGGTATGAGTTTACTGCTGTTATTTTGATGTATTTTTGTGTGTGTTGTTCACAGTTTCTTTGTTCCACTTTATTTTCTGTGCTGATTCATTTTTCTATATGTATTTTCTTTTCATCTTTTTCATTGTTGTTGATTTTGTGTTTGCTGAGTCTTTATATTTTTCTAGTTTGTTATTTTGACTTGTAGCATTGTTAGTTTCCTTTGTGGTTACCTTAATATTTACCCCTATTTTTCTAAGTTTAAACCTGTCTTTTATTTCTTTACATTGCCTTGACTTCCTCTCCATAAGAAAGATCTTTGACTACTACATTTTTTAGTCCGTCTTTCTTGTTTTAATGTTGTCGTCTTTTACATATCGACGTCTCTGTTTTTCTACTTTCAGTGTTTTAGCTTTGATTTATTTTTGTGACTTCCGTATCTGGGTTGATATCTGGTTGCTCTGTCCTGTGTTCTAGTCTTGGGTTGTTATCTGATGTTATTTATTTTCGAACTGGAAGACTCCCTTTGGTATTTCTTATAATTTTGGTTTGTTTTCTGCAAATTCCCTGAACTTCTCTTTATCTGGAAATGCCCTAATTTTGCCATCATAGTTGAGAGACAGTTTTGCTGGATATATAATTCTTGGCTAGCAATTTTTTTTTTTTCCTTCAAGGCTTTGTATACATCGTCCCATTTACTTCTTGCCTGCATGGTTTCTGCTGAGTAGTCCAATCTTAGTCTTATTGACTCTCCTTTGTAGATGACTTTTCATTTATCAGAAGCCACTCTTAAAATTCTCTATTTTTGGTTTTAGCAAGTTTGATTATAATATGTCTTGGTGACTCTCTTTTGGGATCTACCTTATGTGGGGTTTGATAAGCATCTTAGATAGATAGCCTGTCATCTTTCACGATACCAGGGATGTTTTCTGCCAACAAACCTTCAACAATTCTGTCTGTATTTTCTATTATCCCCCCCTGTTCTGGTACCCCAATCACTCGTAGGTTATTCCTCTTGATAGAATCCCACACAATTCTTAGGGTTTCTTCATTTTTTAAAATCCTTTTATCTGATTTTTCCTCAAATAGTTTGGTGTCAAGTGCTTTATCTTCAATCTCGCTAATTCTGACTTCCATTGCCTCAATTCTGCTCCTATGATTTTCTATTGAGTTCTCTAATTCTGAAATTTTATTGTTAATCTTGTGAATTTCTGATTGCTGCCTCTCTATGTATTCTTGCAGCCTGTTAAATTTGTCATTATGCTCTTCTCTAAACTGTTTAATTTCCTCTATTGGGTGTTCTGCATTTTGCTTAATTTCCTTCCTAATTTCTTGAAGAGTTCTGTATATTAATCTTTTGTATTCTGTCTCCAGTAATTCCAGGAAATTTTCCTTCTCTGGAAAATTTCTAGATTCTTTATTTTGCGAGCTGGTTGAAGCCATCACGGATTGCCTCTTTATGTGATTTGATATTGACTGTTTTCTCTGAGCCATCAATAAGTTATTATATTTATTTATTTTGTGTTTGCTTACTGTGTCCTAGCTTCTTGTTTTGTTTCGATATGCCCAAATAGGCTGCTTGTATGAGCTAGTTTAATTATTGGCACCTTTGAAGCTCTGATGTCCTGTCACCAGGTGGTTAGATCTGTTACTAGGTATATGAGCTCAGGAGTCCACCCACTCCTCCTGTATGGATTCAGCTCAGGTGCCCAGGTAGATAGCTACCAAGTGTGTGGTGTAGGCTCTCACTTACTGTCCTAGACAAGCATGGGTGATTGGTGTAGGCAAAGGCATCTGGCTGCAGCGGGGGACACACTCTGAGCAAGGTAGGGGCTGACAGCCATCCCTGAGTGTCCAGGAGGAAGGTGTGTCCCTGTTCCCTAGAGTGCTTAGGTGGGTGGGTTTTGCAGCCAGACTATGAGCACCTACTGCTGTTGGCTGAAGGACTGGGGGGCACCTCTTATTCATGGTCCCCTATCACATGTAGCTTGGTGGCATGAGTGGAGCCACCAGTCCTCAGGCTCCTGATGTGGGTAGGTGAAGACCCTGCTTAATGAGCAGAGCAGTGTCAAATGTCAAGAACCTGCCACTTCACAGCTGAAACAGTTGATGTTAGAGTTTGGGTGTATACACTGTTGTACTGCTGTAATGAAGGCCTATGCTGTTGAGATGGGCCCACACAAGTCTACGCAGGGGGAAAGGCACTCAGAGTCCATGGATCCCTTATGCCTGTGCCTAGGCCAAGGAGCTGTGCCTAACCTGGATTCCTGACTTATGGGAGCCGGCATTTTATTTTTTCCCCTGTTTGTTAATTTGTTCACTCTCGAAGGCAGGGAGAATGGCTCCAGGCCTGTGATGGATCCTATTTCTGGCCCAGGGAACTCGGCAATTGTTGAAGCCAGTCCAGGACCCAGTGCAAAGCGGGGAGCGGGGGGTGGGGGGTAAATGGAAGAGAGGTTTTTCCCTATGGGGGATGTTTTTGATCCACTCAGTAAGCCATACGCAAGTACTTATATTTCTTGGAGGGCTGCTTCTCACTGGTTCTGGACGGCCACATACAATCTCTGGTGCTGGAACTCTCCTGGTGTGGAAAATGCACCTCTTGAGCTCAGCTGCTTCCCTGCCTCACTGCTCAACCCAGAGCTGATCAGACCTGAAGGACTCAGGCTCTCAGTGGGTCAGGTCTGGCAACTCCTCGCTGCTTCCGAACCATCTCTCCCTCCCCCTGCCACTCAGTCTGTTTCCTCAACTCTGCCTTTGATGTTCAGGGCTCCTATGTTGCCATATATAATCAAATCACTTGTTTTTTTGGGTCTTTATTGTAAGAGGGTCCACTGGAAGCCTCTGACCACTCCGCCATCTTGGCCCCACCTCTGAAGACAAGATACCTTTTGAAATGAGAGGAAATAATTTTAAATTAAAGTCAAGATAGGGAAGGATTTGGAGAAATAATTTTCAGTTTTATTTGTATTTTTCAGCTAATTACATTAAGGAAAAATAATAAAATGATGTCACAATAAATATATGTAAATTTTTTATTGCATTGCCCAGTTGTGCATTTTAATTTCATTTTTTAGGCGCAGCACAACAGATAATTTGTGCTTCTTTGTGTTTAGTCAAAAGTGTGATTTTTTTTTAGAGGTCATTTATCTAACTAAGCTGGCCTCTATCTGTAATCTTCAAAGTACGTTGGATGGTGAACATTTTCAAATTACATGGTCTGCAATTCCTAGTTCCATTAAATTTACACCTGCTTTCAGACTCACTGAACTGCATTTGATGAGGCTGTGTTTGGCCCAAAATCTTTCTTTGGGTACATAATTGAAACTGTTCTACCAAATCTACTTCACTTAGACTGTCTATAGTCACATCATTCTGTCAGCCACTGAGAAATACCTGATCCTGCCACAGATACTTAGCACTTGTGCTAAAATGCCATTCATTTAATCTATTTCCTAGGGTGTGGGTGACGTCCAGCCCAACTTTTCAGTGACAGTCCAGGATGACAGGTTCCAAGATGAAGACTTGAATATTCCAATGTGTGCAATCTCTGAGCATGATGAGTAAGAATTCAGACATGAAAATGCCACATAAAGAGGCATTTTAAAAACCAGGTCTCCCATTTCAAAAACAGGTGTCTGACAAAGTTTAAACTGAAGACTTCCACCTGCCTAATCAGTTATAGCTGTCAACTATTTAGTCCTTTTTCGTCCAGCAGGGACATTATAAAGCATCAGAGGGATTAAAGAGTTGAATAAACAGATACTAAGTACAGTTGTCTCAACTACTTTTTTTTAATGCACACACTTAGAAAATGATTGATTTATATCTCCAACCAGGCGTAGGGCAATAATGGCCAGCTTCCCATTTGTCTTTATTCTGTACCAGAAGCAACTCTCCCTCTAGGCTTTCTTTAGAAGCACATGTTTACCCAAAATGGAAAAATGAAAAAAATGGTACCTGTTCTGTAGAGGAATTAATAACAGAGAGGACATGCTGAAGTGCAGGATGGAACATTTGTTTTATTGAGGTCGATGTCAAGGAGCACATAAAGAAAAGTGGATTATGTTGTTAGAGTGAGTTCAAAATAAGTGAGTGAAAAACAGATGGAAGTGGCACCCTCTTTAGAATGTACCTACCAGGAATGCTAAGGAAGAAATTGTCAGCAGCACCCCCCACCCCACCCCGGTGAAAATGTGAGTCCCGGACAAATTATATTTTTCTTCAGTTTTTATTTAGATGAAGGACACTGAGATGCAATGTAAGCCTTAGTCATGCTAATAGCATGAACTTTTAAAAGGTCAGGAGAGAATGGCTTTTAAATATGATGCAACAGAAAGACTTTTGTACACATAGCCAGAAAACACAGGCTAAAGTCCTGTTGCTTTATCCTCTATATAACCTTGAACTAGTCACATAAAACTTGTTTTACATTTACTTTCTCAAGTGCAAACACAGCAATAACAATGAATAATCCCTATGTCACAAACATTTTCAAGATGAACAAGTCAGAATACATTATGTCAACTGGAAAACATTACAGAAATTGAAGCCTAACCTAGAAGATTGCTTTGTTCCTTAGGTTGGGTTAGTTGTCCTGCCCAATATCTTCTGATGGTTTACTATACTTCCTTATAGCTCAGACACAAAAGCAATTATAATATGTTGTGATAAATGCTCTCTCAACAAGAAGACCATAAGCTAATAAAGGAGGAAATGCATCTGTTTTATTTCTGTATCCAGTACCTAAAATAGTGTATGCCACTTAAAAGGCATCCCCTAAATTTGTGATTAAATTATTGGTTGACCAAGTACAATCAATTTGGAGTAAAATATGAATACATTTATTTATACAACACAAACAGTGTTGAGTAAAAACGAACACAGAAACTCCAAGTTTATTCCTCCATCCCTGAAAACTTTTGTTCCCCTTTGCACAGAACTGTAAAAATATATAATCCATGAACAACATAGTTTTTCACTAGTGGGGATGCAAGAGGACCTGGCAATATAATCTTCAAATGGGAGTTGAGTGAGTATGTGGAAAAAATCAATTAAAAAATCATATAGCATTTTATGAAAAAGAAGAAAGGAGAAGATGGTAATACCTAGAAAAAAATATACAAAAACTTTGACTTGATTCAAGAACAGGAAAATGTTTCCTTTATTCTTTTCCTTTATGCCTTCAGTGAACGGGCAGATGTTTTCAAAATTTCCTACTAATTCCATAGATGATATTTTTTCCAGGATATGACATGGTTTCCAATATAGAGGCCCAAGAGTTCATAGATAAGGTAGAACACCCCTTAGGTTGGGAGCTTGGTAACATTTACTGACTTAGAGTTCATGTTTATTTCCCATTAATTAAACTCTTATTCATATAACCTTGTGTAACTTGTGTTAGTAAAAAAAAAGGTTGGGTAGGTACCTGTCCAGTGTTTCTTATAGTCTCAGGGTTTCACAGGAGAGAGGCTATGTCAGCAAAACAATATTCCATCCAATATTTTACCAGAGAACTGATGCAGTAATGCATAGATTTGCATGTTATTTGTGATTCAAACCCAATTGATTTTTTATCTTATTTTAAATAATCTATGGCATAATGCTTACCATTCATTTGAAGCCTTCATTCCTTTCTTCCAACCAAGATAGACTTATACGCTTATTCCTTAATTGTGTCTTATTATTTCTACCAACTTGGAGGTCAGAAACAGGACTTAGACCTTTCAAATATTCATAGCAGTCCTTTTATGCTTCTTACTTATTACTTAGACAATTAAATATACATACTCCTTTACTCTTTCATCATGCATTAATTTCTCCATTCTTGGTATCATTATTTTTCTGTGAACTGTTTCCAGGTGTTTGGTGTCTCTGCCTCTAGGATCTCTCTCATCTTTTGGGACTGTTAAGTTAGAAACCACTGGAAGACCACCAGTTTGCGTTAATTTTTTAGCCAAGAATGGTGAGAAGAAGAGATTAAAATTTTGGAGCTTTTATTTTTCTTTAATGATATACTCTATAGATGGTAAAGTAAAACACCTATAGCTTATTGAATGGTTGACTCTATAGATGGTAAAGTAAAGCACCTACAGCTTATTGAATGATTGACTCACTTCATCCATTTCACTTTAAACAATTGCTAAGACTCATGGGAGTGTTATGAACTAGGGAAAAGAACGCTGAAATGGGAGTCTATAAACTTGACTCTTAGGGACTCTGCAAAATATGATCTTAGGCTCCTTAGAATATTTTCACTCATTTGTATAAAGAAATAAATAATAATAGTATTTTGATATCTGCCTTGTCTTCTCTATAGAGCTGTTGTGAATTTCAAATAAGCTGTTGTGAATTTCAAGGTGATAAACATGCCTTGTAAACTATATAGTGCATTAAAATTATAAAGTAGGATTAGTCCTTCATGCTTTGAGCATTGGCTTATAAAACTGGTAACACTGTTACTTTTCCATGCTATCACTTATAACTGAGTTTTACTCAGTGACCATGAATTCACATGAAACCATAAGACTCATATGAGAAAGTATTTCATAGGTGACATCTCAAGCTATTACTAGGTAGAGGATTGAGAAGGTTACAAATAGCCACCTTAACCTGGGGGAATGACTAAGGATTGGAAAAGAGCAGGAAGAATGTGATTACTTTATTAGAAGGAAGGTGAGAGGTCAGAAATAAAAAGAAGAAACAGGACGCTCGGAAATGGCAGAAGAAGAGTCATGGAGTCAATTAGGTGCAGAAAGGCTGTTCCAGATGGCCAGAGGAAGCGTGGGAGAGGAGTCTTCTGGGACAAGGACTCAGAAAATTGCAACAGACTGTGACTGAGGCTGAAGATTGTATATCGAAGACACTGTTTTTCTTTGCCAGGGGAAAAATAACACCATAGAAACATAACTCTCTATCTCATGTCACAGATTAATTTTAACCTTCCTTTTTAGGACTTGCTTAGAAATACTGTCCTAAATTTGAAGGAGGAAAAAAAAACTTAAGTTAAAAAAAAATTCTACAAATTGATCACATCCATAGACTTTCCCAATGAAATGAGGGAAAAATACTAATTATTCAAATCAGCACCAGATTGGAAATCTTAGCGCACATGACCAGAGAATTTTCTAGATTAGTTGGTGTTGTCATATATTCCATACAAACTATGGTATTCCATCAAGAGAAGCCTCAGCAAGTTTAGTAGCGGGATTAAAAAAAAAAAAAAAAATCCTGTTCAGCTCAAATATGGTTAAAATCTTATAATAAGGGAGTCAATAAAGAAAGCCAATAAAATAGAATTATCTGAGTTCATGACATAATCGTCATCCACCTAAAAGTCCAACTTAGAAATCTCAGATACTATCAATAATTTTTTACAAATTTAACATCATTGAGCTCTCCTAAATCCTAGCTTTCATCTTTATCCCTGCAGCAGCATTTGAGTTAATGATTGTGCCCTTTTTCAGTTGGGGCGAGGTAGCTATCACAGCAAGTTTCCTTACAGCCAGGCTATAATCGTCACAGTCGTTCTTCCAGACATCTTTCTTGAAACATTAGTTCTCAAACTTTAGTATCAGAATTTCTTTGTACTCTTAAAAATTACTGAGGTAGAGATTTTTGTTTATTTGAGTTATAGCTATTAATATTTACTACTCAGGTAGTTCTCACTTTGTATATTATGGCATTAACTGAAACTTGTACGTATCAAAGATTTTACCTGACTTTTCACGAAACTGTGTAAAGCAAGGATACAGTTCCAATATGCATGAGTTTCAGTTAACATGGTATGGTGTAAACCAAGGATTGCCTCTATTGGAAATTAAAACTGATACACTTACAAAAAATATATTTAGTAATTTATTTTAAAATAGCAATAACAAACACATTATATTTTAACATAAATAATATATTATTTATAAAAACTATATTCTCCAAAACAAAAAGAAATTAGCAACAAGATATTGTTCTACATTTTTGCAAATATCTTTAATATGGTTTAATAGAAGGAAACTAATTTCTCAAATCTGTTCCTGCATTCAATCTCTGTTGAGATATGTTGTTTTGACCGAAGTATATGAAAAAATAATCCACCCTTAACAGATAAATTGTTTAAAAAAATGAAAGTATTTTACCAGACTTTTCAGATAATTGTGAATATCCTTTGATACTATAACAAAACTCAACAGGTGGTAGAGTCTTAAAGGTTAGTTGCAATGAAGAATTTGAAACCACATCAATAAGCTTTTATACTTATTCACATTAAAATCCATCGGTTTATCTTCATTTTAATGAATTTCATCCATGCATGATTTTGTAACATCATACAACAGTCATTTGGAAAATATTAATTCACTGAGTTATGCAGATCTTCCAAATGTTGATACCTTTCATCATAAGAGATTAAAAGAAATAAATAAAAACATGCATTAACAATGTCTTCACTGATCTCATCAGGATAGTCTTTAAGTATTAGGGAGATGTGAAGCTCTATGAGGCAAATACAAGTTTTCCAAAATTCTAATTTTCTCTTGAAAACCCAAATGTTATCATTGGCAGAAAATGCTCTCTGCTGTTTTCCTTGAAGTGATAGCCTCATCTAGTTCATTTTCAAGACCATGCCTGTCAAATACCGAAGTCTGAATAATCATGGATTGTCAGTTGTTCTTTCAAGTAAGAATTATATTCTGTGGACTAGTTCAGCTGTACACTCCAACAATTTCACAAGTGCTTTTCCTTGAGACCCCTATTGTATGCATCTGAAGTGCTTTGTTTGTACTGCCCATTTCATCACACAGAATATTAAAAGAACATATGCTCAAGGCTCATGATTTAATAAAATCAATATTTTGAATTACCTCATCAAGGACATTCTCAAGTGAAACTGGCTTTTCTGTTTAACTGTGAATGTGTTGCAGTGAAGAATACTAAAGACCATTAGTACAATTTGGTGCCACTAACTTAATTTTTCTAACACTCCAGTTTTATCCACCATTGCTTCTGAGCCATAGTACAAATAGCAAAGAAGTGAAAAAGTAAATGATATCAGTGTTATTATGAAAAACATTTTAGCACTGCAAATCCCCTGAAAGCATCTCAGGAACTCCCAGAGGGTCACAGATCACACTGTCAGAATTACTACCTTAAACCAAATTCAATCATATCAGACCCCTGCTATAAAGACTGTCATCTTTTGTCCCAATACCAAGCAAATACACTTCAAATTCGATGCACTCAACTTTGACAGTCTGAATCCTCCTGACTTTAGACCCTTGGCTCCAACTCTTACTGCACATGGACTTCTGCTCCTACCAACCTGCGCATTTCATTTATTGAACTTTCGTCACTCTGGGCTTTTGAACAAGTGCTTGTTTCTGCCTAAGATCCTTCTATTTCTGTTTGCCTGGAAAACTCCTTTTATGTTAGTAACCATGAAAAGAAAGAAAGGCCTGGATCTACTTTTGAAAATCAGCCAGTGAAAACTCTATGGATCACAACAGTCTGATCAGCAACCAATCATGGGGACAGTACAGAGCTGGGCAGTGTTTTGTTCCATTGTGCAAGGGGTTGTCATGAGTTGGGGGCCAATTCGATGAGATCTAACAACATCAACAACTCCTGAGAAATCTTTTTCTCATGCCTAGCCAGCTCACGAGAGTTAGACATTTCTTCCTCTGGGCCTCTTCAAATATTTCATTTATACATTCAACAAAATTTGGGAGTGTTTATTAGTGTTGGGAATCATTCTTGGTGCTGGCAAAACAGGCATGATAAAGAAGATACAGAAGAGCCTTGATTTAAAAGAACTTAAATTACCCCCCCCCAAAAAAAACCCAAACCCATTGCCTTCAAGTCGATTCTTACTCATAGCAACCCTATAGGACAGAGTAGAACTGCCCCATAGGGTTTCTAAGGAGAGGCTGGTGGATTCGAACTGCCAACCTTTCGGTCAGCAGTCAAACGCTTAAACTGCTGCACCTCTTGGTGCACTAGGGCTGCCCTAAATATTACCACAAGCTTGGTTGCTTAAAACAACAGAAATTTAGTCACTCACAGTTGTGGAGGCAGGAGTCTGAAATCAAGGTGTTGGTCTTTTTATGGTCTTTTTAATAGCCTCATACACATGCAAAAGCTGGACAATGAAAATGGGAGACAGAAGATTTGATGCATTTGAATTGCGGTGTTGGCAAAGAATACTGAATATACTGTGGACTGCCTGAAGAATGAACAAATCAGTCTTAGAAGAAATACAACTACAATGCTCCATAAAAGTGAGGATGGCGAGATTTTTTACTTTAGACAGATCATCAGGAAAGACGAGTCGGTAGAGAAGTACAGCATGTTTCATAAAGTAGAACCCTTTGCCGTCAGGTTGATTCTGACTCATGGCAACCCAATGTGTCACTAAGTAGAACTGAGCTCTGTAGGGCTTTCTTGGCTGTAATCTTTATGAAAACAGATTGTCAGACCATTGTTGTGGTGCCACTGTCTGGGTTCAAACTGCCAAACAGTCACCCAGGGACCTTGGTCACCCAGGGACACTGGTAAAGCAGAGGGTCAGCAAAAATGAGGGAACACCTCAATGAGATGGATAGACACAATAGCCTCAACAATGGGCTCAAATATATCAAAGATCATAGAGATGGCGCATGACCAGATGCCATTTTGTTCTGTTACACACAATGTTGCCATAAGTTGGAGCCGATTCCATGGTAACTAACAAGAACAATGTTTAAATCACCTGTTATAAGGCCTTTAAGGAGTCCTGGTGGCTCAGTGGTTGAGTGCTCGGCTGCTAGCTGAAAAGTCAGTGGTTCATACCCACCAGCCGCATGTAACATGACAGTATTTTACTGTGCCAAATATCTCTTACTGCTTTGAGGCTTCTCTGATTCAGTAGAGAGAAAAGCTGTGGGAATCTGCCTAGCATTCAAGCATGAATAAACTGGAAGTGCAAATACTTCTGAATCAATGCTTGATTAACCGCAGATGCAGCCAGCAGATAACTGTTCCCCTTTTCCATACCTCTAGCAGACAATTTTGAGGTGTTTTATTGGAGTCCTCAAAAGATCTTTGCAGGATCAAGCTCCAGTTGCCAATAGCAGTGACCAACTCGAATATTCATCTTTGTATTGTCTTTTCTTTCTGTGCTTCATCCCACTCCTGTTCCAAAATTTCCAAAACAAACTATTTACATTGTCTCAGACTCTAAATATCAGCTCTTATCTCAGGCTGTTTTCTACAAGGATACTAGACTAAGATACACCATTAGTTCTCAATTCCTCATCTCACTTTCAGACACCATACGTTAGGACATACACACCCTGCCAGAATTCAGCCAGGAGACCCTGTTCCTACTGTCATTCCTGTTAGGGGTTTTGTCACATTTGCCCAGGTAATCAGCTGCTCCAGAGTAGTCAGCTGGTACTGAATTTCAAGCTGTTCCACCACGCCTATGTGATAGTCTCAAGTGAGTTTTTCAGGCCTAGAGACCAAGTCTTAGCAACGTTCAGACCTTCTCACTACCCTCTGAAACCCTGGCATCTGTACCTTCTGTCTTTGCCTGCCCGCCTACTCCCAGTTCCACCATAGTAATCAAGTTTCTGTCTGGCCCTGCTTCTTCCTCATCCCGTGACCTTAGACTACCCTTCTTGTAGAAGCTCAACATCTCCGATTTTGGGTAAGATCACCCAATTATTGTGCTTTTTGTTTTTTAAACAGAGTGGAAAACTAAAGGGGGAAAAAAAAAGTCTGAAGATTCATGATTTATGGAGCCCAAGACAGAATGCCTCAGAGTAAACCACACAATCATTGAGTGTGTCTTCAGGCAATTACAAGGAAAAGTCACTGGCAAAGGCCTGAATAGTAAGTTGAAGAGTAAAATCATGTTGAATTTAAAGTGATAGTTCCTTCAGCCCTGGTGAGAGTCATTCTGATTCACTGAAGTAAAATTCACTGAGCTAGATAACCCCAGTTCTACTTGCTTTATAAGTCAATCAACTGACAAATATTTATGGATTTCCAGCAGCATCCCAGCCTCACTATGGGCAATAGAGAAAAATACAGTATAAACACTGGCCTTGATGGATTTACAATCCAATAAAGTAAAAAAGATGGAAAACAATACAAGACCATATGCACATACCCACATACATACCTGCTAAATGTAGCTTTTTAACATTCAGAAAAAGAGGGTTCACATTACTTCCTAAGCCATGGAAGTCGCATTTCCTGAAGCAGACAGCATTAAGTCTGGGACTTAAAGATTAATAGAAACTAAAAAGTTAAAGAACACTGGAAGATCCAAACAGTGCTGAAAAAAAGTAAAAAGCGGAGACAGACATGGCTTCTCTGGGGGTAAATAGAAGATGGCTTGAAGGAGAACAACTTTGGAAAATTATGAGACCCTTGGGATAGAGACAGATGCCAACCATAGCTAGAAGCAGAATCTTTGATGTGGAGAAAATATGTGACATTGTTCACAAAAGATGACCTGGTAAGCAAGGGAAACATCGTGCTTATCTTGCCTATTGGATAATCTGCCCTTGATGAGACCCTCAAGTTTCACAGATTTGCAATTACCACTTACAGTTCATTTTACCTTTCATAAAATGCAATGAAATATAAATGTTGAAACGTTTAAAATTCTTCAGACAGCTTTAAAAGTAGAAAAACCAAAGTTTATAGATAGAAATCATTATTTTTCTGACCTCTTTACCTTCTGATAATTGCATTACCTACAATTGCAATTATTTATTTTTTCTGGGCCAATCTTAAATGAAGTGAGAAAACAATTTACCAAGTCATGAGAACTCCTGTAATCTAAATAAGAAGCACACACAAATAAACTACTCCTCAAACTCTGGGTTCACTCCCAAGATAACTGACTTTAACTCCTAAACAATAGTATCATAGAATATGCAATCAGAAACATGTCAAAAAAAGAAAAAAAAAAATAAGAGAAGCTACAAACCCCAAATAATGAATGTCATTTACAGCACTATGTTTAAGAGGGAGGCCTCGAGACTTCCGGCAAAATGGTGCTCTAGGCAGAAGCACCATGCCCTCCCTCCAAAGCAAAGATCCGAAAAACTAAGCTGAACAGAGAAAACAATCCTGAAACCCTAAAACATCAAAAGAAGAGATAAAGAACTCAGCCAAGCACCAAATGGAGTGAGAAAACTGACAGAGCATGGAGAGTGAGGAGAGATTCATGCAGAGGTCCTCTATCAGCTAACGCAGCATGGATCTGCCATCTCAGACTCCTATCAGAGACCAGCAAACAGGGGATATGAGAAAGCAGCTTCACGGAGCTTCCAGTGGGAGACAAAACAACCGGTAATTTGCAATATATGCTTTCCCACCCCCCACACTTCTTCACCCCGACTCGGCCTCCTCTGCTTCCCGTGGCCACAATCTCTTGTCCAGGAAGCACTGGCTCTCTGAGTGCCATTTGTTGGCTGCTGGTGTTGCTTTTTTTCTGCTTCTTTTGATTTCTTCCTTACCTCTCACCACCTCCCCCACCTTTCACTCAAATGCCTGGATCCATGTACTATCTTTGTGTCTTCCTGAGGGGCTGCAGAGCTCCTTTCAAATGTGGAGCTGCTTCCCAGTCTGGGCTGCCGCACTGGTGGGATCCTGGGGCTTTTGTTCATTTTTTTCTTTTGAATTGTTTGTTTGTTTTCTTTTCCTTTTCTTGAGTTGGGAGCCCGTTCTGGCCAGGCAGTGCTGCGTGGCTTGGAACCTACCCCTTCGGCTTGCACAGATGTGCAGAGGGATCCCTGAGGGAATTTCTTTCTTAATTGTTTTTTTTTTCTCTTTCTGTTTTTTGGGGGGCTTTTCTTGTTCTTTTTTTTTTTTAATTTGTTTTGCTTTCTTTTCCCTCTTTTTCCCTTTCTTCATTACTCAGTTTCTCAGCTCTCTATATCTTCCTTCTCTTTCTGTTCCCTGAACACCTGGCATTGTATACCTCTACGCCTTCTAGCCAGGCTGTACTGCGACACTTGACAACAACTTCCCCAGACCTCATAGCCACACTGGTGGGATCCCTGGGAACTTTGCTGTTCTTTTCCCTTTCTGATTTTTATTTATTCATTCTTTTCCTTTCTTTTTTTTTCCTTCCTCTTCCCTTTTTGTTTTTTTCCATTTCACAGTCTGTCATCTCTCCACTCCAACAGGAAGCTCCCCCCCATTCTTTTTTGTTTGTTTGTATATTTTTCGCTCCTGTTCCTCTTTCCTCTCTCCCATATCCATCATAGCACCACACATAACAATCTCCCCGCTACATCCTGCCTACCTGCACCATGAGCTTAACCAAGCAGCACAGGCACGGCCTACTGGAACCTGCCCTGCACTGATTACCGACCCACCCTGGTGGCTGTAGTTAGTGCCACAAACAACCCGTCCCAGTAACTCCTCTTCAGCTAGACCTGCCCTGCCGTACCATATCTGAGTGACTGACCCTGCCAATTGGAGAAGGAGGTGAAAAGTATAGTGCCCACAGACAAGGAAACAACGAAGAACACACAGTCCGCCTGCTCAGACGTAGTCAAATTTAAAAAAATAAAGGGATGAAACAAACAAATCTACAATCAATAAACGAGAAAAATAACTACTGAATGCCCCAAAGACAGCAGACAATATCAAAACATTTACAAAAACAGGACAGGATGGTTCCAGTAGGCGTCCAAAATAAAACACCAGATGACTTTCCAGTGGAAGAAAATGCACTAGAACTACCTGATAGGGAATTCAAAACTCTAATACTCAGAATTCTCCAAAAGCTGAGGCAAAAAGCTGACAAACATGAGGAAAAAATAGACAAATTCATAGAAAATACAGACAAAAAATTGAAAGAATTCAGGAAAATAATACAGGAACAAAATGCCAAAATAAATTCACAACTAGAAATTATACAATAACAACAATTACAAATCCAAAAGATAAACAACAAGATTTCAGAAATGGATGATGTCATATAAGGGCTGAGAAGCAGATTTAAAATGGTGGAAGACAGGATCA
This sequence comes from Trichechus manatus latirostris, assembly GCF_000243295.1. Lineage (NCBI taxonomy): Eukaryota > Metazoa > Chordata > Mammalia > Sirenia > Trichechidae > Trichechus > Trichechus manatus. The sequence goes on along the minus strand of NW_004443983.1, from coordinate 3,529,881 downwards.
GTGGAATTGAAGACAAACACTTGGATACAACTCTGTCTGAGGAAAACTCAGAAAAAAGAACAAACAAAAATGAAGAGACATTGAGAGTTACATGGGATACAATCAAAAGCAAAAACTTTCGAGTAATTGCAGTTCCAGAACAGGGGGGAACCAGAAAGCACAGAGAGGATCACTGAAGAACTGCTGACAAAAAACTTCCCCAATATCATGAAAGATGAAAAGTTGGCCATCCAAGAAGCTCAAGGTACACCATATAGGAGAAACCCCAAAAGAAAATCACCAAGGTATATCATAATCACACTCACCAAAACCAAAGACAAACAAAGAATCCTGAGAGCAGCTCATAGAAAACAAGAAGTCACATACAGAGGGGAAACAATAAGATTAAGCTCAGATTATTCAGCAGAAACCATGCAGGAAAGAAGGTAATGGGATGACATATATAAAATCTTGAAAGAAAAAATTTGCCAGCCAAGAATAATATATCCTGCAAAACTCTTGTTCAAATATGATGGTGAAATTAGGTCATTTCCAGATAAACAGAAATAAAGGGAATATGAGAAAGCGAAACTAAACTTACAAGAATTATTGAAAGGAGTTCTTCAGTCTGAGAACACACAACTTCAGCTCACAGGTAGAATCTACGATGCAGGATCGTACCAGCCAGATACCAATCTAGGCAATGAACTCTCAAGGACTATCCAAAACCAAAAGAAATACAACACGCAATCAGAGCAGTTAATCGGTAAATGACAACAACATAAAAACAATGAAAGAGGGAATAAACGACATAGGTATAGAACCTTCTAATGGAGAGGAAGGCAAGG
>NW_004443983.1:3491848-3525235 GCF_000243295.1 Trichechus manatus latirostris | reverse complement strand
CTTTTAGCTCAGTGGTGAAGTTATCTCCGAGGTTCACGGTTCAGCCTGGTAGTGGACAGCCCCATAAAAGCAAATGGGAGTAATAAGGTACAGTAGTCCAGTGATAAGAGCCAGAAGGCAGACAGGGACAAGGAAGCTGGTGATAGGGAACACAAGGTTGAGTAAGGATATTGTCGATGTGTTGTGAGATTGTTAACCATTGTCATAGGGCAACATGTGTACTAACTGTTAAATGAGAAACTATTTTGTTCTGTAAGCCTTCATCTAAAGTGAGAATAGCAGCACAATTGGAAGAGTGTAGTCGATGTCACTGAACTGTGCATGTAGAGATTTTTGAAATGATGTATCTTTGGCTATGTATATTTTCAACAAAAAAAAAAAAAAGAGGTCGAGAAGGGAGAGGGTTGACATTTTGTGGGGTTGTTAACCAATGTCATAAAACAATGTCTGTACTGACTGTTTCATGAGAAACTATTTGTTCTGTAAGTACAATTAAAAAAAAAAAGTGAGGCCTCGACTAAAATTGACTATGTTCAAATTCTGCAATGCTTATTTGCTGCAGAGCTTTGTGCAAAGCTTTTAACTTCTTAACATTTAGTTTATTCTTTTTTTTTTTGTATTATGGGGCTAATAATAGTACCAGCCTTGTAGATTTACTATGAGGATTAAATAACTCAATTTTTGTAAAGTTTTTAGAATTTTGCCTGGCGTATGATAAGTTGAATAATTTCTATCTATTAATCTTGTGTACTGTAAGAACAAACATTACCGACCATGTGGGGTAATATCAACTAATGGTCAGCATTGAAAACTTAATTGAGAAATACAAGATGGAAAAGGAGGGCTTTGAAAGTTCTTTCTAAAGTTGAGGATGAAAAATGTACTTATAAGAAGATTCAACATTTTATGATAACATTCCTCCATCTTAACATATTGAAATTTTGGAAAGGTTGTCAGATTGGTATAACTATCTTATTTTAGAAAAGTTCTAGAAATTTTCTTTTTCCTTATTCCTCTTCCTCCATCACCCTATTAAAAAAAGCAAACAGATGATATCTTTCTGGGATAGATATTCTTATTCCTCTACACAGAACAAATTTCTAGTCTCACATGTAGATAATCCTCCGTTATAACCAGCACTCCTGAAACAGCAGAGATAGTTCCCAAGATTTCTGTGTTATTCACCATGCAGTAGTTGCAGCTAATCCAAGCTGTTGTATTGTCAAGGGCACTGCTGCTTTGCAGGGCGTAATGTTGATTTTCTTATCTCAGCAATGCCGCCTTCAGTTATTTTTTGTGATCTTGATCCCCTGAATCCCCTTTATAGAGATCCAAAACACTATTTCTTTTGTCCTGATTTTCCTTAGGAGTTTAAAGTAACCTTTTGACTTTGAGTGTTTCATGCGTACATAACAAAGAATCCTGAAAACTTTCTTTGTGATCTTGTGATTGATTTGTATTCTTTAAAGGAGCTTCTTTTTTTTAACCCTTCAGTGTTGTTTTAGAAATCATATGCCTTTTTTGTGCCTAAAATAAAAAGCATCTGTCAATCCATTTCTTTTGTAATCTGGCATACCCATATGTACCCAATTTAATTATTTACAAAGACATGTTTTTTACTCAAAGCTTATGTATTATTTACATTATCTCTAAAATAATGAATTACTGAACCCAGGTGAAGATATCTTACTAACCCTTCATCATTCTAAATAGTTTCAACTCCATATACACTAGGAAATACAGCACACAAAATGGGTAAGCCTGTCAGATGTGTTCTGGTGACTTTTGGTTTAGTGTGTATTTTTCTACTTTGTCTCCACATATAGTTTTCTAAGAAGTCAAAAAAGATCTAGACCTTGTGCTATGTTTCAATAAACAGTCTTAATACATCTTACTACATGGAGAATAACATTACAAACTTCCCTTGGGCTGCATGATACTGCCAATTGGACACACTGACCTCTTTTACAAAGAAGGAAATGAAAACATTCAGCACTCTATCTATATAACAGGATGCCTTTGATGGATTTAGTTATACAAGGTTACAGCTGTCAGTTTGAAATGCCTAGTCTACCTCAGCTGGAATCACCTCTCTCATTTTTCTTCTGCAAAAAAAAAAAAAAAAAAAATTTGACTTATTCAAGACGATAGAGAAGCTTTGTTCTATACTAACCTAAAAAATAAAGTGGCAGCATGTGCAAATTTTCATTTTAAGTCACTTGTTTGGCCATGCACACGTGTGTGAATTATTCTGAATCTATGAATCTGAGTAAGATCATGTTATGAAGTGCTGAGAGGTAGAAAAAATGATCATTAATTTGCCTCATAGAAGTGAATATGGGTTCCTTCAGTATTTAAGATGGACAGTCACTGGTTAGGTTTTAAAATCTCTAGATAAAGATTCTAAATTCCAGAATGGGCTAATTAGAGGCATAATAATTACCCTGCAGTTAAATTTTATTACTTATGTCTAAGAAAGTTCTTTGGCAAAAGTTCAAGACATTTCTTCACTTGATGTATCTCTCATCATTATAAAAATGCCCTTTCCAAAATGCTAAAATGATAAATTCTTAAAATTGTAAACCAATGAATTTGGCTGACCACAACCAATTATTAAAAAGTTTATGTGCGCTTGTCCATAAATAATGTACTTTTTAAAACTTGGGTAATAAGACATATATACACGAAACAATTAGAGGGCAAATAATTGTATATATGTATCTTTAGATATAATGAAGTACTACTATCATGCAGTACCAATAAATGTCATGAGGAAAAATTTTAAAAAACATGAAGTAAGAGAAGATTAAGAAAAGCTCGCATGTAAGGGGACAGCAATAGGCAGGAAGTAGTTTTAAGAACTTGAGCTATGTTTAAAAATACTGAGATGAGAGAAATCAGTGTGTATTGAGTGATGGAGCGATGTGGGACCTTAGAACTGAAAGAAGAGGATGAGACAGTCCAGCACCTCCTTGGGTGGGGTGGTGGTGGACCTGGCATATGCAGGATTCCACATGTGGAAAGGACAGAGCAGACTGCCAACTACCAACTGAGAGAAGCTGTGAGCGCCGTCCTGTGGAACTGGTGAGCGAGGAAGCTGAAAAGTGAATGAATGGTAGATAACAGAGCATGCATACACAGAGACAGCATTAAAATTTCTTATTGATGTCTAAGAAAAGCTTGGACCTTATTCTAAGCACAGTAGGAATCCTGTGGTAGGCTTTCAGGCAGAGGAGCTTCATAATCATATTTACTTTTTAGGAAAATTCCCTTAGATTTAATGGATAGGGGAGCAGGGTCTACAACACAGGAAAACAATACTATAAATAGGAGATGTTACTGTAATATTTGAAGGACATGATAACAGCTTAAATTAATTAGTAAAGTTTAGTGATAGTAGAGTGAGGTGTACAAATTTTCAGAGATATCGACAGATGAGCATTGGGGGCATAGGAAAAGAGAAGACAGAGTTACAACAGCACCCAGGATGTGTCTTAGACAACTGAGTGGAGCATCGTGCCATTCCCTGGGTGTGATTTTTTAAAAAGAAAAGCAATTGGGAGAGAAAAGGACAGAGATGATGAGCTCATATTTGAACATATTGAGTAGGAAGTTCTTTGGGCCATCCAAGTGTTCCTGTGCTGTGGTAGTTGGATAAACAGATACGAGGTTTAGGAGAAGAATCTAGATTCAAGTTAGAGGATTTAATTAATTCTCAAATAAATAAAATCAAATAAATACAACAAGAACATGGTGATGGGTGAAACTTCTCAGAGAAATGAAAGAGAGAAATCAAAGAAAACAATACAAAGGGAGAAACTTAAGAACTACTAACATTGAAATAGCAGGCCAAGAAAGAGAACCATAAAAGAATATTGTGAGAAAAGCAAAAGGAAAACTTGTTTTAATTATAAAAATTACCATAGTAAACAAATACTTTTGTACTGCATAAAGCTAATCTACATTTTAAGAGTGTTACTACATTATGTCAACAAACAAAAACCGAGTAGTGCTCGGAGGCAGAAGTATCAAAGAAAATGAAGCTGAGAAATCACATTCATTTATTCATTCATTCATTGATGCATTCAGGATTTTCTATTAAGCACTCATTGTGAAGTATTGGAAAAGATGTTGCAGCAAATATAAATTAAACACAGCCTGGTTTTCAGGAACTAATACGCTAAGGTAAGAAACGAAACTTGTACTTTAATGAATAATTTGCGACATAGGAGGACATGTTTGCTAAGGAAGGCACAGAAAACATACTAAGGAATGTCAGAAAAAGAATACACAGCACGCCCCAGGGTCAAGAACCATGTATGTTCTCAGCAAATATATATTGAATCAATGTATGATGTCCAGCTAAGGCTCTCTGTAAGAGTTACCATTTACCATTGATAAAGGAGAATTCCTAGTATTTACATATAGGAAAAAGGATTTAGCTAAATCTGAAGCAGGTACATATGGCAGCATCTGAAGCAACTTAATCTGAAGAATTAAGAGATCTGTGAAATGCATTTGTTTTTTAAATATTTTGAGCTTGTGTCTATATGAATCTCAAATTACTAACTAAAGAACACCCCTTCTTACTGTTGTGACGGTGCAGTTTCAGTGGTCAGGAGCTAAAAATACTAATGATCATATCCATTCAACAATTTGTGGTTTTCAAAACACTTTTAAATGTATTTTATATTTATTTCTCAATAATAATTGGGATGATCAGGACAGTGAATGCTACACATGAAAGCTGAGACCTGAGTGGTAAAATATAATAGAATCTAAGCCTTTGCATTGCCCTATACTTTATGTTTAGGAATGTTCTAGGCATTTTCATAATGACATTCCCAATAAATAATTTTAAAATAATTAAAAATTCATAAGGCTTTCAAAAAGTGATCAAAAATCTTAGCAGTATTAACTGAGAAGAAAAGTTTCTGGAAGAGCAAGGACAGTGTGCCTGTTGGGTTCCACGTCTTGTACGTGGTGAGGGTTTCAGAATGGAATTGACTGAGATGGTCTAAACTGTGTTTCAGCACAGGTTGTATATATTAAAGAGAGGAGTCATCAAAACATGCAACAGAAATTTAAGTGATCTGAGCCTTGGCTGATCATTTGGAGGCCTAGTTCTGGCCCTAGATTCATTATCTAATCTTAAAATAGTTGGTGATTTCTTGACAGTCCCGGGGTGGTGCAAATGGTTTGTGTTCAACTACTAACCTAAAGGTTGATGGTTTGAATACATCCAGCAGTGCTGCAAATGATGTTGGTTATTAGTCTATAAACAAAACCAAATCCACTGTCATCAAGTTGATTTTGACTTATAACCACCCCATGTGTTACAGATTAGAACTGCTCCATAGGGCTTTTTTGGTGGTAATCTTTACAGAAGTAGATTGCCAAGCCTTTCTCTTGCGGCACTGCTGGGTAGGTTTGAACCACCAATCTTTAGGCTTGTAGTCGAGAGCAAACCACTTGTGCCACCCAGGGACCTTTCTAGTCTATAAGGTATTATAATACGTTCTGTAGGTATGTCAAGGGGATTGATGGGGAAACGATTATAAAGTAAGCAGACCTCGTTGGAAGACATTTCTAATCCATGAAAAGATCTGTATAGTGTTTATATACTATCAAGAGTCTGTGAAGTCTTATTCAATTCCAGCAATTTTAGCATGCTACATAAAAGTATATCATACCACCTTAAAATTCATAATTAAGCATCCAAAGATCTACTTTTTATTTATAACAATTCTCAAAAGAGCATTAAATATATAAATAATTAGCATTTAATATATGAAGAATGTCCATTAACTTAAAAAAAGAAATTGCTGTCGAGTTGATTCCAACTCATAACGACCCTATAGGGTTTCCAAGGAGCAGCTGGTGGATTCAAACTACCAACCTTTTGGTTAGCAGCCAAGCTCTTAACCACTGCACCACCAGGGCTCTGCTTAACTTAGGTGTCTAAATTTCAAAACAGCCTAATACACAATTGCTTTTGAGTAAAATAGTTTTGTGTTATCTCCTTATAATAGAATAAAAAAAATAATAAATTTACTTAAATTTCTAACGGACACCCTCAAATATACTCAAAAAACTTTAATTTTTTTTGCATTTTTTTCTTCATTCTTTTTTTTGAATACTATTTTATTGTTTTTTCAGCAAAGGTCTACACAGCAGTTCAGGTTCCCATTCAGCAATTTCTACACAAGTTGTTCACTGGCATTGGTTACATTCTTCACAATGTGTGAACATTCTCACATTTCTATTCTGGCTGTTCAGTGTGTGGATCTTTTAAAAGCTACTTAATATACGGCAGTACTTGTATTTTATAGCTTGCTCAATGTTAATTTCCTAAGATTATGTACATTGTGATTTCTAAATACCTGCCTTGGATATATATGTTATAATCAAACTTAGTTTCCCTAATAAAAAATGAAAAAAGGAGCCCTGGTGGTGCAGTGGTTAAGTGCTTGACTGCTAACCAAAAGATCAGAGGTACAAACCCATCAGCTGCTCCACGGGAGAAAGATGTGGCAGTCTGCTTCCATAAAGATTACTGCCTTGGAAACCCTATGGGGCAGTTCTACCCTGTGCTGTAGGGTCGCTATGAATCAGAATCAACTCGACGGCACACAACAACAATAAAAAGTGATATAGTTTCCCCCTTTGGTTATTTGATAAGGAATACTACAAGAAATGTATGAAGTGGCTTTCAGATAGGCCCTCTGCTAGCTCCGTTGATTACTAAATGTCTTCAATGAATACCTGAAAATGGAATGATTGGATACATTGGTTTCTAGCAAACTTCTACTACTCTTCTTTAACTTTAGCCAATTTTAGCTTTCTTTCTTAAATTTAGTGCCTTTGCCTAAAGCATATAAAGTAAAATCACTTCCAACTCTTTAGCTAAAAAACATCCCTGCCCAGTAAGTCAGAGGGGCATGTTATTCACATTTTATGTGTGCGCAGTGGGGACATCCAGTTCTGAGTTACTCTTGGCTAGAAAGCACTATCGGTTTGTTTTTAACAACCATATTCAAAATCATTATTGATGTTTTTGAAATTTTTAATTTGGCTAGGAACCTATGGATGTTTAGGAGAAACAAAAGCAGGCTTTTTCTTTTTCCTTTCTGTCACTGGACCAAATACAGGAACAAACACTCTTAGACATATCAACATTCACCTACCAGTGTCTTATGAATGACAAGCCATGCTGAAAGCTTCATTTTCATATATGCTTATGTTTATGTGTATTGTATAAGCATATATATGATTTTGCACCTGTGTGTTTATGTATGCATATATATGTATGGATTTGAATATGCATATATATTTGTTGTTAGTTGCCATTGAGTCAGCTCGGACTCACGGCAACCATACATATAACAGAACAAAACCTTGCCCAGTCCTGTACCATCTTCATGATCGTTGATACGTTTGAGTCCATTCTTGTGGCTATTATATGCGTATATACATGTATGTAAGTATATTTACATATATATATATTCTATATATAAAAGTTATCAGCAAGAAAATAAAAGGCATATAGGAAAATTGACTACTACTTTGATTTTCCTGAAAATTACTTGCTGTCTGGCTGAAAATAAAAAGGGTTTGCAGGAGGCAAATCTGGGGGAACAGCCTGTAGCTTTCTAAGCTTTCAGCCAAAGCAATACCACCAACCAATGCCCACTGCACTGACTTTCTGAATTTAGAAAGAACATTTTGCATTCTCATAGCAGTGGGGTCATAGATCAGTTTTAACCTTGGGCCTTTCAGGGCTCCATCAACAAAGCTGTTCATAACAAAATCATTGGTACTTAGAAATGAAGTACATTACACTAGAGGTTTCTAGGTCAAGTCCCAATGGTTTACAAAAGGGATTAAATCACATCACAGTGGCGTGGAACTATTGTGAAGTTCAGTTAATTTGAGAACAATATATTATATGTCTGTTGTGATCCATTTTTATTTCTTTCCACGTGCATCATAGTATGAAATGCCTACCAAAATAGCACAAATGGGTTCTAACAGATACTGGGGTAGGGAATATAATTTAATTAGACACATTAGTAGAAAACAAGCAATCCTTTCCTAAATTAAACTGTTAATTTTCCAGGCTGACTTCTTGAAAATTTTCTGAATGTTTGTACATGCAGGAAAATAGATGGAAAATTAATTTTTGTGGCATTAACCAAAAGGTGAGATGACATGCTACCTTCTGAAAATGAATATACAACTTTTTTACTGAATTGGAATCAACTTGACGGCAATGGGTTAGGTTTGGTTTTTGGTTTACGTGTTTAGATAAGCATAGAGAATGTGAGCTTTCAGAGCATTGAAATCAATGCAAGCTAAGGACAAAAAGATTTACTGTAACTTGAGATTTTATAGAAAATAGCTGAAATACATATTTCCTTTGCAGCATTTGACACTAGAATTTATTTAATTGGTATTTTGCTTAATGTCTGCCTTCTATGTTGGAATGGTAATTTATGATGGTAGGAAATGTGTTTAACTTACAACTATATCCCTAGGACCTAATATGGTGTCAGGCCTGTATTAGACTCTCAATAAATATGGTCCCACCTCTCCATTGGCCCTGCATTGCACAAGTTTGCCCTTCTCTCTTACTTCTGAATGTTTGCTATTCCCACCATGATTAAACACCCTGCTGGAGGTGATGGAACCAAAACCAACAGCAACTGCCCAACTTTAACTATTCTTAAGCCAACCTTACTCAGTTTTTTCCCTCCTATTTCTTGTCACTGTGATACAAAATTCAGACAAAGTCTCTCAAATTCTGCCACTCAAAGCTTTTGATTCTAAATTCTACTTCAGGTCAGAAGCCTGAGTGATCTTTTTCCAGTGTGAAATCTGTGGTAGCAAATGAATGGAGGGTGAGTTAAACATTCCAGTTTATGCTTTGCTTCTCCTGCCCTGGAATGCATATTTACTTATTTCCTGGTTTATGTTTCCTCCTATTAATTGTAAACATCCCAGATTAATTTGTCCTTATCAAACCATACTTTCATATATGTAGGGTCTTAGGATTATTTCCTGAAAGTTGTAAGGCCTGCTCTGATTATATAAAAAAGGAAAAAGCTTTTAATATTGTCACACAAGCAATAAAATTACAAATAAATACGTATCTAAGTCAACAAGAGTCTCACAAAAGCTACACATGGATGCCAGTAAGATCTCTAAAGGCCGAGAAGATTTATCAAATAGGAAGACTGGCTGGTAGGCTTAATTCACCTTTCAGTGTTCTAGCTTGATTATGTTTAGTTTTACTAAATAATGGAAATGATGCTACGCATTTTGTAAACTCTAGAAATTTGCTGAAATAAGAGTGCAAACAGATTTCTGCTCTGGTAATGGCTGTCTACATTATTCAGACCACTTCTTATTCACTGATAATAGCTTAAACCACAATATGGAACATATTTTTAATTCATCTTAAAAATAAAGGTTATTTGAAAACATAATAAGAAATCACCAGGATAATACTAAAAGGAAAATTGGAACACTAAGAAGTGAACAAGCATTCAAGCTGTTTTTACCTGGATGGCATTTGCATATCTTAACTAATTTGAACTTTTCTTCTAAGAACCTTGTAGGCAAGATGAATAAAAGTTAAACCCAATGTGTATATAAGGTAAAATCTAATAAAGAACCCTAACACAGCTGGGATCCCAAAAGGCTAAATCCTCATGGTGAGATACCAGAAATAAATAAATAGCCAATATATAGTCTTAAACCTTAAACACAGATTAGGCGGTTTTGAACTAGTGATACCCTAAACCACATAGCAAATGAAAGTTCTCTCTAAAGGAAGATTCCTCAAATTCTTCAATATTTTTTTTTTTTTTCGCAAGCAATGAGCTGACACTATTAAAGACAACTAGGCACAAAATAACACATGGCAGCATGGATGAAAATGAACAAACAGACAACAGAGATCCAAAAAAGTTCTAGATATTGTCATTACCAGAAACAACCTATAAGAATATTTTGCTTACCAGGTTTATAGAAGGAAAATATAAACATAATAATATCTACAGTAAATTTTAAGCAGGAAATCTAGCAAAAAACAAATGCAGCTTGCACAGTGAAAACATAATAATCAAAATTAAGAACTCAATGGATAAGTTTAACAGTAAACCCCTGGGTGATGGAAACAGTTAACATGCTTGGCTGCTAACTGAAATGTTTGCAGCTTGATTTCATGAGAGGCACCTCATAAGAAAGATCTTGCAATCTACTTCTGAAAAATTAGCTATTGAAAACCCTGTGGCACACAGGTTTACTCTGACATACATGGGGTTGCCATGAATTAGAGTCCAATTGACGGCAATTATTTTTTTCTTATAAATAGAGAAAAAAGTAGAGATATAGATATATAAAAGAGTATTGATCCACAATGAGGGAGAAGTATAAAAGAAAAAAAAAGGAGATAGAAAAGGCATAAGGCATATATTTTAAAGGTTTAATATAAGTTGAATAAGAGTCCTAGAAAGAAAATAAGAACTGGGTACTATTTGAAGCTTGAGAATATTCCATAAATAATAAAATATTCCTGTTCACATATTGAAAATTCAAAATGGATGTCAGAAGAGACTCTGAAACTTACTCTTGAACATAGTGTGGCTAAAGTGAATAGAAAAAATGATGAAGTAAAAAGAGCTGAACAGAAGATTTCAAAGGGTAGCTCAAGAAGACAAAGTATTATAATGAAATGTGCAAAGACTTGGAGTTAGAAAACCAAAAGAGAAGAACACTCTTGGCATTTCTCAAGCTGAAAGAACTGAAGACAAAACTCAAACCTCAAGTTGCAATACTGAAGGATTATATGGGCAAGATATTGAACGATGCAGGAAACATCAAAAGAAGATGGAAGTGATACAGGGAGTCACTGTACCAAAAAGTATTGGTCTACATTCAAATCTTTCAGGAGGTAGCATATGATCAAGAACCAACGGCATTGAAGGAAGAAGTCCAATTCGCACTGAAGGCATTGACAAAAAAACAAGGTTCCAGGAATTGACTGAATACCAAATGAGATGTTTCAATAAACAGATGGAATGCTGGAGGGGCTCACTCCTCTATGCCAAGAAAATTGGAAAATAGCTAGATGGGTCACCAACTGGAAGAGATTAATATTTGTGCCCATTCCAAAGAAAGGTGATCCAATGGAATGTGAAAATTCTCAAACATTATCATTATATAACACAAAAGTAAAGTTTTGCTGAAGATAATTCAAAAACGGTTACAGCAGTACTTCAACAGGGAATTCAGAAGAAGACGTGGAATGAGGGATATCATTGCTTATGTCAGATGGATCTGGGCTGAAAGCAGAGAATACTAGAAAAATGTTTACCTGTGTTTTATTGACTATGCAAAGGCATTTGACTGTGTGGATCATAACAAATTATGTATAACATTTCGAAGAATGGGTATTTCAGGACACTGAAATGTGCTCATGAGGAAGCTGTACATAGACCAGGAGGCAGTTGTTCAAACAGAAGGGGATCCTGCGTGGCTTAAAATCAGGAAAGGTGTGTATCAGGCTTGTACCCTTTCACCATACTTATTCAATCTGTATGCTGAGCAAGTAATCCGAGGAGCTGGACTACATAAAGAAGAACGTGACATCAGGATTGGAGGAAGACTCATTAACAACCTGTGATATGCAGATGACACAACCTTGCTTGCTGAAAGCAAAGAGGACTTGAAGCACTTACTGATGAAGATCAAAGAACACAGCCTTCAGTGTGGATTACACCTCAACATAAAGAAAACAAAAATCCTCACAACTGGATCGATAAACAACATCATGATAAACGGAGAAAATACTGAGGTTGTCCAATATTTTATTTTACTTGGATCCACAATCAATGCCCAGCGAAGCAGCAGTCAAGAAATCAAAGGCTGTATTGCACTGGGCAAATCTCCTGCAAAAGACCTCTTTTAAAAAAAGACCTCTTTAAAAAGCAAAGATATCACTTTGAGGACTAAGCCGACCCAAGCCATGTTATTTTCAATTGCCTTACATGCATGCAAAAACTGAACAGTGAATTAATTACAAGCTGGATAAATATAAAGAATTCCATTCACATCGGGATCCATCATAATTAAACTGTAAAAAAATCAAAGACAAAGCTCACATTTTAAAACAACTAGAAAAAATAACAGATCATATTTAAAGGAGCAAGAACGGAAGGAAAAAAATACACCAACAAACCGGTGGAATGATTCCTTCAATGTATTAAAAGAAAATAATTATTAATCTAGAATTCTATACCAAGTAAAATTATCTGTTAAAGGTGATGGTAAAAAATAGACATTTTAGACAAACAAAAAGTGGGAGAGTTTGCCTCAACAGGTCCACACTGGAAATTCTTTATAATATACTTCAAGCAGAAGACAAAATACACCCGTATGGAAAATATGATGTGCAATAAGGAATAGGATAATCAAAGTGGTAAACATGTGGATACAATTAATGAATACTGGCATATAAAACTTTAAAAATGATAACTTTATGAGTTTTCAAAAATAAATGAAAATAATTGCAAGTAGGTTGAGGGTAGAGAGATAACCAAAAAAAAAAAAAGAAAGAAACCTGTTGTCACTGAGTAGATTCTGACTCACAGCGATCCTATAGGACAAAGTAGAACTGCCCCATAGGGTTTCCAAGGAGCTGTTGGTGGATTCAAACTGCAAACCTTTTGGTTAGCAGCTGAGCTCTTAACCACTGCACCACCAGGGCTCCAGAGAATTTAACCAAAAAACAAACCTGCTGCTGTCAAGTCAACTCCGACTCATAGCAACCCTAAGAACTGCCCATAGGGTTTCCAAGGAGTGCCTGGTGGATTTGAACTGCCTACCTTTTGGTTACCAGCTGAACTCTTAACCACTACACCTTCAGGGTTCCCAGAGAGTTTAAGGGAGGGTCAAATGATTCAAATGAGGCTGTATTGTTCAGGAGAAAAATAAAAGTATCAACTTTGTATCCACTTTAGACTATGTAACATAATGTAAACTTCCAATCTATTGATTTATTTAAACTTTGTTATGAGACTGCAATAGGTATATTTAAAAGTAATGCATAACATATTTAAAAGTGCTTTAGGAAGTACTTGATTAGATACATGTATTTTAGTCCTTGTTTTTTCAAACGTCTTTCTAACTTGTTTTGTCTTAGGCAAAACCTCCATATCACTGATAATTAGATGAAAATCTGTGAAATGAATTAAATTATTTGGATTTCAATCCAAATCAAAATATACTTACTGGACATCTATAGTCTTTTCAAGTGTCTCAATATATTATGTATTAAAAAATATTTTCCTATTAAAATGAGCTTCATTGGAAGAGTTTAAATATTTGGATAAGAAAGATGCAGTTATGCCAATTATCCATAAAATAAATGAACTTCTGCCCAAGGTGGAAAGAATTGCAATAGTTAGAGTAGCACACTATCATCTAAATAAAAAAGTATGCCTATTATTAAGTGGGATTGCATCTTAAACTCTTAACTATGACCCTGACTTCTTCCTATGCATAACAACAACAACAAAACAGTTGCATTTGAGTGGATTCTGACTCATGGTGGCCCCATATATGTTAGAATAGAACGGTGTGGTTTTTCAATGGCTGATTATTCAGAAATAGATCACTAGGACGTTCTTCTGAGGTGCCTCTGAGTGGACTTGACCCTCCAATCTTTTGGTTAGCAGATGAGGGTGTTAACCATTTACACCACCCAGGGACTTCTAACCAAATAGGAAGTTATTTAAAACATTAAGCAGAAGTGACACACGTATATTACAAAACAACCACAAATGCCTGTATCAGTTAGCCATGGCTACAAAATTTCTGTGTAAGAATTGTGATTGTTGGTTGCTGTTGAGTCAATTCCCTCTCATAATGACCCCATGTGTGTGCAGAGTAGAAATGCTCATGGGATTTTCAAGGCTGTGACTTTTCAGAAGATCACCAGGCCTGTCTTCAGAGGCACCTCTGGGTGGCTTCGTACCGCCCACCTTTCATCTAGCACTCTAGCACTTAACTGTTTGCGCCGCCCAGGGACTTCAAAACTCAGGAGCTTAAAGCAATTATTTATTTTAACATATCAGTGGCTCAATTAGACAATTCTGCTAGTCTATTCTGGGCTCTGTCACACATCTGTAGCTAGCTGGATCACAGTCTAGACTGGGCTGACTAGAAATGGATCTGGCCAATGAGTGTCTCTCCTCCCGGGACCACTGGGCTAACTCGGACATGGTCCATTAATGGCAATGGCAGAAGCATAAGAGTGTAAACCAGTTATACAAGTATGTTCTAAGCCTCTGCTTGTGTCAAATCTGCTACTACCTTGAAAGACTCTGTGGGAATTGAGATTTGAGAATTTTCCACTGTTGCCTTCAAAAGTTCTTGTTTGTCATAGTGCTCCCTCCCTCCCTCTTGCCCCTAAATGTTCCTCTTCATCTCACATTGATAAAATCCAGATTGCCCAAACAAAGGTTGCTAATCCACCAGAATAATACCTCTATTTCTAACAAAGTCCAGACTGCCCAAACAATGGCTGCTCATCCCCAATACAAACCCTTTATTCCCAGTAGAGTCCAGACTGCCCAAACAATAGCTGCTAATCCACAAGAACAATCCATCAATTTTCTTTTCCTTTCCAAAATTAGCTGTATTTTGGCTGACCCTCCTGCGAAGTGTACCTGCCCTTTGATTGATCTTCTCATGTTAAAGCTCCATAAAACTTTCAATCTCCTTCCCAGGGTTAGAATGCTCTGAAGGAAAATTCTCAGGCCTGGCAATATTGAATTAAGGTTTATGCTAACAATGCTTTGGTTGAATTTCTTCCACACATCACATTGGAAAAACAAGTCACGTGGCCAAACTCAAATTCTAGGGGCATGGAAATCTACTCAGACTGTTGATGAGAGGAAATGCGGAGTTACATGGCAAAGGGTGCAGAGATATAGGGAAGGTGGAAAAACAAGGTGTATAGTTAGTTGCTCTGTTAAACCATTAGGTTTGGTTTGGGGACAAGGTTTTAAAGACTTATAAACAGTTAGAGGTATGTCCACAGTTTTGCTTCTACTGAATTCCTCATCATTGTATCTGTTTCCTAGTATTTCCTGACCAAACACCATCTGCCTTAAAAAAAAGAAAAACGTACGGCCAGTTTCTTTTAAATTACCTTGTAATTATATTCTTATCTTGTATGTAATATCAAACCTCAACACAAACAAGATGCAGCATCTAAATGAAAAACATCAGTGCTTTAACTAATTTGAGTTTTGGCAGACACGCTAATAAAAATAGGTAAACAAACGAAACTCAGGCTATTAGAAAGAAAAATAAGTTTAGAGATTAGAGAAGCTGGCCGAATAATAAAGAACAGGAAGTATCTGTCATTTAAAGTAGATGTTTTTCTTATGGTTGACACATTAGTTACCACAAGACATTTCATTATCTGAGCACAATGCAGGAAGAAAGAGCAAAGTGAGCTTCAAAATATCACTGTGACATAAAAGGGGCCCAAAACAAAAAACCAAACCCACTGCCGTCAAGTTGATTTCCAACTCATAGTAATCCTATAGGACAAAGTAGAACTGCCCCATAGAGTTTCCAAACAGTGCCTGGTGGATTTGAACTGCTGACCTTTTGCTTAGCAGCCATACCTCTTAACCACTAGGTCACCAGAGTTTCCCACAAAGGTCAACTAAAGAGATGCAAACCTTTCCTTTACCTGTCGTTACTCAGAATTTTTTTCTTGTGAGGCGAGAGCATTTTTTGCCTCATTCTCTCCTCCTTTATGTTCACCTCAGGCCCTTTGATATATTCCCAAGAGCTCCTTTATTCTCTGAAATAAAAGAAATCTATGCACGTGTTTTGCAATTTCTTTAACCTTGAAGTTATTTAAATGATTTTTATCTTCTTAAAGATACAATGCACAGGAAAAAGCAAAATCTTTAGAAAGCAAATCTAACAGACACCTAAAAATCTCTCTACCCTCATCTACACGGTTTCTGTTTGTATTGTATTTGAGTGCCTAAACCCATTGCAGTCGAGTTGATTCTGACTCATAGTGACCCTATAGGACAGAGCAGAGCTGCCCCACAGGGTTTCCAAGGAGCGGCTGGTGGATTCGAACTGCAAACTTTTGGTTAACAGGTGTATCATTTAAACATTGCGCCACCAGGGCTCCATTTGTGTGCCTAGATCTTGATAAATTGTTATACCTGAGGTTTTTAATGGAAACCCTGGAGGCGTAGTGGTTAAGAGCTACAGCTTCTAACCAAAAGGCTGGCAATTCAAATCCACCAGGAACTGCTTGGAAACTCTGTGGGGCAGTTCTATTCCGTCCTATGGGCTCACTATGAGTCGGAATTGACTCGAAAGCAGCAGGTTTTTTTATTATTATTATTTTACATTTTTAACATGAAGAATGATTAGATTGACCTCTATTTCCAACAGAATGGCAGGCTAAATGTCCTGAAAAATCTTTAACTCTTTAAATGAATAGATGAGCCCAGAGAATTAGGGGAAATTTCGGGGTGACTCACACTGAGAAGTAAAGT
The DNA here is from genome assembly GCF_000243295.1 of Trichechus manatus latirostris. Taxonomy (NCBI): domain Eukaryota; kingdom Metazoa; phylum Chordata; class Mammalia; order Sirenia; family Trichechidae; genus Trichechus; species Trichechus manatus. The sequence continues at coordinate 3,508,631 of NW_004443983.1, read as the reverse complement.
GACAATGAGGTTTAAACTGCCGTATAGGATGTCTGCGTCTCCACAGCACAAACATCACTGCCTGAAAAAGCTACCTTAGTGAAGGTGTATTGGAAAAAAATGAAATCAATTGCCAATTAAAAAACAAACAACAAAAAATGACATTTGACTGCCTGGCTTTGAATTTGGATGGGAAAAAAATGTGTCTTCCAGAAGTCATAATAAAAGTTTTATCTTAACAGGATTAAGGATTCAAATGCATAGTATTAGAATGCTGCAGAGAGACTAAAGCCGAGAAAAGAATTTAGGAGGGGACACAGTTTGATGTTGAAGCACGTGTTTCTATTCTATGCTAACTGTGAGTCAGAATCAACTCAAAGACAACAGGTTCCACAACAATACAAATAACTCATTTTCAGTCCACCACCGCCGCCCCCCTCCCAGACTTAGACACTCTGTTGGGCAGTAATCCACTCCCCTGCCCGCCAGAGACTTTTCTTCTCTTTATTCCCAATGGAAGCGTTTTGCAAATGTTCAGTGAGTTTAGGAGAGGTGCATGAAAACTCATCGCGAACAAGCCTCTCCAATAATGGGTGTCGCTGTAGCAAGAAAAGGCAGCACTTTATTACCTCATACGTTTCAGTATCTGCAGGTCTTTTCTCTGAGTACTTTGAGCTTCTTCAAAGAATTGTCCAAATACCTGATACTTTCTGGAAATGGCGAAGGGGTGAACAGCTGGGGACCGCATGGCCTATATGTAAACTGAACCACATTATCCCCCAGTGTCAGCCCTGGACCTCATCCTACCCTCTGTGACTGCTGCTCCACAGTCCACAAATCCTCCAGTTTAATTGCTCCAGGGAAAAATGTCTGGTCTCCTGCAGGGCAAGGGAAGGAGTTGCATGGACTTGGGAGAGAACCTTCCAATATTCTCCATATTTTTCTATCCCAAGCCTCATCCTAGTCTTCAGTGTTTCCTGAGACTCTCTGGGGCTCTAGGATAAATAGAATTGTTCTCATCATAATCCCTTTCAGGGCGTATTTAGCCTAGGTTGTGGTAGGTAGTTGCATTACCACTTTACTGTCTGTTTTCTATCTGCCCAAAATTGGTTGATATCTCTTGTCCACTGTTTTGTCATTCTCTTAGTCCATTGTGTTTATAATTTTTTTTGTTTATAACTCTTTACTTTCTTCATTTTAATTGTTCAAGTGAGAGTGAAGATAAATATATATAACCAACCCACTAGGATAAACTATGGACTCACTGGACTCAAATACACCAATAATCATGAAGATGCTGTATGACTGGGCATCATTTTGTTCCGTTAAACTTAAGGTTGCCGTGAGTCAGAGCTGACTTTTTGGCAGTTAACAAAATCAACGTGATAAACTAAATCTAAGTTCTTAAACTTTCTCTTTCATTCACTTTTATTTCACTTTTATTCCAGCATGTAACATGGCAGGAGATGACGGGGCAGGAAGAGTGACATTGTACCCTGAGGTTCTCACCTGCCTGGAGAAACATCCTCAGTGGATAAGCAGTCAGCATGGATGCTAGCAATATGTGCCTAAAGGTTGTTCTTGCTGGTGGTGGGACTGTGCAAGGGGCCTAAGGACACTCCCTTCACCTTACATTTTAAAAAACACTCCACCAAGTGATATTTCTTCATGATACCATATACAGTATGAAAAAGAGATAAAACTGGCCCTATGTTATCACATGAAAACCCTGCTGGTGCAGTGGTTAAGAGCTACTGCTGCTAACCAAAAGGTCAGCAGTTTGAATTCACCAGACGCTTCTTGGAAACCCTGTGGGGCAGTTCTAGTCTGTCCTTTAAGGTCACTATGATTTGGAATTGACTCGACAACAATGGGTTTGGTTTTTGGATATTATTACATAAAGGAATCAAGAATTTGAATTATTAACATTTTCAATAAAAACTTCAAAATGTCTCAAATGAAAATAAAAATTCTAAAATGATTAAAAAAAAAAAAGAAGCTCGAAGAAAAAAAATTAACTTCAGAATTCAGTTTTCCAGAAAAACTCAAAACAATTGGGACCTGAGATGACATAGATAACTAGTTTCACAAATCAAATTTGTTTACTGAGTTCTAGATAAATTAATGTAAGATATGTGTTGGCACAATTTTTTAATTTCAAAAACACATTTTAAAAATCCTTAAGGCTTCTAGAAACAGAAAAAGATATGTTGCTCATTAAAATTAGCGAAAAGTAGACTGGCTTTAGAATTCAAATGTAAAATCCAGACTCAATGATGTTATGTGACAAACAGGATACAGAATTAGTTAGTAATACGATCCTAAATAGGTAAAATAAAAATTTGGAAAAAAAAGAACATTGGAAGAAATTATGTCAAAATATGAATAATGGATGTCTTTGCGTAGTGAGAATCATATTAAGCTACATTCTGATATTTTATGTTTTTTTTGCTACTTTACAAACTTTTTAGAATAGCAATAAATTACATTAATAATTAGAAAAAGTAAGGTTAAAAAGAAAAGAAAAAGAGAGAAAAATCATTTTTTCCCACTGACATTCTTCTATGTCAAATTAGGGTCATAAAATTCTGAAGCAGTTTCCTGAATTCACTCATTCTTAAACTCTGGCGATATGTTAAAGACTTGAGTAAGCCTGTATTAGGTGAATTAATCTCATATTAAGCAAATTTCAAAATTTTACCATAAGCTTCCTACAGTCCTAAAACTTAAAAAAAAAAAAAAACTTTGAAACATTTTGGAGTCATCAGAGCAACTTTAGACAGAAAGCACTATTATTCTCGAGAACAAAACTTGAAATTTCTGCAGGTGCAAAGATTTGTCTAAACAAAGCAGCCCGCCCAGGCATAAATCATCCAGCTGCTCAAGGTTCAGTATGTGTAGTTCTGCTGGAGTTAGAGTGGTGATAAAGGACCATCTCTGTGACATTGCTTTCTTTTTTTTTTTTTGATGACGGGAGGAAGGCTGGTGTGAAAATCATATACTGTATTTTATGTATGATATTACTTTATTTCTTATACGATACAATGAAACTATAGATGTAATAAAGGCTGCAGTCTTCCAAGGTGGAGGTTGCCAACTTTCAGCTGAAGGGCCAAATGCAGTTCATATGCATGTTTTGTTTGGCTTACATAATTTTTCAAATGGTTTTGTGGCCAAAACTTAAAAATCAAGAGTCTGCACCTAACGCAGTCTGGGTTTGGAAGCTTCTCTTGAAAATCCAGAAGGTCTGGAAACGCTGGCAGCAGCCTGCTAGAGGTAATTTCTGCTGCTGTCCTTTAATGTAAATTTGTGAACCCCAAATTTGCAAACACCTACCTCATTCATTTTATGTAAACTGACTGGCCCTGGTAGGCAGCTGAATTAGTGACTCCTGTTCTAAATGATCATGTTAATTCCAGTTGACATCTATAATTATTCTGTGAAATCTGGTGACTCCTAGAGGCTACATATAGTGGTGTTTAAGAGAAGAATTTTTGCTGGCTTTTGAGTCAGACATCCTGGATTATCAGTTAGGATGACTTTGTCTGCAGCTCAAATCACTTAAACAAAGCTAAATAAATTTTCCTTCAAAGCAAGAAAGCTTGAGGTGGACCAGCTCCAAGGTTGGTCAATTCGGAAACTTAATGATGTCATCAGAGAGCTAGAAACTTTCTAACTTTCTGCTCTACAGTCCTCAGAGAACTGGCCTTGTCCTCACACTAGCTCCCCACAAGGATACAAAATGACAGCTGCAGTAGACACTACAATATACAGCAGAAGAGAAGGGCAAGCTTTCTCTTTGGGCCTCTTTAAAAAGTAAGAAAATCCTCTAGAATCACTCCCAAGCTGATCTCTCTTCATATAACATTGACCAAAATTCTGCCACATGTCCAACACTAAACCAAACATAAAAGGAGCCCAAATGGCACAAATGGTTAAGGGCTAGGCTGCTAACTGAAAAGCTGCTGGTTCAAACCTACCCAGTGGCTCAGTGGGAGAAAGACCTGGCAATCTACTTCAGTAAAGATTACAGCCAAGAAAACCCTATCGTACAGTTCTACTCTGTCACATAAGGTGGCTGAGTTGAAACAACTATTATAGCTAACAACAACAGCAAACCAATACAGGCAAGGGAAGTGGGTTAACTATGACAGGCTTCGAAGATTCAAATTATCAAATTAAAAGATTGCCTTCCCTTAGCATGTGGCAAATAGTATTGGGAAAAAGAGGAATTGATTTTAGACAGGTATCTAACAATAAGGAGCCCTGGTGGTGCAGTGATTAATTGTTCAGCTGCTAACCGAGAGGTTGGCGGTTAGAATTCACCAGCCCCACCGTGGAAGAAAGATTTGGCAGTCTGTTTCTGTAAAGTTTACAGCCTTAGAAACCCTATGGGGCAGTAGTACTCTTTCCTATAGTGTTGCTATGAGTCAAAATCAACTCAATGGCACACGACTACAACAACTAACAGTGAATGCTACAGATCGAAAGCAGTTTTCTAGCTTTGTAATGACCTTGGGGATATCACTTTCCTAATTTAAAGTTATTCATCTGTAAATTGGGGATAACAATACCCATTTCATAGGGCCACCAAAAATATTAGATGTTCTATCAGATATGAAAGGATAGGTATTCTATATGTGTTTGCCTTTTTTTTTCAAAATGTCAGAATTCTTATATTTCTGAAAATGGAGAACAGTAAAAATATAAATCACAAAGATCTGGAAATTTAAAATAAAATAAAGCTGATTAAAATTTCTTTCAAAACTTTTGGAACATCCTGTTTTAAATAAAGATTTACCTTAGGACTTATCCCTGGAGTCCCTGGGTGGTACAAATGTTAATGCACACAGCTGCTAACTGAAAGTTCTAGTCCATCCAGAGGAACCTTGGAAGAAAGGCCTGGCAATCTACTTCCAAAAAATCAGCCACTGAAAACCCCATGGAACACAGATCTAGTCTGATATGCAGGTGACTGCCATGAGTTGGAATCTACTAGACAATATGTTTTTTCCCCATAAAAAATTTATATATACATTGTTATGTGATTCTAATTGCTCTCCCCATACTGTGACAGCACACTCTTAGTTTCTACCCCTGATTCCCCATGTCCATTCAACCAGCTCCTAACCCTCTCTGCCTTCCCATCTAACCTCTGGACAGAAGCTACCTGTTTAATCTCTTGTATCTACTTGAACTAAGAGGCACACTCCTCACAGTCCTGTCTAATCCCTGTCTGAAGAGTTGGCCTCAGAAATTGTTTTAGTTCTGGGCTGATTAGAGAAACCAGGGGCCAAGCTTTCTGGGGTTCCTCCAGTCTCAGTCAGACCATTAAGTCTGGTCTTCTTACTAGAATTTGAGTTCTGCACCCCACCTTTCTCCTGCTTCGTCCGGGACTCTCTGTTGGGTTCCCTGTCAGGGCTGTCATTGGCGGTAGCCGGGCACCATCTTGTTCTACTGGTCTCAGGCTGATGAAGTCTCTGGTTTATGTGGCCCTTTCTGTCTCTTGGGATAATACTTTCCTTGTGTCTTTAGTGTTCTTCATTCTCCTTTACTCCAGGTGGTTGAGACCAACTGATGCATCTTAGAAGGCTGCTTGCAAGGTTTTAAGACCCCAGACACCACTCCCCAAAGTGGGATGCAGAACATTTTCTTAATAAGCTTTGTTATGCCAATTGACCTAGATGTCCCTTGAAAGCATGGTCCCCAGACCCCTACTTCTGCTACTGTGTCCCTCATAGTGTTTGATTGTATTCAGGAAACTTCTTAGCTTTGGTTTAGTCCAGTTGGACAATAAATTTTTTTATCTTATCTCCATTCAATTTTCTCAGTGAAGGACAATGCCTGTTCATAATTCGAAAGGAGATGATTATCTGTTTATTGAGCTTCATTCTTTCTCTACAGTTCTCTATTATTAAATAGAGAAATGGACAAAGACATTACATTATTGGCACAGTCGAAGTTTGTCTCAATTCAGTGTATACCTCTTTTTTCCCCCAGCTCTTAGATAAATGAGAATACTTGGTTATTTGATGTGCTACCAGAGAAGATACTTTGTGGCAAAGTACAATATAAAGCAGGTGCTACAACATGCTCTACTGGGCAGAATGACAAGTGATGGCTTCCCCAGAGTCATAGCAAAAGACATATTTAGTAAGTCTTGCTCTATGATGGAGAATCCACATACCAGATTACATTCTGCCTGTTGAAGGGAGAGTATTTGCATTTGCACTCCCGGGAGAGTTTTCATCAAGTGACAGGAGTGAGTAAAACTCTGAAGTCTGCATACAATACAGTAACCCCTTGATGGTTGCTATCAAGAGGACTACAAAATCAAATGTAAGACTTCAGAAAACATCAGATGTAAGCATTCAAATCCCTCTAGTTTGCAGGACATTACTCTTCTTCCCTAGAGAAACAAGTATAGACATCATGCAAGGTGATCCAAATATTAACTGGACATTCCAGCAGGTTCCAAATGTTCTTTGCATTTACACTTTTGCAGAATTATGCTCCTTGGAGATCATCTACCAAATGGTATCACTTGCTGACACTTTTGGTCACATGTGGCCTTAGTGATGACAGAATACTCATATCAGATCTTGAAAATAGAACAAAACCAACCCCAAAGGCTTAGACTTCCACTTAATCAAGTGTGTTTCAATAGATGAAAAAGAGAAAGAAAGAAGGAAGGAAAGGAAAAAAGAAAGGAAAGAAGGAAAAGAAGAAAGGAAGAAAGGAAAGAAGGAAGGAGGGAAAGAAAGAAAGGAAGGAAAGAAGGAAGAAAACAAGAAAGGAAGGAAGAAAGAAAGGAAGAGAAAGGAAGATCATGCCCTAGTGAGAAGAGTGTGGTTCTATTCCTGGCTCCTTTTCTATGTAAATGCATCGTGACCATAAGCAATACCTTACAACTTCTACACTTCAGTTTCTTCAACCATTAAACAAGAGTAATGACATCTACAATTTCTATTCTAAATAACTTATTTAAACTTTAAAGCTCTGCATAAACATATATTTTTAAAAAATACCAGGCCTCTGTAGTTTTCCAAGAGACTTTCACTAAATCTCTAAAGAACAATCCAGAATACAGAAAACAGCAAAATTCATGGACTGATAAACTCTTGTTAATAAAGAAGGCAGGAACAGTTTAAGACAGGAAAATTATATGCCAATTTTACTTATGAATATAAATTCAAAAGTCTTAAATAAAATATTGCCAAATGTGATTTCAGAATGTATGAAAGCATTCATAAAAACCAAGAAGGATTTATTACAGGTATGCAGAGGTGATTTAATATTAGAAAAAAGTATTTAACTAATTTACCACATTAACAAATGAAAGGAGAAAAATGCCATACTATTATTCCAATACTTACAGAAGAAAAGATACTTGATAAATTCAAAGGTATTCATAATAATAAAAACAAATTTAAGCAAACTAAGGATAAGAGAGAACTTCATCATTTCAAGAAAAGGTATTTACCCAAACCTTCAACAACCATGATACTAAGTAGTGGGGTATTGAAAGTGCTCTTTTTCAGATGAAGAACAAATTAGGCTATCTGTTATGTCTATTTCTAACTAACCTCAAGCTGTAGCACCTAGCTACTGCAATAAGATAAGAAAAAAGATTTAAAAGTTCAGGAAAATTGAAATTAAAGGAAGAAAATTATTTGACATAATTAAGAGGTGATATGCTTTTCTATGTCGAATATCCTCAGAATCTAGATATGTTGTTAGAATTAATTTGAGAATTCAGTAAAATGAGTATATACAAAATCAACTGCATTCCTACATGTTACTGTAAACAATCAGAAAGTTTAATTTATTAGGAGGCATCACATACAAATAGCAATATAACTTATAATGTACCTAAGAATAAATCTTTAAAAAATTATACAATTTTATTGGAGAATATAAAAGACATAATAAAAATAAGAAATATATAACAGTCCTGGATAGAAAGATACAATATCAAAAAGCTATCAGTTTTTTCCTCAAATTAAGTGACAAATTCAATGTAATTTAATTAAAATGTCCAGCAGATATTTATTGGAAATATTCTAAAATTAATGCAGAAAAACAGGACCATGAATGGTCAACACACATCCACCCATAATAATAAAAAAAGTGCACATTATTATAATTGTTCTTTTTGGGATCAGAAACATTTTACAGTAAGTTGCAGAGATCATGACCCTTTATTCCTGTATAAGTCTCTCACTTAATCAAAGGAAATTTAACATTGATATTTCACTATTTCAGAGTCCACATGAAAATTTATAATTGTCCTAATGGTTCCTTCATAGAAATGTTTTTCCTCCGATACAAGATTCAATTCAAGGTCATTTACTGCATTTAGTCATCATGCATGCCTCTTTTTCCTTCTTTAATAATGAACAGTTTCTCCCTTTTTGTTTTCTTTCATGACCTTGACATTTTTAAAGAGTACAGCCCCATAGTTCTGTAACATATCTCTTAATTTAGGTTTTTCTGATTGTTTCTTCATTATTCAATTTAGCTTATGCATTTTTGGCAGGAATATTACATAAGTGATATAGGATCTTTCTTGGGATTATATTAGGGGGTGTTTGATGTCAGTTTGTCCCATTATTGGTTAAGTTAACTTTGATCACTTGTCTAAGGTGGTATCTGCCAGAATTCTTTGTTACAAAATTACCTTTGTGTACCTTTATGTTAGTAAATAATCTACGGAAAGATACTTTGAAACTGTTTAAAATTCTTATTCCCCAACAAACTTTAACCCTGGTTTTAGCATCCATTTGAATTAGTCTCTATCAAGTTTTCTATTGATTATTGCAAAACAGTGATTTTCTAACTCTATCATTCCTTCTACCATTATTATATATTTGTTTATTTTTTGGTATCAGTATACATTGTTTGTTTTCCCAATATGTTATAATTTATAATTGTCACAATTCAGTTTTGATGCTTAAATTGTTCTAGATTTGGCCAATGGAAGTTCCATCAAACTGGCTCCTATTATTTAGTTCCCTTCTCAAGCAATTTCTGGAACAATACCATGTACCAGGCTTATCTTGTATTTTCCCTGAACCAGTCCTGGAACCAGTAATTTATTCAAGAAGCCTTGGTTTCTTTTAACAGATAATTGTATTTAGGAAACTATTTAATAATTTATAAAAATTACATATTGTTGTATGGATTTTTGTCTAGCAATATGGACATGTAGCTTAATTATTGAGAAAAAAATTAAAAAAACGGAGATCGAGAAACTAAGCAGTTTTAAATTTGATTTCTTTGTTTGCAAGAGAATGCAGGGTTTTTCCCCATTTTGCAGTAAGGTATGAAAACTTAGAAGCCAGTATCTTCCTGTGAGGGAGAATAAAATCTGTAATATGTGTTTTAATCGTCTTAATAGAGCAAAGGAAGTAATTTCATACTGCCATTTTAAGTCCTGGACTAGAAAATACACAGAAAATATATCATTCTACAAGAGGAGGGCCATTTCAAAGGAATCTGGTGTTAGAAGATAGTAGTTGCCGTTGTTGGCTGTTGTTAGGTGCTGCAAGTTGGTTCCGACTCACCGCGACCCTATGTACCACAGAATGAAACACTGCCAGGTCCTGCACCATGCTCAGAATCGTTGTTATGCTTGAGCCCATTGTTTCAGCCATTGTGTCAATCCATCTCGTTGAGGGTCTTTGTCTTAGATAGTAGAGGAAAAAGAATTAGGGACCAGTTGTCAGGGGGTACATTTGCAACATAAGAAGAGAAACAAATGCGGCAGATCTAAAGTAGAGGCTATGAAACTACTGGGAGGAGCCCTGGTGGTGTAGTCGTTAAGCATGGGGATGTTAACTGAAAGGTCGGTGGTTCCAACTCATTAGCCCCTCTGAGGGAGGAAGATGTGGCAGTCTACTTCCATAAAGATTACAGCCTTGGAACCCTCTGGGGCGGTTCTATTCTGTCCTGTAGGGTAGCTATGAGTCAAAACTGACTTGATGGCAGTGGGTTTTTTGTTTTGTTTTGTTTTGTTTTTTAACTTGTTGATTGGAACAGAAGACAGAAAAATACCCAGTAAGCAACAGGCCAGTTATTTCATGGGCCACAATTATGAGATAATGAGACAAAAGAAAAGACTATTTCTCTTCCAAAAAAAAGTGAGGGAGGGAGTTGTGGTTTGGCCTAGAATAGGCTATGAGTACCTGGAGGGGCGGGGTGAGAAGTCAGTAAAGGTCAGAAAGCTGCAGGGCTTGGAGGGGAAGTGGTATGAAATAATGTATCCATAAACTCATTGCTCTTAAGTGAATTCAGACTCATAGCGACCCTCTAGGACAGAGTAGAACTGCCCCATGGGGTTTCCAAAGCTGTAATCTTTACGGAAGCAGACTGCCACATCTTTCTCCCACAGAGCAGCTGGTGAGTTCAAACCTCCCACTTTTCTGTTAACAGCCAAGTGCTTAACCATCGACCTCCAGGGCTCCTTTGAAATAATGTATAGAACACGAAATTATGCCTCAGCTTAGCTTCTAATTATTTAATGACCTTGGTTAAGACACTTGACTTCTCTGAGCCTCAATTTCTTCATTTGCAAATAAGGAAGATGGACTTGATTATCTCTTAAGAACATTCCAAGCTTAGCATTTTATGATTCTATTAACTTCAAATCAGTTTATAAAGAGTTACCATATTCATCAAGTGGCCGCAACATGTGAAGCACTCTGCTAGGTGCTTTATATGTGTTATCTCTTTTAGTCTTTGTATCAGTTTTATGAGGTAGGTTTTATCAACTTTTTGCAGAGATAAGGGTCCTGAAGCTCATCAAGATTTTATTATTTGTTCAAGGTCACCAAGCTAGTCCATGGTAGAGATAGTATTTGTTCCAATGTAAATGTGCATTCCAATATTCCAGGCTGCCTCTCATTCACCTAGGCTAGTGATATTGATTAAGTGGAATGAGTGAGAGCATCCAAGTGGGGTGGTGGTGAGACTGGACCAAGAATATGTCAAATTCTCAGCTGAAACATTTTTCGACTTAGAGAATCATTTGGGAAAACCAGTTTTTTTTTTTAAATGCAAAAATTATTATAGAAACTTTTTGATATCTTAGTGTAAATCATGTTAATCAAAGCATCATTTAGATGAGATATTACTATTTCCCCAAAGCATTGTTGGGTATAAGAGGAAGGAGAGAAAGCATGAGGTGTGGAGAAGGGAGATGTGTGTATACAGAATGGGAGACTTCAGACAACCCAAAGTCAGTAAAAAGACACTCGAGAGCCTATAGGACAGGGAAAAGAAATCTGGGGTAAAAGAAGGGTTTAAAAAGAAGAAATAATAGTAATAACCAAAACTTGCACTACTTAGAACATATCCCTAAAATCTGGCAGAAGCTAGTCACCCTGCTCCCGACCAAAAGACTTCGTTAACCCATCAGGAGTCATTGAGATAGCTGCAAACTACTTTTCCCAAATTCAGTTAAATTCTTCTCTTTCTTTCATTTATCCATTCTCTCATTTACTAATAAGTAAATCTTTTCAATATCTCTAGTTTAATCTTATTTTCCCAACTAATACTCACTTTTGTAATCCTTGAGGTTGGGGTGGGTGTGGGTCAGAAAAGAGAAAAGGAAAATAGAATGATGATGAGAAAGCAGATGTCAGAAAAAGTTAAAATGTTCACTTACTAACTCACCTCCTCCTTTTCCTTCTAAAATATTAATTCATTATTGTACTTGCTGGATTTCTCTACATGTAGGATTTGGGAACCAACCCTACTTATTGGCCACCCAAAGCCAAGAGTCTGATCTAATTACTTTGAAAATATTTAGTAAATACTTTCAAAGAGAGGAATGGCCTCCTTCATCTTCCTATTCTGTTGTTTCTTTTACTTCCTTATCTATAGGGTGGCGGGAGGGGAGGTTTTAGGTTAAATTATAGAAAGGGTGGGTAGGATTAATCCTGTTCCCTATGAAATATTACCCCTGTACAGAAATAAATGGGTCTTGATAAAAAAAAAAAAAAGAAGAAGATATTTTCTCTTTAATTCAGGCAAAAAGCACCTTGTTGTTGTTATGTGCCCGCTAGTCAATTCCAATACATAGCAATGCTATAGGACAAAGTAGAACTACCTCATAGTGTTTCCTAGGCTGCAATCTGTACAGGAGCAGATTGTCAGGTCTTTTCTGCTGCAGAGCAGCCGGTGGGTTTGAACTGCTGACTTCTTAATTAGCGGCAGAGTGATTTACATTTGCATTGGGCAAATCTGCTACAAAAGACCTCTTTAAAGTGTTGAAAAGCAAAGATATTACCTTGAAGACTAAGGTGCACCTGACCCAAGCAGTGATATTTTCAATTGCATCATATGCATGCGAAAGCTGGACAATGAATAAGGAAGACCAAAGGAGAATTGACGCCTTTGAATTGTGGTGTTGGAGAAGAATACAGAATATACCATGGACTGTCAAAAGAACGAACAAATCTGTCTTCGAAGAAATTACAGCTAGAATCCTTCTTAGAAGCAAGGATGGTGAGACTATGTCTTACATGCTTTGGACGTGTTGTCAGGAGGTATCAGTCCCTAGAGAAGGACATCATTCTTAGTAAAGTAGAGGGTCAGCGAAAAAGAGGAAGACCCTCAATGAGATGGATTGACACAGTGGCTGCAACAATGGGCTCAAGCATAACAATGATTGTGCACATGGCACAGGACCGGGCAGTGTTTCATTCTGTGGTGCGTAGGGTCGCTATGAGTCAGAACCGCCTTGACGGCACCTAACAGCAACAACAACAGCAAAGCGCTTAAACCTTGCCCCACCAGGCTCCAACCATCTCGATATTTTAAGTGAAATGTTATTTCGGTCTGAACTAAGAGGAAATAATTTTCTTGATTAAAAAGCGTGTTTCAGACGTGCACTCAGAAAGACTCTGATACCCATGTTTAAATTATTAGAAGCCGCAATGAGTAGGCTGTTTTCTGTTTCTGATCATTTACATTTGTCTCTTTATTTGTTTGATGGTTTTCATATTCTAGGTACAGAGTTCAAGTACCAACATCACACTTCGAAATAATATTTCAATCCATGCTTCATGTGAACGGCCTGGTGGAAGAATGCAATAAAAGTGTACTTTGTAATACTGAGTCCACTCATGCCATTATAGAAAGCACAATGTCAGCACTTTCATTTCCATTATACACCCTATTTGTTCAGAAATTATATACAGAGCCATAAAAATTTGCTTGGCCGCAAGGCATTAGCTCAGCCCACGAATAAACAATTAGATAAAAACCATAAAATGCTAGGACAATTGATTAAGAGTAAAGTTTGAGCCAACTGTGTATGTGACCTGGGTTCAATGCCACTTTGCAGCAACTCTTTCTGCCAGAACAAGACAAGGAGTCCCTAGTCAAGGATCTGAGGCTAGAAGAAAAATATCCAGACAGACACAGGCGCCTGAGGCTGGCTATTTGTTGGATAGGTTTGCTTGTTTCCTTGCTTAGGTGGGAAATAAAAGGAATTAAGGTAAAACAAAATTTTCATTTTGATGATATTTTGGTATGTTAGAGGAATTTTTGACCAAATATAGGAGAGATTGCCACGGCAGACCCCCAAACATACAAAAAGAGCTGTATTATGGATCAAAGAATGAAAGATTCAGAATTCTAGGAGACAGGCATCAATCAGAGTATTTTTTCCCTCTTTGTTTATTGATGTTCCTTTATTTTATATTTAGGATAATATTAAGTAATGACCAGGTATTACCCACACTGTTTTACCAACCATCTGATAACGAGGTTTCTCTTCTTATGCTGATTGGTTTCAAAAGACTAAATAAAGATTTGAGAAGCCACTGGTTTTAATGATCAATTGCCTTCACCCAGACCTGGTTGCTGCTCCTTTCCCACAACTGAGTATTTTACACCCAGGGTAATTGGCCAGTGACACCAACTGAACACTTTTATTTCTCATTTGGATTACTAAAGTACGATCTTCTAACATTCTCTCTACAAAAAATTATAGTATCAAGTAAAGTCCCGGGTGGCACAAATGGTTTGTGCTTGACTACTAACCTGAAGGTTGGCAGTTTGGACCCACCCAGTGGCACTGCAGAAGAAAGACCTGACAATCTACTTTTGTAAGATTACAGCCAAGAAAACTTTACGGAGCAGTTCTACTCTGTAACACATTAGGTCACCATGAGTCAGAATTGACTGAAGGCTAAAGAGCTTGAATTTTGGCTTATCAAGTAAATAAAAAGGAATTCATGGCATTATATAAGTACTAACATGTTCAGTTCTATTCTTGAAGTTGGACTGTCAGGATTTTAATATGCATTCTATAACTTAGTAGCTATCTGTCTATGGGGAGGTCACTTAATCTTTCCATGGCTCAGCTTCCGCATCTGTAAAATGGGGATGATGATAGTGTCTAACTCATATTTTGTTGTGAGTATTAAATTACTTAGTATATGATTAAGTAACCAAACTAGTGCCTGACACATAGTAATAGCTGAATAATTGCTAGTTGGGGAATGAAGTGACCTAAGCCTTGCTGGACTGTGCTCTCCCAGTGACAATTCTCTGAATCTATAAGCTCACAGATGAAAAAATACTTTCCACTGGTAAAGACCAGAAAACATGTCTGCCAGTCAGTGTTCCCAGATTGTCTAATGCTCTGTGACAAAAATGAAAAGCACAATGAAAAAAGGAAAAGGCAATTAGTTCTTTCCTCTTATTTCAAATCTCAGTTTTTAAACTTCTTTTGATAATACAAAAACAGGGTATTCACATTCTTTTAAAATTTCATAAATTTATTGCTGAGTGTTAAATAATGAGACATTAAAATAATTATCTTAGGTATTACTCAATAGTCATCACTTTTTTCCTTTTTAAAAGTTGAACAAATGTATTATTAGTGTCACATTTAGTAGTTTTCCCTGATATAACATTTCACAAAATTTATTCTCAAAGTTAAAGTTATATTTAACCAAAATCTACTAAGCATTTACCATCAAAAAATGTTTTAAAAAATAAAGTTTAAATGATTTAAGTCAAGTCAACACACACTTAGAGACAGATTTTAGTAAAGTATACTTTGCTGAAAATCAAACTAATATTTCCTTTGTTTTCTCAGAAACAGTGACTACTGCATTTTCTCATAGACAATTATGCTTTTCAGCGTAAGGGATGATTAATCTAAAAGCATATTGGTTTGACATATAAAAGTACAACTCTAAAACTGCTTAAACTAATTATCTTTAAAGAAGACAGCATAAAACCTATTTTTGTTTGATTGAGAAATATTGGTGCCCAATACAAACTTCTATTTCTGGACGAGACTACTGCTCCTGGTTGCCTCCATTTGAAGTATTAAGTAAATGATCACATCGCATAATGTGTTCTTTTGCGGGATTCCATAAATCTTAAGTTCACTCATCAAATGTTTTCATCACAACATGAGGGCTGATGAATCTGTAAAAGGAAATCACTAGTGTATGAATATTTCTCAAGTACTCAAAGTACATGTTTGTCCCTGTAACTGATAAATCACCAACAATTGCTCCACTTTCAACAGGAGACAGACAAAGATCAACCTAATAGCCTTGTATTGGCAAAGGGCAAAGACTGCCAGTAACCCTAGCCTCTGTGGAAGGAAGATGCCACAGGCAGAATAAGCTCATGTCTGGGAAAGAGCACAGAGAAGTAGAGTCGAGGCATAGGACACCCCTGACCACCAATGGCTGAGGATCTGCTGTAGAAACCGATTTGATTAACCACCTCTGCTATCATCCTGCACTGGACCCTTCACTGCTCCTGCCACACAGGAGGGGAGTAGAGACATCCAGGACTTCCAGCCTCACAAAAGTTCTGGATCCACTCCCAGCACCTCTATTGCCTCAGCCACACCTCTTGAACCTTGTGAGATACAAGAACACTACAGCTTATGCATTTCATGACTGCCTATAAACTCGTAAGTAAAACATATTTTAAACGGGCATGAAAGGAAAAAAAAGACAAAATGAGCACAAGCGCACTAAACTTTCCATGAAAAAACTCCAAATTAGGGAGACACACATATCATAAAAGAAAAGTGGGATCTGTAACAGAAACATTGAGATATTTCAGCTAAGTCTAGAGAAGAAGAGATGAGACTAAAGAAAAAATAGTGGCCTCTTGTCTGCCTAAGAATAGTCTGCACAAGAAATATGAAGAAGACAATGGTGGAACCCTGTTCACATCTTTAATAACAAAGGATACTTAGAGATGAGACCAGCCCTGGGACTATCTGGGGCCCATTTAAAACCTATCCATATCTATAGGAAGGCTTCTGCTTGCTGAGGCCATACTGAGCACGAAACCTCCTGCTCTGATTGTTAATGGCACCCTGCAGGTACTGGCTTCTGACAAGAACAGCCATATCGGAGTAAAAGCATAGGTCCCGATACTTTGGGGAAACCCAAAACAGAAAGTCTTCAATGCAGAGGCTGACTTTCTGTTTCCAGCTCTCATTTTCCCTTCACTGTTCTCAAGCTGCCGTACCTCTGCATTTGCAAAGCAAACATTTTCAATCTAGATGGAAGCTAAAGAGAAAATAATGGATTTACTGCAATTTCAGTTAGATAACCTCACCAATCCCAAAAGAACCATATTTCTGCTCCAGTTTATTCATTCATATCAATGGGATTAATATAGGCCCAGTAAATATGAGGAATGGGTGTTGGACTTTATCAAATGCCTTTTCTGTGTCAATTGAGATGATCATGTGATACTTTTCTTTCCTTTTATTTATGTGGTGGATTACATTGATTGATTTTCTAATGTT
>NW_004443983.1:3473120-3491748 GCF_000243295.1 Trichechus manatus latirostris | reverse complement strand
ACTATGAAATGGAGAAAAACAGAAAGGGGAAGAGGAAGAAAAGAAAAGAACGAATAAATAAAAATCGGAAAGGTTAAAGAACTGCAAAGTTCCCAGGGATCTCACTGGTGCAGCTATGAAGTCTGGGGAAGTCATTCTCTCAGGTGTTGCAGTACAGCCTGGCTAGAAGGCGTAGAGGTATACAACTCCAGGTATTCAGGGAACAGAAAGAGAAGGAAGATATTGAGAGATGAGAAACTGAGCAATGATGAAAGACAAAAAGGGGAAAATAGGGAAAAGAAAACAAAATAAATTAAAAAAAAAAGAACAAGAAAGGCCCCCAAAAAAACAGAAAAAAAAAAAAAAAACAATGAAAAAAGAAATGCCCTCAGGGATCCATCTGCAGGTCTGTGCAAGCCGAGAGGGAAGTCTCCTTGCCACGCAGCACCGCCTGGCCAGAAAGGGCTCCCAATTCAAGAAAAGGAAAAAAAAACAAACAAACAATTCAAAACAAACAAATGAAGAAAAGCCCCGGCACCCACCAGCGTGACAGCCCAGACCAGGAAGCAGCTCCACACTCGAACGGAGCTCCACAGCCCCTCAGGAAGAAGCATAGATGGTGCACAGAGCCGGGTATTTGAGGGAAAGGAGGGGGCGGTGGTGGGAGGTAAGGAAGAAATCAAAAGAAGCAGGAAAAAAAGCAACACTAGCAGCTAAAAAATGGCACTCAGAAAACCAGCTAGTGCAGGCTGGTGTTTCTCGGAAAAGAGACTGAGTCCGTGGGAAGCAGAGGGGGCCGAGTGTGGGTGAATAAGGGTAGGGAGTGGGAAAGCATATATCACAAATCACCGGAGCTCTGCAGCCCCTCAGGAACAAGTAAAGATGGTGCACGGAGCCAGGCACCTGAGCGAAAGGAGGGGGAGGTGGTGAGAGGCAAGGAAGAAATCAAAAGAAGCTGAAAAAAGCAACACCAGCAGCCAACAAATGGCACTCAGAGAGCCGGCCCGTTCGGGTGTGTGGAATCCAAGCAGCCGTGTTTCCCAGTCAAGAGATTGTGGCCACGGGAAGCCTAGGAGGCCGAGTCAGGGTGAAGAAGGGTGGAGGGTGGGAAAGCGTATATCGCAAATTACCGGTTGTTTTGTCTCCCACTGGAAGCTCCATGAGGCTGCTTTCTCATACCCCATTTGCTGGTCTCTGATAGGAGTCCAAGATGGCATATCCGCACTACGTTAACTGGTAGGGGACCTCTGCATGAATCTCTCCTCGCTCTCCATTCTCTGTCAGTTTTCTCACTCCATTTGGCTGAGTTCTTGATCTCTTTATTTGATGTTTTAGAGTTTCAGGATTGTTGTATTCTCTGTTCGGCTTAGTTTTTCGGATCTTTCCTGTGGAGGGAGGGCGTGGTGCTTCTGCCTAGAGCGCCATTTTGCCAGAACTCTGCCCAATAAATATGAAAAGATCACTGTATCTTTAAAAATATAATACACTATGTTCCTAAGAAATCAGAGCAAATACATCCTCTGAAGCAGAGTAGTGCAAGGAATACAAAGACATTTAAAATATTTAATCTGTGTTTTTAACAAGATTTAAGACATACGGCATCCATGAGACCAGAATATAGCCCTTCCCAACAGGGAAAGACATGAGGAAAGTCATTCATTCAATGAGCATTTATTGTTCAGATGTCACATTGCAGGCACTGAGCCAGACTCTGAGGACACTGTTATGAATGAAGAAGATACACTCCCTGCCCTTTACAAAGTTTGTATTTTGTATACATAATCACAATTAATTAAAATTAATTACAAGTATTCACAACGCTATGGTTCACAATGAAATGAACCGTAGTGTGAGGGGCACAAATAACAGGAGGCTTCTAACCTAATTTGTGGAATCAGGGAAGGCTTCCCTGAGCAATTGCCATTTAAACTGAGAAGGGAAACATGAGTAGAAATTAGACAGGTCAAGACTTGGGGAAAGCATAAAGCAGTTAGAGTAAAAAATCAAATGAGGAGCATTAGAATTGAGAAAAAATAGTGGCATATTCCAAAAACTAAGAGGCCAGGATATTAAGAGGAAAGATGAGGTGGAAGGAGATGGGAGATGTGGCTAGAGAGGGAAATCAAAGGCTACCTCATCCAAGGTCTAGGAAGCTATGTTGAGGATTTTGAAATTCTTCTTAAAAATAATGGAAGGCAACTGAATAAATATAAGGAATAAAATATGATGATCATATTTTTGTTTTTAGAATATGACCAACAACTCTGTAGAGGATGTGTTGAGAGAGGTTAGGAGTAACATGGGGGGATGAGTTAAAAAGCCACTCAAGTAAAAAGATGAAAGATGATGGTTACTTGGTATGTAGGCATGTAGATAGACTGAAGTATTAGAATTCTGAAGCAATTCATGAAAATAAAAAATATTGCTGATTTAAAACTGCAACAGAGGAAATTAATGGTAAATTGAAAAAAAATTAGTTGTAAATGAAGTCATGATATTCTCCTGGAATTCAGAGGGAAAGACAAAAAAAGATGAATATGATGAGAGAAATATATAAAGGACAAGCCTAAGAGATCATATATTAAGGAAGCAAAAGGATGAAAATGGCCACATGGACAGAAAAAAATGAGCACATAAATAATATCTGGAAAAATCACTTGGACCTGGTTTATGACACCAAAAGAAAGTAACGTCAGTCTGAAAAGTGAGGTGTTGAGTATTAATAAAGTAAGCTAAAGAAAAAAACGAAAAAAGGGCATAGGAAGAAAACAGAAAAGAATCGTGGCTACAGTCATATAGATTAGCCTTAAAAGGCAAAACCAAAAAAACAAAACCTGTTGCCTTCAAGTCGATTCCAACTCATAGAGACCCTATAGGACACAACAGAACTGTCCCATAAGGTTTCCAAGGCTATAAATCTTTACAGAAGCAGACTACCACATCTTTCTCCCATGGAGTCACTGGTAGTTTCAAACTGCTGACTTTTCGGTTAGCAGCCGAGCTCTTAACCACTGCATCACCAGTGCTCCTAAAACAGGAAAACACAGAGGGAAAATATTCAGAATATCTTAAGGGAGAAAGTGGGGCCCATATCACAGATGACAGAAAAATGAACATGGAAAGATAGCATTTTCTTGGGTCGAGTCAATACTGTACAAAGAGGGGCTATGATATCAGGTAATATAAATATACTCACTCCTCACTTATCAACTATCTCATTATCCAGCATTTCGCACTTACAACAATAGTAAAAAATCAACTATCTGACAATTTTGAGCATCAACAATGAATATCTGGCGGTAAGGAATGCCAAGGTACAAGGTGAGTGTAGTGCTGGCTGTGATGGTTACGGTGTGTGCAACTTGGGTGGGCCATGATTCTCAGTGGTTTGGTAGTTACATAATGATGTAATTTGGCAGTTATGTAAAGATGAAGTTTGGCAGTTATGTAATGATGTAATTTTGCAGTTATGTAATGACATAGTCATCCTCCATTTTGTAATCTAATGTCATCCTCCATTTTCCCATAATGACCTGGTCTTTGGAACCTAATCATGTTGATAAGTGAGGAGTGGGTGTATAGCTGAAACTCATATAGTAAATCAAATTATTTTGGGCAAAAACAGATGGTTAGGCTAGACAAAAGTGGAATAAGGAAAAGTGATACCTGGGAGACATACATATTTTTTAGAAATTAGGATTCTCATATATTGTTCATCTCTACAAGTAGAGAGATCTGTTGTATGGTACCATCAGACTGGTTAGAACTGCCTACTTATCAGCCGTAACTAACATATTTTGTGACTCAAGAGTAAAACTAAAAAATACCTAATTTTTTTCTGCCTTCTTCCAAAATAATGCCTTTTACTAAGGTACAAATATATATACTTATATATATATACATTTATATATCTGTGTATTACTGTTCCTCCTGAGGGTCTCTGTTTTATTCCAGTTATCCCACAGAGATTGAACTCTGCCATTTATACATAAGAATAAGCCTTTTATCAACTTCTTTTTAATCTAAGGCCAAATATTTCTCAGGCATTTGAGTGGTTCACACAGTGCTTTCTCATGTTGCCCTGGTGTATGTCCACAGCTAGAGGGGCTGGAATATTCAGGGACCCAGATTTTCTTTGCAGTACATTAGATGGATCAAGAAAATTGGGCTTTGAATATCAAAACTTGCCACAACCAAATTTAACAATATGAGACGTCATTGATGATAGCGTCTGTGCCCACTTTTCCCTCACAAAGTATAAACTGTTATCTATGTTTTAAATCATTTATGCATTTGGGTTAGAAGATAATGTATAAAGTTGGGAGGCTAAAATACTGCAAGAAAAGCTGAGAAGAGTGAGTGCCTGTGTGCAATGCTGTGAAAAATCCCTCTCTTGATACATGAATGCTAACAGTAATGAGATAAAGTGTTTATATTTCCTAAGAAGAGAAGGGAAACTACCCCTGAAAAGAGGCATAACAAGCACATTCATTTACCAGGATTGCAATGTTATTTCAAATGCTGTCCAAAGTCTTAAGCTGGTGTAGACATAGTTTTTGTTAGCTGAGTGGTCATTTCTAACAGTGAGGAAGGAAGAAACCCCTTCTAAATATCACAGTCTTCTTCTATTCCTAACAGGGCCTCCACAACAGTCAATATTTTCATAAACAGCAATTTTAAGGCAGAAATAGGATCTGAGTACATCGAATAAATGAATATACTTTACAACAAAAATAAAATAGGGTTAAAGTCAATAAATTTCCCAATGCCTATTCCTCGCTTATGAATATTTGGCCAAGTTCAGTGGACATGACATAGATTTTTAGATAAGATCCAATGAGTATTTCTGAGAGAGAAAAAAAAATAACAAGGAGACTACAAGGGAATCTGTAGCACCGTGGAAAACTTCTGTTTGATGTTGTTGCTATTGTTATAGGTGCTATCATGGCTCGAATTATGTCTCCCCCAAAAATAAGTGTATCAATTTCGCTGGGCCATAATTCCCAGTATTGTGCGATTTTCCTATATGTTGTAAATCCTACTTCTATGATATTAATGAGGGGAGATGGACGGCAGTTGTATTAGTGAGGCAGGACTCAATCTACAAGATTGGATTGTGTCTTGAGGTAATCACTTGAGATATAAAAGAAAGAAGCAAGCAGAGAGATGGGGGACCTCATACCTCCAAGAAAGCAGTGCCAGGAACAGAGCACGTCCTGTGGACCTGAGGTTCCTGTGTTGAGATGCTCCCAGACCGAGGGAAGATTGATGACAAGGACCTTCCTCCATTGCTGACAGAGACAGAAACCCTTCCCCTGGAGCTGATGCCCTGAATTTGGACTTCTAGCCTACTTTACTGTGAAGAAATAAATTTCTCTTTGTTGAAGCCATCCACTTGTGGTATTTCTGTTATAGCAGCACTAGATGACTAAGACAGGTGCCTCTGAGTTTATTCCAACTCATAGCAACCCTATGTACAACAGAACAAAACCCTGTCCAGCCCTGCACCATCCTCATAAATCGTTGCTATGTTTGAGCCCATTGTTGTAGCCACTATGTCAAATCATCTTGTTGAATGTCTTCCTCTTTTACTTTGACTCTCTGCTTTACCAGGCATGATGTCCTTCTCCAGGGAATATATGGTATATTCAATATTCAATATTCTTCGCCAACGCCACAATTCGAAGGCATCAATTCTTCTTCAGTTGTCCTTATTCATTTTTCAGCTTTCACATGCATATGAGGCGACTGAAAATACCATGGCTTGGGTCAGGCGCACCTTAGTCCTTAAAGGGACATCTTTGCTTTTTGGTACTTTAAAGAGGTCTTTCGCAGCAGGTTTGCCCAGTGTAATTCTTCGTTTGATTTCTTGACAGCTGCTTGCATGGGTATTAATTGTGGATCCAAGTACAACGAAATCCTTCACAGCTCCATTATTTTTTCTGTTTATCATGATGTTGCTTATTGATCCAGTTGTAAAGATTTTTGTTTTGTCTATGTTGAGGTGTAATCAATACTAAAGGCTGTGTTCTTTGATCTTCTTCAGTAAGTGCTTCAAGTCTTCTTCACTTTCAGCAAGCAAGGTTGTGTCATCTGCATATCACAAGTTGTTCATGAGTCTTCCTCCAATCCTGTTGCCATATTCTTCTTTATATAGTCCAGCTTCTCAAATTATTTGCTCAGCATATAGATTGAATAAACATGGTCAAAGATTACAACCCTGAAGCACATCTTTCCTGATTTTAAATCACACAGTATCCCCTCATTCTTTTTGAATGATCCCCTTGTTCTGTATACAGGTTCCTCATGAGCACAATTAAGTGTTCTGGAATACCCATTATTTGCAATGTTATCTGTAATTTGTTATGATCCACATAGTCAAATTCATTTGCATAGTCAATAAAACACAGGTACACATCTTTCTGGTATTCTCTGCTTTCAGCCAGGATCCATCTGACATCAGCAATGATATCCCTTGTTCCACTTCCTCTTCTGAATCCAGCTTGAATTTCTGGCAGTTCTTTGTCAATGTACTGCTGCAACCATTTTGAACTACCTTTAACAAAATTATACTTGTGCGAGACATTAATGATATATTTTGATAATTATCCATTCTGTTGAATCACTTTTCTGTGGAATGGGCATGTCTTAGTTATCTAGTGCTGCTATAACAGAAATACCACAGGCGTATGGCTTTAACAAGAGAAATTTATTCTCTCACAGTCTAGGGGGTTAGACGTCTGAATGCAGGGTGCCAGCTCCAGGGGAAAGCTTTCTCTCTCTGTTGGCTCTTGGGGAAAGTCATTGTCATCAATCTTCCCCTGTCAAGGAGCTTCTCAGTGCAGGGACCCCAGGTCCAAAGGACACGCTATTCTCCTGGCTCTTGTTTTTTGGTGGTATGAGGTCCCCCACGTCTCTCTGCTTGCTTCTCTCTTTTATATCTTAAAAGACATTGACTTAAGGCACAATCCAATCTTGTAGATTGAGCCCTGCCTCATTAACTTAACTGCCTCTAATCATGCCTCTTTAATATCATAGAGGTAAGATTCACAACAATAGGAAAATCACATCAGATGACAAAATGATAGAAAATCACACAATACTGGGAATCATGGACTAGCCAAGCTGACGCACATATTTTTGGGCGACACAATTCAATCCATAACAGGAGAAACAAATATGGATCTCTTCCAGTCAGTTGGCCATGTAGCTGTCTTCCAAATTTCTTAGCATAGACAAGTGAGCACTTCCTGTATCACATTCTTTTGCTGAAACATCTCAGTTGGTATTCCATCAATTCCTGGAGCCTTGTTTTTTGCCACTGCCTTCAGTGCAGCTTGGACTTCTTCCTCTAATACCACTGGTTTTTGATCATATGCTGCCTCCTGAAATGGTTGAACATTGACCAAATCTTTTTGGTACAGTGACTCTGTCCTTCCATCTTCCCTTAATGTTTCCTGTGTCATTCAATATCTTGCCCGTAGAATTCTTCAATATTGCAACTACAGGCTTGAATTTTTTCCTGTTCTTTCAGCTTGAGACTTGCCAGGTGTATTCTTTCCTTTTGGTTTTCTAACTCCATATTTTTGCACATTTAATTATAACACATTACTTTGTCTTCTCAAGCTGCCCTTTGGAATCTTCTGTTCAGCTCTTTTACATCATCATTTCTTCCATTCATCAAAAATGAAATGGTCCACATATAGAACAATAACCTAGGCATTAGTGAGCAGAAATGGACTAGTATTGGCCATTTTGAATTGGACAATCATATGATCTCCTATGCCGGGAATGAAAATTGATGAGGAAAGGCATTGTGTTCATTGTCAAAAAGACCAATTCAAGATCTATCCTGAAGTCCAGAGCTGTCAATGATAGAATAATCTCCATAGGCCTATGAAGAAGACCAGGTAATGTGACTGTTATTCAAGTTTATGCACGAACCACTAATGCCAAAGGTGAAGAAATTGAAGATTTATCAATTTCTACAGTCTGAAATGGATCAAACCATGCAATCAAGATGCATTGATAATTACTCTTGATTAGAATGCCAAAGTTGGAAACAAAGAAGTTGGTAGCTGGAAAATGGGAACTTAATGATAGAAACAACACCAGAGATCATATGATAGAACTTTGCAAGACCAAGGACTTCTTCATTGCAACAACGTAAATGGCGACTATACACGTGGACCTCACCCGATGGAATACACAGGAGTCAAATTGACTATGTCTGTGGAAAGAGACATTGGAGAAGCTCAATATCATCAGTAAGAATAATGCCAGGGGCTGACTGCGGAACAGACCATCAATTGCTCATATGCAGGTTCAAGTTGAAGCTGAAGAAAATTAAAACAAGTCTAGGAGAGCCAAAGTACAACCTTGAGTATATCCCACCTGAATTTAGGGACCATCACAAGAATAGATTTGACACATTGAACACTAATGACTGAAGACCAGAAGAGTTGTTGGATGACATCAAGGACATCATACATGAAGAAATTTAATGATTATTAAAAAGAAAGAAAAGACCAAAATGAACGTAGAAGAGACTCTAAAACTTGCTGTTTGATGTAGCAATCCTAATTATAGAAGGTGAAGTAGAATGATTCTTGAGTCTATGTTGAAGTACTGTACAGTAAGTAACAAAAAAAAGATGGAGATAAATCAAGGAAGCTTTTACTTGGTTGTTGAAACAACCAAGCTTTGAATTTCTGACACTTACATGACTTGGACAATTTACCGGACCCATCTGAATCTTAGCTCAGAAATACTAAGGAGAGTACTATTACTTACCTCACAATGTTGTTTCAGAAGTTACATCAAGTGATTAAAATATACTTTATAGCTCTCAATTCATTTAAGTGACACTGGAAGAAAGACAGTCCAATTTAAAGAAGAGATGGTCTATAAAATGATCCCTTTAAATATAACAATTTAACATATAATAAACAAGGCATGCAATGTCAGGTCAACTGCCAATCATGGCCAATCTGGTATGGGCAGAGTAGTTAGTCACACAATACAAAGCATGGTGACCTTTGATTAATAAATTGTGCAGGCTGGCCAGGAATCTCAGAGATGTCTTGGAGTGGTGCTGTGTATACAGGCTGGTAAGTGATCAGTCCAATCAACTCTCTCTTTTGAGGGGATTTAATCTCAGATTCTCTCTCTGCTTCCATTATTCCCAATTCTCCTGCCATTGCTGTTCACTGGGTTTCCAAAATAATGGCATCAGAAAAGAAGAAGAATGTCTTCTGCTGAACACACTGAAGGACCAGATCACCATACCCATTGCTGTTATTCCCAGAATGGGTATAAATCCTGAGAACAATGTATTCCTCTGGGAGACCTGGCCGTGAGGCTATTGAGAGGTTTCCTTGCTTCTGTGCGTATGGTTACAGTAAGGCCCATCAGCTGGATAATATAAATGAATATGTCTAGATGGTGTTAACTGAAACCACTCAATGTTTAGCATAGTATTTCCCAAACTCCTTCAATCCTGATTAAATAAAATTAAACAGTACTCTTTACTACGATACTGATCAGAGTCTTTAATGTAAGAAGATGAACTCTGGCTCTCCAAGACGTGGACAGAGTATGCAGTATTTCGCCACTTATGTGACTGTGAAGTCCCTCCACAGAGCATATTGTCAGACTAATTTTTGATGTTTCACATTTCACGAACACAACACTTAAGCACCCCCAACTGCTACATACACAATAAGACACAGAAGACGGACAAACCAGAGGAAATTCTTCTGAAAGTCTTAGTATCATCAAAGGAGATAATTAAAATGGAGTCAGAAAAAAACTGCACCTGGGAAAAAGTAAACTTCCTTTCAATCTCCCTGCTTTGAGGAAGTTTGTCTTATTTGAAGAAAACATCCTTAGTTGGAGTGCTCAATTGGTCATAAGGATGACATAGCTTACATGTTCTGGTGATTAATCAAGGCAGCCATCCAAAACAAATGCATAGCATAAATTAAATGTATGGCTGTGCTATAGACTGTCCTTAAAGACGTGCGATTTTATTTCAGGTGAAGTGAAGGAGGCAGCCAGAGCTAGGCAATAGACGTTGTTCTATCTTGTTTTAATGAATAGTTAAGAGTTGTCCTGATAAATACACCAAAATAACAGCTTAAATATTCTAGTTATCTGTTGTTTACATTGCAATTACAACGCAATTGTCTATTGTATAAATTGTTTCTAAAGATTTTTAAAACAGTTCCCTTTCTTACATAGGTAAACACATCTTTTATAATTTTATTTACCTTAGTCATTTGCTGAGGTATTTTGTCTCCACTTTTTGAGTAAAAAGAAAAGCTATTTGAATTATTTTTAAGATAATAAGCTGTCGCCTCAGGCTCTAAAAGAATCAGCAAGGACTGCTGAGAAAAGGGGCAACTTTAAATTACCCAGTATGGACATGTTGTATTTTCCAGTTATACCTGGATACTTTAAAATAAAATTCCCCTTGATCTTTCAGTGTGTAGGTTTTTCATCATCCCAAAAATGATAATCTGACTCACAATAAATGATTCTTATCTGTAAATGACAATTTTTAGAATATTCTAGTAATAAAATTGGGTAGGATCCTTTAAAAATGCATTTAAAAGAAAACGATTCTGTTAAATAAAAAACAAATGCTTCCGTTTCTTTAGAGTATTAGAATTCTCTGTCTCTCTAATTTTGCCCAAGCTAGAGTCTAACAAAATATTTACGCACAGATACAGACTTAGGTAAAGAAGATTCACTGCCCTGGGGGGTTAAAAGAACTCCCCAGATCAAAAGTTTCATCTTAAAAAAACTAACTAAACACTTTGTTTTATGAAACTTAAAAGACTTTCACATGGATTGGTTAAATATATAATAACTAAAATCTTATCACTAGTCAACAACAAGTTTCTTGTAAAAGCAGATGTGAAAAATTTCAAGGAACAAATCTGTTCTCATTTGTGTGCATTTTCTGTAAGACTAAAAGATGTCCATTGCCCTAACTTTGCCAGCAAATTATAAAAAAAAAAAAAAAGACATATTTTCTTTTTTAAGTCTGTATGAACTCATGTTCTTAAAGGATTGGTTCATTAAAAAAGAAAACAGTTTAATTCTATGTCATAATTAAATGACATGGTCAAAGGTTTGTGTTGATTTTTTAAAAGTGGGAAAAATGATAGCATTAGATCAAAGACATAATGCACCAGACAATTAAGGAGATGATTTTAGTCAAGTTGTTGCAATAGAATATTCCTTAATGAGGAACATGTGAAAGAAGAGGAAGAGTGGTTGGATTTTGTAAAAGATGGGAGTCATTGAGGAAGGAGGGAGGTGGGCCTTCATGGTTAGCAGTTTCATAAAACACAAAAAGGTAAGAAAGATTTTAGAGAACAAAAGGATGAGGGCAGGGTTGCTCAACTATTGCTGTTTTCTGGAAACACAGCTCAAGTAAAATTCACATTTTCACAGTCATTTATTTAAAAACTTTGCTAAAAAATTCACACATGCACGCACGTAATTCTCAAAATTCCTTAAGATATCATTTGTTCTCATTTTACAGTTGCATAAATACATGTAAAATTCTCACACTGGAAGTAATTTGGATTAACCCACCAGCTGGTTATGCTGAAAAATTCAACTTGGGTGTGAGCTTAAAAGGTTATTTTCTTACCTGCCCTAGAAACTTTACCTTGTAGAAACAGAGTCACCATTTTCTAAAATTTATTTTTTGTCAAATTATGAGTAAAAAAAAAATTGATAATTTTGTTTTTGAATGAAATAAAAGAAATTGCCATCAGATTTCCAAGGAGCTTTGGATGAGAGCTTGGGCCTGACTGGACTGGTAAAGATGACAAGAATATTTGGAGGGAAGGAAGAACAGGACTGTATTCCCATGACTGGGCCTGGCTGGGATGGTATCATGTTGGACATATGGGCTTCTGGAAAGCATTACAGCATCAGGTGGGGAGCCAGAAAGATGGAGGCAGTATGGTTTTTAATGTGACCTTTCCCTGTAACTTGTAGCTTCTCAAGTCTTTGGAAAAGTTATAACTTCATGGCAACAATGTAAATGCCATGAAGACACCACTGGCAGAAGCCCAGTCTGGCACAGCCTGCATGGTTCCCAGAATGGTGGATAGTAAGTAAGCTACCGGAGAAATCAGAAGTTGGGAATTAGACTTACACAGGCTGTAAACTTTGGGAATAGAGTCAAATTTACCTGCAGTAAGGCCTCAAATGGAGCCCTGCTTGCTCAGCGGTTAAAGCGCTAACTGAAAGGTCAGTGGTTCAAACCCACCAGCCGCTCCTCGGAAGAAAGATGTGACAGTGTGCTTCCATAAAGCTTTACAAACTCGAAAACCCTATGGGGCAGTTCTACTCTGTCGTATAGGGTCTCTATGAGTCAGAATCGACTTGACGGCAGTGGGTAAGGCCTCAAATGAAGTCCACGGGTGTACAAACAGGTAAAGCAATTGGCTGTTAACTGAAAAGTTAGTGATTCAAATTCACCCAGAGGTCCCTCAGAAGAAAGAAAAATCATCAACTGAAAACCGATTGTACTCTAACACACATCAGATTCCATGATTCAGCATCAATTTGAAGGCAACTTCTTTGTTGTTTTTAAGGCCTCAATTGGCAACTATTCTCCTGGCTGCCTTTCCCAGACAACTACATGGAATCCTGTTCTGAGATCCTGCCTGGCATCACTGGACTTCTCTCTCCACTACCTCCAAACTATTTTAATCGGAATATTTGTAACCACAACCCTATGTATTCTGGATTGTTATGGTTGTCACATTAGGTGAGGGTAGTTATCTACCTTCATGGATTTGTACATCTACATATAATTCTTCATTCTCTGCCTCCTTCCACTAGAAAGCAAGAACCACAATGACAGAAATTCTTTTGTGTTTTCATTACTGTAGATTCCTGGACACTGAGAAGAGTTGACCTAGAGTGGCACTTAAATATTAGTTGAGTGAAATAATGACATAAATTGAAGGATAACGCTATTGAATCGACATGATAATTATTATGCAAGCTCCCATCTCTTCATACATTCAAACTTTGTGCTATTTGGTCCCTATCAAAAATATTGAGTGAAGAAAGTGGTATTTGTAGGAAGATTAAGCCATATATTTCCTCCACCAAATACTGCATCCTCTAGTGAAATTATCCTATCTCTTTAATGATTTATATTTTCATTTGTGTTTGAATGGTCTCAGAGAATATTATAAGAAAGAAGCATTCAAAATATCCAATGCTGCATTTGTTAATAACATTTTTACTACATAATTCAGAATGCCCTATAGAAGATCCCACACAAGAAATATCTCTGGGAAATTGCAAATACAAATGTTTGGCTTCCTCTAAGGAACCAATAGAATTTCTCTTTCCTGAATATGGTGATTGCTTATTTAATCTTGTAATCCTTTTTGCTTTGGCTCTTGGGGGAGCTCAGAGGAAAATCTGAATTCTCTTACAGCAAAAATGTTAGTATACTTGTGTTCTTAAAGTTAGTATATTACCAAGTGCTGGAGGGTGCACTGTTTAAGAGCTCAGCTGCTAACCAAAAGGTCAGCAGTTGGAATCCACCAGCCGCTCCTTAGAAACCCTATAGGGCAGTTCTACTCTGTCCTATAGGGTCGCTATGAGTCAGAATCGACTTGATGGCAATGGGTTTGGTTTTTTTTGGATCGATTACTGCACACTTACCTTATATCAGGCATGGTGCTAAGCAATTTAGCAAAATCACTCATTAAATTACTTTTTATCTTGAATGAAAGGTTTCATACTGAAAAAAGGTAAGGTTATTCTTATCGTAATGAGAAAGAGAAGAGACGTTAGTTGACTTGTTCACACAGCTAGTGAATGGGAAAGCTGCAATTCAAATTCAGATATGGGTAAAGGATCACACCCTGTGCTCAACCAGTATACTCTCCTTCCCTGTTAACTCTTCCACCTTCTTCTGCTTTTCTTGATTTTACTTACATTTTTATTTTCTATTTCTATTCATATTTCTCTTTATTCACAATTTTATTTTATATGTTTTTGTTCAAACTGCATCCAGTTCTCTGTAAAATGAGGTAGGGGATAAACAAATAACTATTAAAAAAAATTTAAAAAGGAATAGGTAACTTAAAAATGACAGTGAACTAAATGTCTCATGAGCAGCTAAGAACTCTGTTCACTTTGTCTGTTAGAAGCCTTGCTGCAGGAAGGCAGATCAAAATCCCAGCTCACAAGAAGAAATCCAGCTAAAGTCACTTTGGCAGCAGTTAGAAAAATCAGAGGCAGTGTTTATATATAACTGCTAGCATTTTTGGCAGACATTTACAGATATTGAATGAGACCAAAAAAAAAAAAAAAGGAACATGTGGAGTTAGTTGCGGATAACTACCTCATTAAGCCATGACTGTTGAGAGAAGCTGAGTGGTGCTAGTAGCGGTTATTATGCAGATCAGGCTCAAATAACGTAGCACAGTCCTCATGAATACCACTTTAGCTCATTACAGAATCCAATTCTTTGCAGCTTACTGAGTTTTAAAGGAAATTTTTGAAATTGCCCAATTAAGTTACAATTGAATGGGGTAGGCAGTAGAATTGATTACCTCAATTTATCACTTTAAAAATATATCAATGCACCTTATTTCCCCAACATTGCCTGTGAATCACACTTTCTTTTTCATCCTTTGTCTTTATTCAACCTGCTCCAAGGTACAGTGTTCACCATCACAAAAATGGTTTGTTAAATGTCTTTAAAAACATGCTTATGGAGTGATTTTACTACGAATTGGAAAAGCAACTAGAGACCTCCGAATGCTTATGAATCTACTCACTAGATTCTGCCTTTGTGACACAGGTGTGTCCCTAAATTCAGTAGTAAAAGAAGAAGGCACTGGGCCCTGATCTTCAAGCCATCAGAAGGCAAGCGTGGCAAACAATAATGAGCTTATTTCCAGCCAAATGAGCCTTTTATTACTTATCCTCAACCTCTGAATATTTCATCAGTGCTTCACAGGGACAGAAATGCCACTATATTATTTTTTTTAATAAGGTATCTGTGACTATGTAGTAGTGGTTATTGAGTCAGAAAATTTGTTCTAAAGAAGGTATAAATAAAGGTTATGGTGAGGAAGCTGCAGCACCTTTATTGCATCAGACTTTGATTCCAAAGGCCCCGATATTTGATAGATGTGCAGAATCATTGATTTAATAAGATTGAAATTTGCAGTGGCAGTTAGATCACATCTCTTCAGAGTGGCTCATTAAATCCTGCTATTGGTGCTTGTCTGTTATTGAACAGTCTGTAGCCTTCACAGAAGGAAAAGGAAAAACAAAACAGAACTGTGTTCTAAGGTGCTTCATAGGAGTCCTTAGGTGGCACAAACGGTGAAGAAATGGGCTGTTAACCAAAAAGCTAGCAGTTAGAACCCTCCCGGAGGTGCCTCAGAAGAAAGGCCTAGTGATCTACTTCCAAAAACAGATATTGAAGATCCTATGTAGTGCAGTTCTACTGTGATACAAATGGAGTTGTCATGAGTTGGAATCAACTCAACGGCAACTGATTTTTTTGCAAAAGTACTTTATGTAAATATATTATCTCTGTTTCATACTTTGTCTACGACTTTTCCTACTTCTTCAATTAAAAAAAAAAATCCTTCTCGGATTTTTTTCTAAGACACAAGTAAAATTTACCAAATTTCTAGTAATTTACCAAGCTTACTTTTGCTGCCTTGAACATCTGTAGAGAAAGATATTTTCTATGGTTTGTTTGTTAACAAGGGAAAGCTTCATCTTTCTCTATATTTGCATTTGGCTCACTGGGGGAACCCTGGTGACACAGTGGTTAAGAGCTATGGCTGCTAACCAAAAGGTCGGCAGTTAGAATCCACCAACCACTCCTTGAAAACTCTAAGGGGCAGTTCTATTCTGTCCTATAGCGTCGCTATGAGTCAGAATCTCTTGAGAGCAATGGGTTTGGTTTGGTCCATTGGGAGTTGAAGCCTTTTTTGCATCCAGTCCAATATGTCAATATGTGGTTGCTGGTTGCTAGCTTTCTGAACAGATCTTCATTTTGAAGACTCTATTTATCTCTCCAGCTCTTCCCACTGACTTAAAGAGGAGTATTTAATTCTCAGCCATCCAAGGAGTAAGAACAAAATAATCTACTTCTATATTTAAGGAAAGAAATTAAAGTGTCCTCTTAAAAAAAAAGGAGGGATATTTCAAACTGAGAAAATGTCCACTTTTCAACTCCCTTTTCTAAACTTACTGTAATAGTTTTCTAGGACTGAGTTACAAAGTACCACAAATTGAGCGGCTTGTAAGAACAGACATTTACTGCTTCAGTTATGGAGGCTAGTAGTCTGAATTTAGGGTGTCAGCAAGGCCATGTTCTCTGTAAAGGTTCTAGTGAGTGGAAGATTCTTTCTTGTATTTCTTAGTTTCTGGTACTGGCAGGCATTCCTTTGTTTGCAGCTATAGTATAACTTTGTAGTCACATGGCCCTTTTCCCTCCTCTATTTCTCAGCGTCTCTTCTCTTTTATAGGACACCACTCTGATTAGATTAGGACCTACTCTATGCTGATGAACTCATGCTAACTTAATTGGTATCATATTTCCAAACAAAGGTACATTTGTGGTTACCAGGGGTTAGGACTTCAACATATCTTCTTGGATGACACAATTCAATCCATAATACTTACCTTTTCCCAAAAGCCTTTAAAAGATAGAATCCCACTAATTCTGATTCATCTAAGCATTTACTATGGCTTGTCATTACTGAATTATGTCAATATAGAATGACTAACTATAATAACTAATGATTATAGCATGTTATCAGGAGGGACCAGTCCCTGGAGAAGGACATCATGATTTTTAGAGTATCGACAAGAAAGAGGAAAACCTTGGATGAAATGGATTGACACAGTGGCAGCAAGAATGGGCTGAAGCATAGCAATAATTGTGAGGATGGCACAGGAACTGTCAGTGTTTCTGTCTGTTGTACATAAGGTCACTATGAGTCAGAACGATTCCACAGCGCCTAACAACAACAACGTAGCATATTTATGATTTTTTTATGAACGTTGTTGAACGGCAAATTCCTTAAAGAAGAGGACAATTTTCTCTGTATTTTTGTAGCTTTCTGCAGTAAAACCAAAAACAAATCCATTGTTGTGGAGGCAATTCCAACTCATAGCAACTGTATAGGACAGAGTAGAACTGCCCCATAGGGTTTCCAAGGAGTGGCTGGTGGATTCGAACTGCTGACCTTTTGGTTAGCAGCCGTAGCTCTTAACCACTGAGCCATCAGGCCTCCAAGCTTTCTACAGTACCAACTATTAAATCATAATAAGGCATTGATACATATTATCAATATTATGGCTTTCAATATTTAAGACATTGTATTTTTTACAACATTTCCAATATCAAAGTATAGTGTCAGAAGCACAGAGTTAAGAGTACACTTACTACCAAATCACCTTTACAGTTATCTTCCTTACTACCCCCCTTAGGAAGCTCCATTTCACTCACATTCCCCACTTAAAAAAATGCGAAATTGGCCCTTTCGTTTATGTCTTAAGCTGTGTTCTGTAGAGAAGCAAAATCAGCAAAGTATATAAATATATATAGAGAAAGATTTATTTCAAGGAAACGGCTCAGGCAATTGTAGAAGCCAGATCATCCCAAGTCCGTGGATCAGGATAGAGGCTTCTCTTGAGTCATGTAGCCGCAGGAGCTGGTGAACCCAAGATCAGCAGGTCGGAGAGCAGGGCTCTTGTTCACAGGCTGTGAAGATCAACAAATCCCAAGATAGGCATGCAAGACTGCAAGGCTTCTCCTGATTCACCTAGCTGCAGGGGCTGGTGAACCCAAGATCGGCAGGTCAGAGAGCAGGGCTCTTGCTCACAGGCTGTTAAGACAGACAAATCCCAAGGTCAGCAGATAAGCTGCTAGCTCGAGTGCCAAGAACCAGAGGTCATATAAGCAAGAGGCAGCTGCAGGATTCAGAGAGGGCAAAAGCCAGAATGTCCACTTATAGTCCACATGTTCAAGGAAACTCTTTTTCAACTGATTGACTACTCACAGTAAATCCCATCATGGGGGTGATCACATATAAACACTGAGAATCATGGCCCAGCCAAGTTGACACACAATCTTAACCTTCACAATCTAGCATAATTGAACCCTTCCTATCTATTTTTTCTTTTGGTATGTCGTCTTTCCTTTCTTGCTCAGCTTAACCCACAACTCTTTTGAGAAACAAGACTTTACTTACTGTATAGCTAACAGTGCCATCTGTTTAATCTGTTGAAGCACTTTAAAATTTCCCTCACTCATTTAGTTATTTTAGATTACATGGTATTATACTTTTTGTATAGTCATCATTTGTAGGTCCAATTAACTCTCATTTTTGTAAAGAAATTATTTCTGCATTCACCCCATAAGCCAGGAACAGTTTTTTGACAAGCTAGAGTGATAAGAATTTACTTAAAAAAGAAATACACCTTTGACTTCAATTTTTAGTTGAATGACATTGTTTTTCACCACTGTCTTAGTCATCTAGTGCTGCTATAACAGAAATACCACAAGTGGATGACTTTAACAAAGAGAAATTTATTCTCTCACAGTCTAGTAGGCTACAAGTCC
>NW_004443983.1:3471050-3473020 GCF_000243295.1 Trichechus manatus latirostris | reverse complement strand
GCAGCTGCTTCTTCCAGAGGATGACTCAGGATTTGTCATATGTCTTAGTCATCTGGTGCTGCTATAACAGAAATACCACAAGTGGATGGCTTTAACGAAGAGAAATTTATTCTCTCACAGTCTAGTAGGCTACAAGTCCAAATTCAGGGCATCAGCTCCAGGGGAAGGCTTTCTCTGTTGGCTCTGGAGGAAGGTCCCTCTCATCAATCTTCCCTTGGTCTGAGAGCATCTCAGCACAGGAATCTCAGGTCCAAAGGACGCATCTGCTCCTGGCCCTGCTTTCTTTGTGGTATGAGGTCTCAGTGTCTCTCTGCTGGCTTCTCTCTTTTATATCTCAAAAGAGATTGGCTTAAGACACTATCTAATCTTGTAGATATCACCAATAACTGCCACTAATCCATCTCATTACATCATAGTGACAGGGTTTACAACACATAGGGAAACCACATCAGATGACCAAATGGTAGACAATCATACAATACTGGGAATCATGACCTAGCCAAGTTGACAGATATTTTGGGGGGATACAATTCAATCCATGACAATCACTGAACAGAATTCATCTGAGTTAATATCCAAATCTGGTTGTCTAACTAGGTGTTATAGACCTTTATCTTATAAAATAAAAATTAAAAAAATAAAACCGACATACATTTTGTAAATAAAATTTGAATGAATTCTTTTCTCTCCATTTAAAAAGTTTGCCTTTCACAGTGTCAATAAAAGCCTCTAATATTTTATATTCTATACCATTTATGGAAAAACTAATGATGCTTTATAAACTATATCACATTATCATTTTATAAAAATATTGATTTTCTAACCTCATAACAGTATACATTACCAGAAGTATTAACTAAAGTTTAGAAAGTTGTGTCTAATGAATAGAAATTCAGTTTACATCTTGAACAAAAATGTGAATTTGACTTTTTTTTTCTTTTCATGAATATAATTAAGTATAATTGGATCTGTGAAATGAAAGTTCTAGATGATAAAAATGTGGCTGCTGCATGTATAGAAGCTAAACCATTCTGAAAGCTAGATATAAATTAATGAGTTTTTCCAAGGCCTAGAGAGAGAGAAACTTTCATATCAATCTAACAAGTAAGTAGTTAGGCGATGCTAATGTACAAACTTAGTTTTAATAATTAGTCATTTATTTAGGTCTCTTCTCAGTCAGTTATTGAATTCCTAGAATTAAGCCTTCTGGCAACTATCTTGCCTCATTGAACTCAATACAATGCTTTCTCAAATTGTAAGAGAAGTTTGGAAATTTCCTCTGAGATTCTGTATGAAGACTGAGAGAGGAGGATGAGTTATTCATCCCTCTATAAGTATTTCCATCAAGAATGCACTGAGCATTAACTCTATGCCAAGCCTGTGCAGATATTGGGGCTATAAAGTGAATAAGACAAGATACTCTGTCCTGAAGGTGGTGAATGAGGAAAGAAATTTTGTTCTCTAAAAAATTAACATTTAGAAATTTTTCTAGCATATGAACCTTTACCAGAAAAAAAAAATTCAAATAACTTTGGCTTAGTAGAGACACATACACTACGCTTTTTGCTTATCGGATTTGCTCCAGTGACACTTAATGGCTTCAGAATATTAACAACAGAAAACACTGCTTGTAAAAATACATATTCCTTACGTTATTTTTAGGCTGTTTATACATAAACACATTGCCAATATAATGGAGTAGGGGGGAGATGAGGACTAGAAGAAGAAAATGATGTGTGTAAGCCTACTATGTTCCATGAGTTATACATATTTTATTTCTCTCTACATGTATCAACGACATTCTTTAAAGAGATGGAAAAACTAATCATTAATTTTATATGGAAAGGGAAGAAGCCTCAGATAAATAAAGCACTATTGAAGAAGAAGAATAAAGTAGGAGGACTCACACTACCTGACCTCAAAACCTACTATACAACTACGGTAGTCAAAACAGCCTGGTACTGGTACAA
>NW_004443983.1:3444095-3470950 GCF_000243295.1 Trichechus manatus latirostris | reverse complement strand
GACAGTCTTTTTAACAAACGGTGCTGGCAAAACTGGATATCCATCTGAAAAAAAAAAAGAAAGAAACAGGACCCATACCTCACACCATATACAAAAACTAATTCAAAATGGATCAAAGACCTAAATATAAAGCAAAAAAGTATAAAGTTAATAGAAGAAAAATATAGGATCAACACTAGAGGCCCTAATGCGTGGCATTAACAGGATACAAACCATAACCAATAACACAAATTTCAGAAGATAAATTAGATAACTGGGATCTTCTAAAAATTAAACACTTATGCTCATCAAAAGACTTCACCACAAGAGTTAAAAGAGAACCTATAAACAAGGAAAAAAAATTTGGACATTACAAGTCAGACAAAGGTCTAATCTCTAAAATCTAGAGGAAAATCCAACACCTCTACAGCAAAAAGACAAATAATCCAACTAAAAAATGGACAAAGGAAATGAACAGACACTTCACCAAAGAAGACATTCAAGCAGTCAAGAGACACATGAGGAAATGCTCATGATCATTAGCCATTAGAGAAATGCAAATCAAAACCATAATGAGCTACCATCTCATCCCAGCATTACTGGCACCAATCAAAAAAACTGGAAGTAATAAATGTTGAAGAGGCTGCAGGGAGATCAGAACTCTTATGCACTGCTGCTGGGAATGCAAAATGACACAACCATTTTGGAAAATGATATGGTGCTTCCTTAGGAAGCTAGAAATAGAAATATTATATGATCCAGCAATCGCACTCCTAGGAATATATCCTAGAGAAATAAGAGTCATCACTCGAATAGACATATGCACACCCATGTTCATTGCAGCATTGTTCACAATAGCAAAGAGATGGAAACAACCTAGATGCCCATCAACAGACGAATGGATAAACAAACTATGGTACATACGCACAATGGAGTATTATGCAAAATTAAAGAATAATAATGAATCTGCAAAGCATCTCATAACATGGATGAAACTGGAGGACATTATGCTGAGTGAATTAAGTCAATCACAAATGGACAAATATTGTATGAGACCACTACTGTAAAAACTCATAGGAAGGTTTACACACAAAAAGAAACAATCTTTGATGGTTACCAGGGATGGAAAGGGTGGGAGGGGGAAATACTAAATAGACATGGATAAATGGTAACTTTGGTGAAGGGTAAGATAGTACAAAATACTGGGGAAACCAGCACAACTTGTACAAGGAAAGGTCATGGAAGCTTCACAGGCATATCCAAACTCCCTGAGGGAACAAGTTGCTGGGATCAGTGCTGTGGGGACCCTGGTCTCAGGGAACATCTAGCTCAATTGGCATAACACAATTTATAAAGAAAGTGTTCTACATGCTACCTTGGCGAGTAGCGTCTGGGGTCTTAAAAGCCTGTGGGCAGCCATTTAAGATACTCCACTGGTCTCACCCCTTTGAGAGCATGGGAGAATGAAGGAAGCAAGATACAAGGGAAAGATTAGTCCAAAGGACTAATGCACCACAGCTACCATGGCCTCCACCAGACTGAGTCTAGTACAACTAGATGGTGTCTGGCTACCACCACTGACTGCTCTGACCAAGATCACAACAGAGGGTCCCAGACAGAGCTGGAGAAAAACGTAGAACAAAATTCTAACTCACAAAAAAAGAATAGACTTACTGACTCTACAGAGACTGAAGAAACCCCAAGATTATGGCCCCCGGACACTCTTTTAGCTCAGTAATGAAGTCACTCCTGAGGTTCACCCCTCAGCCAAAGATTAGACAGCCCCATAAAACGAAACAAGACTAAAGGGGCACACCAGCCCAGGGACAAGGACTAGAAGGCAGGAGGGGACAGGAAAGCTGGTA
The DNA here is from genome assembly GCF_000243295.1 of Trichechus manatus latirostris. Classification (NCBI taxonomy): domain Eukaryota; kingdom Metazoa; phylum Chordata; class Mammalia; order Sirenia; family Trichechidae; genus Trichechus; species Trichechus manatus. The sequence continues at coordinate 3,469,106 of NW_004443983.1, read as the reverse complement.
ACAGGGAACCCAAGTTTGAGCAGGGAGAGAGTTGACATGGCATGGGGTTGTTGACCAATGTCATAAAACAGTTTGTGTACTGTTTAATGAGAAACTATTTGTTCTGTAAACCTTCATCTAAAGTACAATAAAAAAAATGAAAAAAAAAAAAAAGAATAAGGAAATCTAATAACATTTACAACAAGATGCATTTCTTGCTGATTTGCCCAGCTTATTTACTCTCCCAAGTTCCCTGGGTGTTGCAAATGGTTTGTGTCTGGCTACTAATCTAAAGGCTGGCAGTCCAAACCCACTCAGCAACACTGTGGAAGAAAGTCCTGACAGTCTGCTTCCATAAAGATTACATCCAAGAAAACTCTATGGAGCAATTCTACTCTGTAACACATGGGATTACCATGAGTCAGAATCAACTCAATGGCAAAGGTTTGTTTATTTACTCTCCCATGCTTACATCAGACTTTCTAGACTTTCCTGTCTTCACAAATTTACAATTCCTACTCCTCTGGCATCTTCCCTCAATTACTGTGTTTCCTATTTTTTAAGAAAAGGAGATTCAATTAGAAAAGAACGTTAGTAAGTTTGCATTAACTCCTCTACTCACCTTCTTGCATCTGTGGCCATATATTCCAACTCCTTTCCTGTTACACTAGATGAATTCTCCATGCTCACATCTAAGGCAAATCCTTCTACTCATGCACCTATTCAAGGATCTCTCTCCAGCAACATTCCTTCTTTCTCCTATCACCCATTTTTCCATCTCTACTGTATCATTCCCAACAGCATACTTACACAGTCTAATTTATTCCATTTTAAAACAGTCCTCTTAAGATCTTACACTCTTCTTTGTTGTTGTTCCTAGGTGCCATCAAGTCAGTCCGACTCATAGCAACCCTATGTACAACAGAACGAAACTGCTGATCCTGTGCCATGCTCACAATCATTGCTATGTTTGAGCCCACTGTTGTAACCACTGTGTCAACCCATCTCATCGAGGCTCTTCTTTTTCGCTGATCCTCTATCTTATCAAGCATGATGTCCTTCTCCAGTATCTGGTCCCTCATGATAACATGTCCAAAGTACATGAGACGAAGTCTCACCATCTGGCTTCCAAGGAGCACTCTGGCTGTACTTCTTCTAAGACAGTCTTGTTCATTCTTCTGGCAGTCCATAGTATATTCAATATTCTTCACAAACTCCATAATTCAAAGGCGTCAGTTCTTCTGTCTTCCTTATTCATTGTCCAGCTCTCGATGCACTTGAAGTGATTGAAAATATCATGGCTTGGGTCAGACCTACCTTAGTCCTCAAAATGACATCTTTGCTTTTTAACACTTTAAAGAGGTCTTTTGCAGCAGATTTGCCTGATGAAATGCATTGTTTGATTTCTTGACTCCTGCTTGCATGGGTGTTGATTGTGGATCCAAGTAAAATGAAATCCTTGAGAACCTCAATCTTTTCTCCGTTTATCATGATGTTGCTTATTGGTCCATTTGTGAGGATTTTAATTTTATGTTGAGGTGTAATCCTTACTGAAGGCTGTAGTCTTTGATCTTCATCAGTAAATGCTTCAAGTCCTCTTCACTTTCAGCAAGCAAGTTTGTGTCATCTGCATATTGCAGATGACTACTATCGCAGTCCCATTTCCAAGCTCCCCTTAACAGCAAAACACCATGAAGTAATTTTTTGTCTCCATAATACCTCACCATCTACACATTTATGAATCTACGTGTATCTGATTTTTTGCTAATGAGTGCCCATTTTCATAGATTATAAGGCCATTTGTGTTTTTGACACATAGACCAATGGGATGGTATGGATGTTTTTGGTTTTTTCAAAAGTTAAGCAGAGAAACATACAGAGCCAAACGCATTAAAAAATATCATTTCTTATAAAGGTTTGCTCTCTCTATTTATTCATTAAGTGATTCTGTTTTTTCATGCAAATACATACTTAGGTCCTAAAAATATATACCAGGTAGAAAATATTGAACAAAGTGTATCTTTCTGATATCCCCAAAGAATTTGGATTTTTCAATTTTTTAAATGTACTTTCTTTAAAACATGAGGAACATTTCCAATGGGTTTCTAGGTGGGAAGCAGTAAAGTGTGAGAAAACACCCAAAAGTGTAAAGTAGGTAACAATTTATTATATTCTCTGAGACTTGACATCTCATTATGATTCATTTTCCATGTAAATGGGCTTTAAAAAGATTAAGTTCTGCGCCATAATCGTTACTCATTCAAACATCATAAGAATTTTATTCTCTGAATTCCCTAATGTACAGCCCGAAAAAGATTTACTGCTTTTTTCTTTTTTTTCTCTCTCTCGTGTTTGAAATAATTCAAGATTTCTTCAATGAAAAGCATTTGGATTACTTCTGTACACAAAGATACAGAGGGTCACTTCTCCTTCCTCCTTGCTCAGGACTTAGTACTTTGATTATTTATCTGAGTGATCAGCATTAGGAATGAATAAAGTGTGTGGAGACTTTTCACCAACAACCCATTTTTAATGAATACTTACCGTGTACCAGGCACTTTATTATATGCCAGGAACATCTGTTAATCACCTTTCACAAAGGAAAATACATATTGAATTTACTATACAGTTGTTGCTAGAAAAACAGGTCAATTTACTTTCTGAGTAAATATATTATTTCTGTATTTCCCAATGGGTAGATATCATTTCCATATCTTAATTATCTTAATTTTCATTTCTATTTAATCACTATTTTGAATTATAATATACTTAAATGCACACACACATGCAGACTTACAAATGAGTGCGCATGAGCACACATACACACACACTTGTAGATTTAATAATCAATTTTTGTTCTGAAGAAAGTAAATTTTAACAAGGTAATTCACCATGGAGCCACTGTTTTATACTTACACTATACGAGCAAAATGCTGTATAAAATCCTGTGTCCTTTTCCCTTCCAAGATGGTTTGATGCTCAGAAAAATGTGCATATGTTACACATTTGTAAGAGATGTGGCATACTCAAATCAACATATGTATATCATATGATACAGCAATTTCACTCGAAATATACACAACAAAAATGTATACATATGTTCATTGAAAGGCATGCAAAATAATGCTCATAATAGCATTATTAGTAATTCCCCAAACTGCAAATAACCAAAGTCTATTAACAGCAGATTGGATAAATAATTTGCAATATATTAATTCATATAGTGAAATATAAGAAAAGCAAAATGAATGAGTAAAGTCAGCCTGGATGACTTTCACAAACATGATGGTAAAAAATAGAAGACAGGCATAGAAGACCACTAACTACATACTCTAATTTATGTGGATTTCAAAAACAGAAAGACATGTTCCATAGTGCTGGAAGTCAGGATAGAGACGGCTCTTGATGTTGGCAAGCATATGAGGGCATAGAGCAGGGAGGGACTTCGAAGTGCTGGTAATGTTTCATTTCTTCATTGGGGAGCTCTTTAAATGGTTATTTTCACTGTGATAAAATTTTTGAGCTGTACATTGTGATTTGTGCTTTTTTTCTAAATACATATTTCAGTAAAATGATTGCCCTAAAAAAAGAGGTGTGCTGAAATATTAAAATTCTATTTTCTGTTTATACCGTTTATAATGAAAAATTTATATATTAAATAAAAGTAAACATATTTGTAGCTTTTAATTTTTAATAATATACTGACAAAGGAGTAAAATCTTAAATCTAGCTAGTTTTGTATACCTTTCCATTTGAAAAAAAGTTTGAAATAAAATACAGAAAATATATAAACATGTACATTTATGTTCTATTATATATATAATTTCCATATCTTAATTATCTTCATTTTTACTCCTATTTAATTACCCTTTTGGATCCTAATATACCTGCACACACACATACTTGTAGACTTAGCAATCATTTTGTAAAAATGTCCCAGTGGATATTAGGGTTGTGTAAGTATGTGATTTGCATCCGGGGAAGGATATTATAGATAGGGATCCCTTCAAGTATAATTGAGTTTTTTCTTCTCCCGGATACATGTTGAAAAGTTAGTGACTGATCAAGCCGAAAGTAACTGAAAGATATGAGGTGTGACTGGATTGGATAGTGTACAAGCAAATTACATAAAATGTGGTTATAGAAATTCCTAGTGCTGGTTTCTTACACAGTTTTTCACTTTGGAGACCACTGGACAGAAGTAGCCTCACTTTTTGGAACCACTGAACTCTGAAGCTCTTCTCCTTTTGTGAATACTTTAAGGAGCATTGTTTTAAAAAAATGTAAAGGATTCCATTTAGCACCCCAATTCCTTGGTCCCTTCATTTATAAATACAACTTTTCACCATCCAACTACTTTTACATCCTTTTCTAGATCCTCATATCACTAAGCTAAAAAAAGAGTGTATTCATGTAGAGAGTGCCTCGTAAACCTAGGGAGCAAGGCTGGAGATTAACAAAGGATTTCCTAGAAAGGAAAAAAGAGGAAGGCAGGAAGAAACCTGGGTTAGAAGGTGAGATCTCAGACCAGCTGGTGATGGGTTAACTAGCTATCCACTGCTTCGTCAAGAATCAAATTGCATGAAACTGGAGTGGAACGGTCAATAATAGTAGCAGGAAAATAAGAGTAAGAGTGTTTTGTTGTTGTTGTTAAATCTAACAGACACTGGTGATCAAGCTTCCAAAAATCAAGTGATTATTTGAAAATCTTCTAAAAGTGAGTGCTTTAAGCTACTCTTCCAAGGAAAACTGCTTGACATCTGGGTCATTTTGTTTCTCATCTGAGTAGGTTAGAGATCACTGATGCCCGCAGTAAGAATGCTAATTATTAATGGAATAAGACATGGTCTGTAATACAAAATACTAGGTATTTGTTTCAAGGTAAACATCTTTAGAATGTTTTAATATCACTGAATTTTTTAAATATAGCTTAGATAAGGTTTAAATTATGGTCATGTTATTTCCAACGCAAAAAAAAAAAAAAAAAAAAAAAAACCTCAAAGGCATTTGTAACCAAATCACCTATATACTTACACAATTACAAGAGCTACTCCTTAAACCTAGGAAGTAGGAAAATATTTGTTCAAATTCTTCTTGCATATCACTTAAATTTCAGGCCAGATTTTCTAAATTCACTAAACATGCTAATCTGATGTGCTGGTCTTCTTCGTCTAATGAATCCACTTAAGGCTTTTAGAAATGCCTGGTTAACCCCTAAACCAGCTTTAATAAGAGATTCCCCTGAGCTTTACTTATCAGTAGGTTATTCCAAATCTTCTCAAAATACACATGCAAATGCTCACGAATGTATACTCCTCACTAAATCCTTAAATATTTTTAAAAGACACGCTAAATGTTACGTACAGAGCACTTGGAACAAAATATTCATTAGATCTTAAGTTGGAAAATCACTATCCTTACTGAACGATGATATTCTGAATATTTATTTAACTTTTTTGGCTCATTGTTCCTTAAAGATGAGGATGATGTTGAGGATAGTAGCAATGGTAATGATATCTAAATCCTACTTACCACATGCTGAACATTTTTATCAGTGTTTTCACATGTATGTCATTTAAGTTTCTCAACAATTCTGTGAGGTTGTTACCATTTTACAGCTGAGGTAATTGCACCATAGCAATGTTAAATACCATCTAAATTCACACAGCTAGTAAGTAAAGCCCTTTGGCATGTGTTAGTTATTCAGTAAATATTTAGTTATAAAATGAATAATGAACAAATCATGAATAAATGAAGCATGATATATGTAAAACTAAACAGCAAATTAGTCATACAACCTTAAAAAACAGCTTCCCAAACTACTATTTCCATCTAAGTTATTCAGAGCAACTCATGGTTCTGGAAATTCCATTAATAGTGACATTTTGTTTTGTTCTACTTTAATTGGGTTGTGTTTTATCTCAATGCCACAAATATACTGACACATTTCACATTCTATTCAGCTGCTCTAATTGCATGTTTTGCTTAAGCTAGGTACTTAAAAAATACTTAAGAATATATCAAGAAAACTAGCTTTGGAAACTCATTTTGAGAAGAAGAGCACTGGGACAGAGCCGAATAAAGTAGTGAAAAGGGAATAAGAGAGTCAAATATGCCTATAAGCACACGAGATAATGTGCTTCTGAATGCTGCAGATGCAACTCCCTGTCCAAATATATTGAAGATAGAAAAATACTAAGTTGAGTTTATAATCTGCTTTATACAAAATCAGATATATTAACCAACAGAATAAATTAGACTGAACAAAACACCAGAGAGTACATTGTAAGAAATAATCTTGTTCTGGCAAGTGGATAGACTAGATGATATATGGTCTGATCTCCTTCATCTCTAATTTCTGTGATTCTGTGAGTCACTGTCACTTTTTCTCCAAAAGCCCAACAATATGAATGCAATAATCATTCTGCCCATCGCCAGTCCTGTAATTCAGAGGAAAATATACAGGCATCCAAGGACTTAGAGGAAAATACACTTTTAATATTATTGAGAAAGACTGTGTTATATTTATTCTCCTTCACTTCTTCTCATTTTGCTCTTTTACGTTTGTCACCAACAGTCCCAGGAAAGGACAGGAAAATTACATGCAGATTTGTGTCTTGAATAACTGAACTTATTGAAGCAATTTAAAGACAGGCTAATCAATGAAATCACACTATAGGGAGATAGATTGCTTGCACTCTTGCTTTCACGATCTGCATATCACCAGAATGGTATCTCTTGGGCTGGAGTCTCTCAAACGTTAGTGTGTATCAGGCTCACCTGGAATGCTTGTTAAAACACAGCTCACTGGCCCTCACCCCTAGACTTTCTGATTCAGTACGTCTAGAGTGGGGCCCGCGAATTTGCATTTCCATCAGGTTTCCATGGGACTAATGCTGCTGGTCCCAGAACTACACTCTGAGAATTTGATAACCATTGAGTTAGAAGTCCCTTGAAGGAAGAAAGTACATGTACATCCTATTGATAAAAAAAGAAAAACAAACAAACAAAGAATGATTCTCTACTGAGAGAGGTTTCTTAATGTTAACTGTTGGTATTGTGTGCCATCATGTCTATTCTGATCTTTACAGGAGCAGATGCCCAGGTCTTTTCTTCCAGGGAGTGGCTGCTGGATTTGAACTACTGCTGGTTAACGCCAAGTGCTTAACCGTTATGCCACCAGGGCCCCTTATTTAACTAACAGGTTAGAAGAAATACATCAAGTAAAATGTCTATAAGTAGGACAAGGTGTCTTTGAGGAAAGGTGAATACATAGGGCAAAGGAATTGAACCAAAGTAATCTTTCCAGGAAGAAAAAGAAGCAAGCCCTCTCTCATGGCTTTTTTTTTTTTTTTTTAAAAAAAAACAAAAACACTTCTTGCCCTTATGGGGAAATCTGTATTTATTCATCAGCCTTCTGATAAAGGATAAGAATTCAAATTCTCCTACTCCTATAGCACCGAGGCCCCAAGGCCTTTATAAAAATGAAACAACCCTAGCTGCCAATTAGGTGAACTGCTGTTCAGAGTTTATAGGAACGGGGCTACTAGTTTCACCGGCATAGTATATTTCCTTTGCGCATTCTCATCAGAGGAGTATGTCATCTCAGTGCTTCTGATTGACCTCTTTCATCGTTTCCTATTCTTTTTGCTGGTGTCCAAGACTTTAGATTCATTATCTACTCTTCTTGTTGCATACTGTCAGGCAACGGGTCCCTGCTAACTCTGTCATCTTGCTTACCCTTCATGGTGGCTCTATTACTAACACTTCACTCTCTGAAGCCACATGTCAAGGGTTTGTACTGCCTGTTACATGATCCTGAAATCAGAAATAAATGTGTTTAGGAGACTGTGATTCCTGATAGTAAAGCCCTCTAGTTACAATTTGGATAGGAAATAACCATGTTGCCTTACCCATTCTGGCAATCCCAGCCTAAATAATTCTCAAGAGAAATATACCAAAGGGCTTTATTTTTCCATTCACATTCCCAGACAAATTTTCTGACTGTAAGAGACAAATTGACCCATCTTGGATTTTTTTCCATCCCTCACCTTCAGACCTTTACTTCAGGGTTACAAACTGTCTCTATAACATGGAATAGAATCGAATGGTATGTATGGGTATAAACTTACAGTTAGTTGCTGATGAAAGCATATTTCCCACTATGTGCGTTTTATTCAGCAAGTAAAAAGTCTGAATTTGTAAATTGAGTGCATTCAGGCTTAGCCTGAAAAGCTCATAGCATTTGGTTTTGCTTATAAATAGTGCCTGACACTTCCCAAATTCAATTAGCTTCAATTCTTGCAAAGTCATATTATGAGTAAAACTGGGGTCTGCAAGCCTATTTTAAAAACTAAGCTTATTTTAAAACTAAGTATAATTTAGTGTGAGAGATTTTATTTTTTGCTTTATTTTTTAAATTTGTAGTGCATTTCAGGGAATAGATTAGTTCATTTTTTATCATGAATATTACATTATAGAAAATTTGGGAGGCTGGAGGTTTTTGTTTGATCCTTTTTCAGTTTTTACACACTTTAATGACTTCATTTAAGTGCTGAAATCAAGGAAACTATGATTCAGTTTTTCTTGCCTTATGTAAGCTAGACATGCTTTGGTAAGTAGGCCTACTTCTGGCAAAAAATTCTGTGGAGAGATTGTCTCATTAACTTTTCTCTTTTAGGGACTCATAATAGGTGTTTAGAATAAATACAGTAAGCAAACCTCTCATACAAACTAAAAGCCAGGGTTAAAGATATTTGTGGTCTGTGAATTGTTAGTTTTTTCAATGTGTCATTTCCTAAAACAAGCGTGAGATCTGTGCAAGAGGTTGATTGAAAACAAAATAAATAAAAAAGAAAGCAAAGAAGATAAAATTAAGAAGAAATCATCTGTTGGGAGCAAATGATGTAGAAAGAGGAGAATTTACTGATATTCTCTTTATCGGTGATGAGGAAGAAAAGCAGCACAGCAGTGGTTCATAGAGCAAGCAGTGTGGTTCTGCAGCAGCCCCAGGAAAGCCATAGCTAGCTTTTGCTTTCCCAGAGGAAACCTCCTAATTCCTGACTTCCCCCAACTGCTGCCCATCTCCAGGCCATCCATCTGATCTTTGGACATGCAAGTCCATTGGTGACAAAAAGAATGAGGTAAGGTAAATTTCAAACCTATCAGGTTTCAAACAGATAATCCTTATGTAGACGAAAAATGCAGTTTGTGGATGTTATCCTGTCATTGCACTCTGTGTGGATCTGGCTATGCTGTCACCGTTTGGAAGGGAGATGCTCTCCTAACGTTGATTCCACAGTGGAAGATATTTTTTACTTTTTCAGTTAATTAGCTTGCCTGCACCTCAGTGTCCTCAGTTGTAAAAGGAAAGCTTGACAGATTATCAGTGGGTTTCACACACACACACACACACACACACACACACACACACCACATATCCCTACCTATACAGTTTAGGGCTAGCTTTGGTTAAAATGCCATAGTCTTATTTTTAATAATTTAATATCTCAGAAACCAGGATTCTATACCTGCAGGGCCCACAGAGCAGTTGTGTAAGAGCAGTAGAGGCATCTGTCTCTACGGAAGCGAGCAGAAAACACATATAAAGGGAATGAAGTTTACACAGATTGTATGGGCAACAAGAAAATAAGAAAATGAAAGTCTGAGTTCCTAGGACAGGAATTCTCCTATCACTATCTTTCTTTAGTTTTAGATGATTTCTCAGCTACTGACTCCAGGCACCAAGACAGGAAACTCATGTGGTCAAAAATTTCAGTCAGGGGGGAAGAAAAATTCTGAATCCCCTACCAAGGTAGAGTATATTATTTTCTGTGAAAAAGAATAAAAATCAGTTCACCTTTGTGTGCTTCTCTGTTTGTCATCCTGAGGGTGGGGGAGGGGTGGAAATATATATATATATCACTAAACAAAAAAAAGAGACAAACTTGTTTGAGAAGGAGCTGAGGGAAGTTGGTGTCCAGGTCCAAGAGGTGACCACATAAAAATTTTAATTAAAACTAAGCAACAGGAAAAAATTTGTCTAAGATATATTAGACATATCCAGGCAAGTGTATACTGTCTGCTTAGAGAGAGCAGGGAGAAACAGGGAGTAGACTGACATATGAGTAATACACCAAAATATTTAATAAAGAAGATGAAATGTTCATAATTTTTGAAAAGTTAGAAAGAACAATCCCCTAGAATTTCATTAATTCTGCTTTAAATTGTTACGACAGGCAAGAGGACCTTGCAGGATTTGCAGTCTAATAAACACAGAAAGTCAGCAAGACTCATAATATGACCCACCTCCTCCCTAGGTCCTTGTTATTGTTACTACTGAGGCCAGCAACAAGCATTGCTATGTAATCTTGGCACTATTCTACAGAAAGCATTCGCCCTTCACTACAAAACCACTTTACAGGTGCAATCACTTTTTTCCATCACTCATAATGATGTATGTAGCTACTTCACTAGAGGAAGCATAAAATGTAATATTAATTTATTTTAGGAATCTGGGGAAGAGGAAGAGCTGCTCATTTATTCTCATTTTTTATGGGTTATGCCTCTTTATGAAAGCAACAAACAAGGTTTACCTTAGATCACAAGGCCTTTGGGCCAACCAGGATGGTACTGCTGCAGATAATGAAGACAAAATTAGAAAGAAAAAGGACTCTGGTCATGACATGAAGCTGAATTTCTGGGTATGTCATTCGATGTTGACAGATTATCTGCTTGGGGTCTTCCACGTAAACTAGTAGATGCTCAGAAAAGCCTGCATTACTTATTTCTTTGCCACACTGAAACGTATGTGAAGTACAGTTAGAGTTTCAAAGAGGCAAACAAAGTGATGGCATATTCAAGATGGTAGCAGAAAAAGGGCAATATCTCACTTATATTTCTGGTTTCCCAATTCTAGCAAGCTCTATATGTTCCCTAGTTTCGTGAGAAAGACTCCACAAACCAGGAGTGCAAAATAAATGTTGTATTCTATAGTCACAGCTTATATAACTAAAATCCACAAGAAGCTTCTTAATGATGATGTGAATGAAATTGTATTATTATTTGTTTAAAATGTGTTTTGTAGCAAAATGTCATGGGCTTGAAAATAACACGTGATTTTAGCTTCTAAAAGGGAGTCACATTTTCTCTGAAAAGCAGTCTATTGTACTATAAAGCTGCCCAGAATATGCCTTGAGCCAATCTTAGCGCACACACACACACATAGACACACACAAGATTTGGGTGTCTTCTATTGGACCAATATGTCTGACAGACAAAGAGGAAGTTAAAGAAATTCTTGATAACCTAAAGTTACCCTTAACAGTAGGGCAGGAAAGGCAAAGAGAAGACACTGTTTCTCTACCTCAGATTAGATGATATTAGCCTAACTTGGAGAAAAACAAATATGTTTTTGCTCAAAAATTTTTTTTTTATTATAATGATAAGGAAGATTCACAGTAGGACATTCAGAAAAAAGAGATAAACAAACAATTTTAAAAAACCTGAGTAACTCCTCTGTAACCTCAGCACTCAAGCATAACTTCTATTAACTATTTCTTGCCTATGCTTACTGATTCCTTTTCTCTCCCTGCATATGAGATAAAAAATATTATGAAAATCACTTTGAAAAGTGTTTAGCAGTGGTAGTCATTGTCATTGTTGTTATATTTAATTCACTGCATTTTGGGTAAGGCCATCTACTCATTAATTCAGCCAACACATTTATTGAGTACCTACTATGCTTCAGGATCTCTGGTGGTACAGTGGTTAAGAGTTCAGCTGCTAGCCAGTAGGTCAGCAGTTAGAATTCACCAGCTGCTCCTTGGAAGCCCTGTGGGGCAGTTCTACACTGTCCTTTAAAATCGCTGTGAGTCGGAGTCGACTCAATGGCAGTGAGTTTGGTTTGGTTTGGTTCTTACTATGCTTCAGGCACTGTTCAAGGAGATGAGGAAAAGCAAAAGAAAAAGCAGACAATTATCCCTGTCCTCATGGAGCTCACATTCCAGTGGAAGGAGACATTCCTGTATGTGTATGTGTGTATTTGTATGTGTGTGTATGTCTGTGTGTGTGTGTGTGTGTGTACGGACAGATGATGATGACGATGAAGATAGATTAGCTAGATACCATATTTTTACACAAATAAGGGCCTTCAGCATTTGTTTGCTGTTGTACCCTCCTTCCATGAGGTACCCTCTCAAGTGATGCCATGCGAACCCTCTTCCACAAGTTGCTGTAAAAAAAATTTAGTATAATGCTCTTACAAAAATACCTTATGGGGGGAGGGTGTGGTTGGCAAACAAATGCAGAAGGTGTGTGTTATTTGCATAAGAATAGGGTAGACAGACAGACAGATAGATAAATAGATATTCAGATGGTGAAAAGTGATAAGAAGAATAAAAAGCAGTATAGGAGGACAGAGAGGAAAACAGATGGGGGGGTTGCAATTTAATATAAGTGTCAGAGAAGCCTCAATCAAGAAGTTGTGTAAAAGGCGTAAAGAAGGTGAAAGTGCCAATTGCACAGAAATCTTGGGGAACAGCATTCCTGAAAAACAAGCATGATAGAGACCAAGGGAGCCAGTGTGACAGGAGCAGAATGAGTTGGAAGAAAGAATAAGGAGATAAAGAGGGGGTGATAATGTAGGGTTTTATAGGTCACTGAAGGACTTGGGATTTTACAACTGATAGAGATGATTTGCCTTTACAGGATTTTGAGCAGGGAAGTGAAAGACTTTAACTTATAATGAACAATAAATAAATGTGCCGTTATCCAACAAACAACACGCAGAAGAGGTGCCAAATAGTAGTCCACAGTAGAAGGGACACAGTGGCTGTGAAAGTGGGCTCAATATAGCAATGATTGTGAGGATGACACAGGACCAGGCAGTGTTTGGTTTTGTTGTACATAGGGTCGCTATGAGCTGGAACAGACTCAGTGCCACCTAACAACAACAAGAGTGGAAGGGTGCTGTGTGATAGTTCATTTTTGTGTGCGGCCTTTCTAGCCATGGTATTGTAACTCCCACCCAAGAGATTGGGCATGACTGTGTGATAGGGTAATTGTGGCCCACTGAAGAAGACTTGAAGCACTTACTGTAAAGATCAAAGACTACAGGCTTTAGTATGGATTACACCTCAACATAAAGAAAACAAAAATCCTCACAACTGGAACAATAAGCAACATCATGATAAACGGAGAAAAGATTGAAGTTGTCAAGGATTTCATTTTACTTGGATCCACAATCAACACCCATGGAAGCAGCAGTCAAGAAATCAAATGATGCATTGCACTGGGCAAATTTGCTGCAAAATACTCCTTTAAAGTGTTAAAAAGCAAAGATGTCACCTTAAGGACTAAGGTGTGTCTGACTCAAGCCATGGTGTTTTCAATTCACTCATATGCATGCAAAAGCTGGACAATGAATAAGGAAGACTGAAGAATAATTGACATCTTTGAATTGTGGTGTTGAAAAAAAATATTGAATATACCATGGACTGCCAAAAGAATGAACAAATCTGTCTTGGAAGAAGTGCAACCAGAATGCTTCGTAGAAGCCAGGATGGTGACACTACGTCTCACATACTTTGGACATGTTATCAGGAGGGATCAGTCCCTGGAGAAGGACATCATGCTTGGTAAAGTAGAGGGTCAGCAAAAAAGAGGAAGACCCTCAACAAGATGGATTGACACAGTGGCTGCAACAATGGGCTTAAACATAGCAACAATTGTGAGGATGGTGCAGGACTGGGCAGTGTTTTGTTCTGTTGTGCATAGGGTTGCTATGAGTTGGAACCAACTCTATGGTACCTAACAACAACAAAACGGGATTAGTCAGTTTTGCCATCCTGCTGGGTTTGAAATGAGCCAATCCAGAGGCAGAAAAGAGAGACCCCAACACTACCAAGGAAGAACAGCCAGGGGCCAGCATGTCCTTTGTACCGAGGATCCCTGAACTGAGAATCTCCTGGACCCAGGAAACAGAAAGCGAGCTGTAACCTTGAAGACAGTAGGAAGTGGCACCAGAGACTCGGCAGCAAGATACGGTGTGTTGGGCTTCCTGGCCCGTGGAGCAAGAGGCTAAGTACCTTTGGGCAGAGGCCTAGGGCCAGGGAGAGGCGTGTCTGCCAGCATGTCTGGGAAGAGGCTGTCCTGATGGAAGAACTGTATCCTTGAGTGTTTCTGAGCCTGAATTGTAACCTGTTACATCTCTAATAAACCCCATAATCATGACTATAGTCTGTGACTTCTGTGTGGCCATTGCAATGAATTATCAAACCCAGTGGAGAAGTAGAGAGTGCTGTGGGAGGGACGGGTTGGTGTCACAGTTGGTAAATAAGGCAGAGAGGAGGTATATCTGATCTCAGCCTCAAGGGAATCAGCCGTGGGCTGTTGATCTTAAGCAGGTCAGACACTACCCTCAGCTCATTTTTACAGCTGGTGTCAGAAGTGGAATTCTTTGCAATGGCTCCAGATTCATGAAAGTATGGGACTTTGTAAGAGAAAGAATGAAGGGGCTTGAGAAGTGAAACTTTGATTCTTAGATGGTTGCTTCAGTTGCTGTTGCTTGTAATGGCTGAAGGGAAAGTTATGCTGTAGCTGAAGGGAGAGGAGACCCACCTAGAGTGGCCTGGGGCAAATACCAGGCCAGATAAGCAGGATTACTGATAGGGGGTCAAGGTCTTCTGGTTCCACCCAGCCAGAGGCCCAAGGCCATATGCATATGAATGGGAAGATAGTGTGGAGAAGAGAAGATGAAACTGGAATGCTTTAAAAAGTGCTGTGTGTTTAATTGAATGTACTATGGATATTGAGGAGCCCTGGTGGTGTTGTGGTTGGGTGTTCTTCAGTTTGGCCAGGAAGTGTGTCTGAACTCTCAAGCCTGAGGCTGCTATCCATTGTGACTTAGCTGGGATGGCTAGGGATGAGCTGACCAGAACCCGACTGAATGAAGAGAAAGATGTTTGACACCCTGAGCTGGTGTAGATTGCTGCAATTTGATGGCTTGCTCTGGACTGGACTTTGCTTATGGATACAGATGCTCAAAATTACAATCAGAAGAGAAGATTCTTCCAGACCAAGGAACATGCTTGTCTCCTCAGAGTACTGGTTTGATAGGGATGGGCAATTTAAATATTGGCCATCTAAAATGGAGGAAGATAAAGGCATGAAGTGGCTGGCTTACACACTTTCCTGGGCATGCTTACATTAAATGAGGGGCACAAGGGAGAATCCCCACTAGTTTCCTCTTTTCATTATGGGTCTGGGAAAGAGAGGATGGGGCAAGATGCTGATAGGATTATATGAGTCAGCTATGAGCACTGATTGTTAAAAGGGTTAATTGTGATTGTAAAAACTGTAATTGTATAAGCTGTAACTGTTAAAGAGTGGACTAAGGGGGAGGCACTGCTGAACTCGAGTACTCGAAAATTCCTTAAAGCTTTTGCTTGTGCTGATACTTCGTGAGGCTCAGAACAAGGGAATAATCTCTCAGTTAAATTTTACCAGACACCAGGAGGGTAAAGTCGAGAGGAACTACTGGAGAACCAGACCAGATCAAATGGACACCTGCAGCAGACCTGAATGGCGGTACCTGAGTAACCTCATTCTTAGGACTCTTTGCCCTACTGCAGGACTAATTGTTAATGACTGTTTTGGACTGGTAAAATGATTGGGAGGGGGAAATTATCCTCCAAATATGAAAGAACCATAGCTAGAAAAGTGAAGGGGTGGTCTGCAACGTGATAGATCACTTCTGTAACTCCCAACTGTGTGATGACAGGGTAATTGTAGCTCACCAATGGGATTGGTCAGTTTTGCCATCCTCTGGGTTTGCAATGAGCCATCCCAGAGGTGGAAAAGAGAGGACCCACCACCACCAAGGAAGAAGAGCCAGGAGCCAGCACGTCCTTTGGACCTGGGATCCTTGCGCTGAGAAGTTCCTGGTCCCAGGAGGAAGAAAGTGAGCTGTAACCTTGAAGACGGCGGGAAGCGGCAGCAGAGACTCGGCAGCAGGATAGTGTGTGGTGGGCTTCCCAGGCCACAGAGCAAGAAGGCTGAGTGCCTTTGGGCAGAGGCCTAGGGCCAGGGAGAGGTGTGCTTGCAAGCATGTCTGGGAAGATGCTGTCCTGATGCAAGAACTCTATCCTTGAGTGTTCTTGAGCCTGAATTGTAACCTGTTACGTCCCTAATAAACCTCATAATCAGGAGTATGGTCTGTGAGTTCTGTGTGGCTATTGCAATGAATTATTGAACCTAGCAGAGAAGTAGAAAGCGCTGTGGGAGGACACGGTTGATGTCAGAGTTGGTACAGATGGTGGAGAAAGGAGGCATATCTGACCTCCACCTCACAGGAATCAGCCTTGGGCTGTTGATCTTGATTCTCCTTCCGCCTTGTGAAGTCAGAGGAGGCCAGACACTGCCCTCCAGTTTCTCTTACAAAAGGGATTTGTTTTGGGAAGTTGGAAAGCTACTTATCCTCTGGAACCTTCAATTTATATCTATATAAAATGGGTAAAATAACTGCTTTATAGGATTATTGTGACAATATTTTTAAACTCTATAACAAATGTTAACTTTTTAAAAAATTATTCTGATTTCAGTAGTACAGAATACATGTCTCTGAGACAGAAGAAAAACTATTAAGTTGGAAAAGAGTCTACAGAGTTAGTTCATTATTTTAAATGCTCTTATTTTGCCATTTGATCTATTAGAATTAGTAATAAACATAATATGGCATAGTTAGTTAAAAGCTTGGCTAAGGAGTTGAAGCTCCCCCAAAAAAAACCTTCTGAAAGGAGCTCGGCTAAACTATCAATAACATAAACTCATAGTACAACTAGCTTCTAGGATAATCCAAGCAGATTTTTGGTATAAGTCAGTATAAATTATAGAGGAACAAATTTCTCCCCTGCTCTCTATGAAAAGTATGCTGGGGCCATGCCCCAGAAAATGACTATGATGCATCATTGCTGGCTGTAATGTAAGCTATATTTAAGGTAAGCAGTTCTGAAAGGAAAGAAAATGAAAATTTATAAAGCCTATCACAAAAGGCATCAAGTTGATAATCGTAGTTATTAGTTCATATCCAAATTTTCTGTCTGGACTTTTGAAGCTCTCTTCTGTCTCCATATATGGAAGTACAATAGCTCTCATTTTTATACTGTAGCAAGGCAAGTTGTTAAATATGTTTACTCAGAGTTAGGAAGTGAATACATTTGGGCAACATATGGACAGGTTGCATCCAAATAATAATGTAAATTCATCCTTTCACCACACGATCAATAAAAATTTGAGCCTATGAAAAAAGCTGCAGTGCTTGATTAAGTACTAGCATTCATACTTTAGCAGTAAAAACTCTGCAATGCCCATTCTCTCCTTGAGTTCATTAAGCCCCCAGAGAAGTTTTATAGACTCATTATCTTATTACATGTTGGCTTTTTCATCTCTGAATTTCAAAGAGTAAAAAAATGAGATTTATTGACTTTTGAGGTCATGGTACTTCTCATACCTACAGTATCATAAAAAGGACCTACTTCATTGACTTGACTTTTACCCTTAATTTGTTCCTTGAACTTGCAAAATTTAAATTCCATAGAGTTCCTGTTCTTTCCTTTTAATTTTTTAAATTGAATTATGGTACTTATACAAAAAGTGCAAAAATCATAAAGGTGCAGCTCAATGTATTGTCACAAATTGAACACACATGAGAAAATCCACCCAATTCAAGAAATAAAATTTTATCAGCACCTCAGAACCTCACTTTGTTTTAAAATAAAAGAAAGATAAACTTTTCTTCCTTCTTTCCTTCTTCTGTTATTTTTAATCTAAACTAAACCACAGTCTTCTTCATATCTATTCCTTACTGACTGCTGGAATCTAGCCACACACAAATGTATACTCACAAATCTCGGAGAAAAGCATTTTAAATCTTTGAGTTTGGAGAAAACTTAATTATTAATACTTTTTTACAAAATCCTACTAATCCTTGGCTTTAAATATTGGTCAATTAAATTTTTTTTTTTTTTTTTGAGATAGAACTAGATGCATTCAAATAGTTATCTTTAATAATTAGGCAGTTTTTCCTTGAGTCCCTAATTACCAATTGCTCGCAAGTCAATTCTGACTCACGGTGACCCCAGGTAATTCAGAGTAGAACTGTGCTCCATTGGGTTTTCAATGGCTGTGGCCTTTCAGAAGTAGGTCAACAGGTGTTTCATCTGAGGCATTTCTGGGCGGATTCGAACGGCCAATATTTTGTTAGTAGGTCAGTACTTAACTGTTTGTTCCACCCAGAAAGTCCATAAATGAGCTCCTTCCTGTAATTTCTAATAAATTATTCCAATTTTAGATGTTATAACCACCCAGAAAGATATCTAATTTTTCATTTCAACAGCAGTTCTTTAAACACTTATGTTCAGTTTGAATTTCAAAACCCAGCTCTTAGGTAAAGGTCAATTCCTGCTAGCACAGTGGTTAAGAGCTCTGCCTGCTAACCAAAAGGTCAGCAATTCAAATCCACCAGCTGCTCCTTGGAAACCCTATGGGGTAGTTCTACTCTGTTCTGTTGGGTCACTATGATTTGGAATTGACTTGAGGGCAACGTTTTGGTTTGCGTTTGACAGATCCAGGGTGGATGTTCTTTTATTGCCCTCAGACTATGAGGTCATTTCACTGATCTTCTCAAATACTCTAATGCACAAAGATTTGTTCTTAATTTTACATATTAATATACTTTATATTACATTTTTTACATTTTTTTACTTTAAATTACATATTAATTTTTTCTGAGGCCCTAATTTGTAACAACTTTGTTTATGCACATCTCTCTCTTCAACATTGGCAGTTACAGAGGTGAATATGTTTCTATGTTTTATTGATAACACATTTTGACTTATACAAATAGCTTTCTTATTTATTTTTTTAAAATGCTGTTAAATTTTAATGTGCTCACTGGAAGAAGGAAAGAGAAAATATAAACTTGTGGAAAGGCAAGGGAGAATGCTGTGGGATTGTACTGAAATTGGAGGTATCAGTATGAAGTCATTGTTATATTTTTTAGCCCTATCCATAGAAAGGACCTCCAAGCAATGACACCTCAGTATCCATGAACACCCCTAGTACCCACATCTTGGTTTCTTAATAAATATTTCAGAGGCTTCAGCAGAGATTTATACACTTATTTACAAACAGGTTGCACAGAAAAAGAAGAATATAACTGAGACAAGAGTGATCCATATGGCACATTATATGAGCAAATTCCTTAAACCTAGAAATCAAGTCTTAAACAGTTTTTAGGTATTTTTTTCCAGAACTTATTAGTAGATTTTCAGTAATAACTGATGGTTGACTAACTCAGAGTGGGAAAAAAAAATTCATAAAAATGTCCACAGTCAACTCTGATGATCAAATCCTAAAAGCAGAGTTGGGAGTTCTAATCCAGACACAAGATGCTTGGGCATAAAAACTAGTGTTCCTTAATCTCTGCATGAGATCCACACATTTTCTTTTATTTTTAAAATTAAAGTTCAGCTTATTTGTTTAATCTGCTCATAGTGATAAATTTATTTGTATGCCAGTTTGCTCTTGAATTTATTACTAGTATCTATTTTAATTTGTCTGTTCCCAGGAGGCAAGAGCATGTTGTTAAATTGATCCATATCCTACTCAGCACAACAGATAATTTAATGAATCTGGTCTTAATGATAATGATGGTTTAAAAACACTACTAAATTGGAAGTTGATAGATTTCCCTCTTCTTGCTTCTGATGGTCATTGCATTGATTGTGACGAACAGATGGTGTGTGGAGAATTTTAAGATATTTCACACAGAGATGATACTGTTTCTCAGCTTACCTCAGCTTAAAATATCCCTTAACCTTACATTTCTTTTTTCTTAATGATACATATTGCCAAGTATTCCATTAGCTAAACTCCACTAGCTTTTAAAAATCTTATCCACAAAATATAACAGTGATCAAGAACAAAATGTTAAAAACATAATTCTCATGCAAATTTACAGTGAGCATGTATCAAAGTTTTGTTCAAATCGTTAACGGTGGGTCAGTGGAATGGCAAAGCTGCTTCAAAAGAGAATTCAGTATACAGACATTTAAAAATAATACGTGTAAAAAAATTGGAAACAGTTTACCAAAAAATCCTGTTGTCATCGAGTTGATTCCTACTCATAGCTACCCTGTAGGATAGAGTAGAACTGCCCCATAGGGTTTCTAAGGAGCGACTGGTGGATTCAAACTGCAGACCTATTGGTTAGCAGCCATAGCTCAACCCGCTCTTAACCACTGTGCCACCAGGCCTCCAAATATAGACATACATACATATGTATGCATATACGTATATGTGTATATACATACATACAAAAGAACACATATACACACGCACACGCATACATATGCAAACGCACATTGATCTGAATCTAACTTTCCACTACTCTGGGACATTATATAGTCTGAATTTAGTCAGCAAGTAAAATGTGAAACAGAAAGGAGGAGTAATATCTGATATTATTAATGTTTGTTTGGCAGGGTAATATATAATACTTTCATGATGAGTGTGAAGGTACCAGTAGGTGGTTCCCAATTTCTTACCCTCAGAAGACATTGAAAAATTAGGATTTATACTTGATCCACACTTTTAGAAAATACTCCTAGCCACTGTGCTTTTGCACTTTGAATGCTCTATACCTGAATGCCTTAACCTTATACAATTATTTTTAATCTTAAGAAATCAATTTCTCAAACTCTTTTGATGTGTCTGAAGTATTAGCCTCATCTAGTTTTTTTTTTTTTTCATATTATTTGTAACTATGTCTAAGGATCCTTGGTTGCTCAGTGGTTAAGCACTAGGCTGCTAACTGAAAGGTCGGTGATTCACTCACCAGCCACTCCGAGGGGTAAAGCTGTGGCAGCCTGCTTCCATAAAGATTACAGCCTTGGAAACCCTATGGAACAGTTCTACTCTGTCCTATAGGGTCGCTATGAGTTGGAATTGACTCGATTGCAATGAGTTGGTATGGGATGTTCTATTTTCCTAACCACATTTGAATCTACATGCTTTTCCTCAATAATAATTTGTTATGACAGTAGCTTTGTTTATGGGTCACTGGCATGATTTGGTTCATTTATTTTCCTTGATAACTTAAAGTTGTTGTATTTATTTATTTAGAAGGGGAAAACATGATCCCAAAAGTATTACAAGGAGGAATATATTAAATATTAGGTCTGGGTTACTAATCTTGAGGCATTTCCTTTAAATTATTGTCATAATAAATCACTTGCTGCTGTTTTCTGAAAATAATCAGAATTTAACAGTGGTACTATTAACAATTTTAAGTTCCAGACATTTCGAGGTATTTGAAATGGTGTACTGCTTTTCTGTTTAGTCAGGTAATATGAAAATGTATTAACAACTACAAGATATTTAATAAATGAATAAGGAATATGTTTAAAACCTTAAATTATTTTTTTACTAAGTCTCAGAAAAATAAGAAGCTTTAAGTCATGGTACTATCTGTTAGGTTAACATTTTAGTAATAAGATCTCTATCTGAGTTATCACTTGCTTTGTTAGGTAGGCACCATTTGATTCATTTTTGGTGAACTACCAAAATTTTTCATAATAAAACATACTTAAATGCACAGTGTCTATATAGACTCTAGACATGAATTCTATTTTTTAAGTCTAATTTTTTTAAACAATTGTGATGGGGTAAAAAATATATATATTAAAAATTGCCATTTTCATCATTTTTAAGTGTAGAATTCAGTGACATTAATTACATTCTCCATGTTGTGCAAACATCACCACTATTTCCAAAAGTGTTCTATTACCCGGAACAGAAACTCAGTATACCTTAAGCAATAACTCCTCATTTCTCCTCCCCACAGCCTGGTAACCACTAATAACTTTTTGTCTCTATGCATTTGCCTATTCTAGATACTTCATATAAGTGGGATCATACAGTATTTGTCCTTTTGTGTCTAACTTATTTCACTTACCACCCTAAATTTATAACACCAACTTAACCTACTTAACTTTGACCCCAACTTTCATAACATACAAAAAGTGTTTCCTTACAGTTCCACCCTCTTATATTGTTTTGTCACAAACTACAACATGAATTTTTTTAACACAAGAGTATTAACCTACAAAGTTTTTGCACATCACATCTATTCTTTCAGCAGTTGAGCTGTTGTTGACCAATATTATAAAACCTAATACACAAGGAACTATATGCATCCAAAGAGCACTTAAAAAACTGGAATTTACTTTAGGCTATAAATAAGTTATCCATAAATCTCAAAAATCAGAAACTGTACAGGCCACTTCTGTAACCACATTTTAGCAAAACTAGAAATTAATAATAACCAAAACAAACAAACGAAAACAACAAACCCATTGCCATGGAGTTGATTCCAACTGGTAGTGACCCTATAGGACAAAGTAGAGCTGCCCCATAGGGTTTCCAAGGAGTGGCTGGTGGGTTCGACCTGCCAACCTTTTTGTTAGAAGCCGTAGCTCTTAACCACTGTGCCACCAGGGCTTAAGAAATTAATAATAGATGTAGAAAATTTGTAAATATCAACCACTTTGAAACATAAAATACAAAACATTAAAGGTGGGCTGTCTAATAGAGTAGCCACTAGCCTGCATGTGGCAATGTAAATTTAAGTTAATTAAAATTAAATTAAATTAAAAATTCATTTCTGGAGTTCCGGCAAAATGGCGCTCTAGGCAGAAGCACCACGCCATCCCTCCACAGCAAAAATCCGAAAAACTAAGCTGTACAGAGAATGCAACAATCCTGAAACCCTAAACCATCAAATGAAGAGATAAAGAACTCAGTCAAGCACCAAATGGAGTGAGAAAACTGACAGAGAATGGAGAGTGAGGAGAGATTCATGCAGAGGTTTCCTACCAGCTAACGCAGTGCGGATCCACCATCTTGGACTCCTATCGGAGACCAGCAAACGGGGGTACGAGAAAGCAGCCTCACGGAGCGTCCAGTGGGAGACAAAACAGCCGGTAATTTGCGGTGTGCGCTTTCCCACCCCCCACCCCTCTTCGCCCCGGCTCGGCTTCCTCTGCTTCCAGCGGCCACAGTCTTTTGACTGGGAGGCGCTGGCTGTTTGGATTCCACACGCCCAGGCAGGGGGCTCTCTGGGTGCCGTTTATTGGCTGCTAGTGTTGCTTTTTTTTTTTTTCTGCTTCTTTTCGATTTCTCACTTGCCTCTCGCCCCCTCCCCCTCCTTTTGCTCGAGTGCCTGGCTCCGAGCGCCATCTTTGCTTCTTCCTGAGGGGCTGCAGGGCTATTTCAAGTGTGCAGCTGCTTCCCGGTCTGGGCTGCTGCTCTGGTGGGATCCCGGGGCTTTTGTTCATTTGTTCCTCTGCTTCCCGCCGCCACGGTCTCTTGATCGGGAGGCGCCGGCTGCTTGGATTCCACACACCAGGCAGGCGGCTTTCTGGGTACCATTTGTTGGCTGCTGGTGTTGCTTTTTTTTCCTGCTTCTTTTGATTTCTCGCTTGCCTCTTGCCACCTCCCCCTCCTTTCACTTGAGGGCCTGGCTCCGTGCGCCATCTTTGCTTCTTCCTAGGGGGCTCCAGATCGCCGTCGATTTGTGGTGTGCACTTTCCCACTCTCCACCCTTCTTCACCCATGCTCTGCCCCCTCTGCTTCCCGCGGACATGGTCTCTTGTCCGGGGGTGACGGCTTGCACTGGCTGGCTCTCTAGGTGCCATTTGTTGGCTGCTGGTGTTGCTTTTTTTTTTTTTCCCTGCTTCTTTTGATTTCTTGCTTGCCTCTTGCCGCCTCCCCCTCCTTTCGCTCGAGTGCCTGGCTCCGTGCGCCATCTTTGCTTTTTCCTGAGGGGCTGCGGAGTTCCATTTGAGTGTGGAGCTGCTTCCCGGTCTGGGCTACCGTGCTGGTGGGATCCCGGGGCTTTTGTTCGTTTGTTTGTTTTGAATTGTTTGTGTGTTTTCTTTTCCTTTTCTTGAGTTGGGGGCCATTTCTGGCCAGGCGGACCTGCATGGCAAGGAACTCCCCTTCGGCTTCCAGAGATGTTCGGAGGGATCCCTGAGGACATTTCTTTTTATGCTGTTCTTTTTTTTTTTTTTTCCTGGTTTTTTTGGGGGCCTTTCTTGTTCTTTTTTTTTTTTTTTATTTGTTTTGTTTTCTTTTCCCTCCTTTTTCCCTTTTTGTCTTTCTTCATTGCTCAGTTTCTCGTCTCTCTATATCTTTCTTCTCTTTCTGATCCCTGAATACCAGGCGTTGTATGCCTCTGCGCCTTTTGGCCGGCTGCGCTGCGACACCTGAGAGTGACTTCCCCAGACCTCCTAGCTGCATCGGTGGGATCCCTGGGAACGTTGTGGTTCTTTAACCTTTCTGATTTTTATTTGTTCATTCTTTTCTTCCTCTTCCCCTTTCTGTTTTTCTCCATTTCATAGTCTCTCATCTCTCCATTCCAACAGCAACCTCCCCTAGCATTCTTTTTTGTTTGTTTGTTTGTTTTTGGGCTCCTGTTCCTCTCTCCTGTCTCCCATATCCATCTTAGCTCCACACATAAGCATCTCCCTGCTGCATCCTGCCTACCCGCACCGTGCGCTTTACATCACAGCACCAAGCAGTGCAGGCATGGCCTACTGGAACCTGCCCAGCACTGATTACCAACCCGCCCTTGCGGCTGTAGTGGGTGCCACAAACAACCTGTCCCAGTGTCTCCTCTTCAGCTAGACCTGCCCTGCTGTACCATATCTGAGTGACTGAACCTGCCTGTTGGAGAAGGAGGTGAAAAGTATTGAGCGTACAGAGAAGCAAACAACAAAGAGCACGCAGTCTGCCTCCTCAGACATTGTCAATTTTTTTTTTAAAAAAAGCGATGAAACAAACAAATCTACAATCAATAAATGAGAGAAATAACTACTGAATGCCCCAAAAACAGCAGACAATATCAAAACATTTACAAAAACAGGACAGGATGGTTCCAGTAGGCGTCCAAATTAAAACCCCAGATGACTC
>NW_004443983.1:3381658-3439155 GCF_000243295.1 Trichechus manatus latirostris | reverse complement strand
AAAAAATAAATAAATAAAATAAAATAAAAATTCATTTCATTTGTTGTACTAGCCACATTTTAGGCTCATGTATTTATCTATTTAGAAATCTTATAATATTTTTTGGAATATTTGTTCTGGCAAGTGCTCAAAGTGGTATGTTAAAGTCTACTAATAATTGGATTTTGGTCAATTTTTACTTGCATGTATAACAGTCTTTGCTTTATATATAATATTGCCAATTTGTTTGACACAAAGGTTCAAAGTTATAATGTCTTCTGTTTAACTTATAAGTTTCATTAACCCCAAAACTCATCTTTGTATCATCTCTCTTAAAAAAGAAAATTCCAAAATGGGTCACATGCTGAACCTTGATTGAGTACAAAGATACATAGCAAAAATATTAGAAAACAAAAATTTGTTCCTCTTATTTCCTGTTGTGATTTGAAAGTTACAATCCAGTTTTTAATACTACTGGTGTGTACCTCAAATAAACAACTACAAGTTATAGATATGATGTCAAAACATACATTTTTCTCGGCTCTCTGCTAGATATCACTTTTCCAGCCACCACCAAGCCTGTTCATCACATTATTCTCCTTCTTCACCTCCCTTGACCCTTGTTCCTCTTCTAGTTTTGTTCCCTTTGTTCTGCTGTCACTTTTCTTTCTTCCTGCATCAGGAATGAGAGAGAGATTTGTAGGTTCTTTAAACACAGTTTTCTTCAAGATTTAATGAATTTCTGGTCTACTGTTTTTGCTTTCAGCTAGCTCCACATTCAAATAACCATAGATTTTCTTTTTAACATGTAATCTAAGAATTTTCATTACAATACTGAGTATAAAACTTTAAAAAAATCTGGAAGAATTTAAATTAAGGTTTAGAAATTAGCCTATATCCATATCATGGTAAATTATATAACTTTGAAAATGTAAATTCTAAATAATTATTTATGGATTGTATTCACAATATATTTGAGTGGGGAAAAGCATATTATAAATATTACATGGTATAACATCATTTTTTATTTATATAGGTCTGATAAGATATGATTTAAACATTAACAGTAGTTATGGCTAGTTCAAGTAACCAAGTAATCACATGACTTTTTTTCCTACTGATTTCTCTGCAATGCACATGTACCTTTTCTTACGCAAATAACGCACCCATGCCTTCTACATTCGTTTGGCAACAGATCTCTCCTCCCAAGAACTATTTTTGTAATTGTGCTGTGCTAATTTTTTTTTTTTTTAAAGCAACATGTAAAAATAAATTGGTATAGCAGCGCTTATGAAAATACCTTGTAGGGAAAGGGTGAGATGGGCAAACAAATGTTAGAAGGTGTGTGTTATTCGTGTTAAAATGGGGTATTACATTTAATTTTTTTTTTAGAAGAAGAAAGCATAATTACTTTGGTATTCAATGCTCTCTAAAATTTTGCCCCATATTTTAATAACTTTTCCCAAAAATGGATATATAATATGACTCCCATAAGATATAAATACAAGCACATTTCAAAGATTTCATTTAACTCGTTAATGAGGAAACTGATAAGGTGTTTCAACCAGTTCAAAGGAGGATCCAAGAAACAGACACATAAATGTAGATAAGAAATATTGAAATGATTGTGCAAATGGGAGGCAAAACTGGCCTCTTCCACAGTGGGTGAGGTTAATTGCACCTTTACTGGACAGAATTTACTTGTCTAGAGACAAGATTTATTTTACTTTGCTATCTGTTATCTGCAACTTACAAGATTTTAAAATAGCTCTAATAGAATAGGAATCATATAACCTGAGTATGCTCTAGGAGATATATAGATTTCCAGTGAAGTACACACTTTTACCTACAGCCCTAAGCAACCATGCAAGCTTAGTTTCTCCCTGCTTCCATACTTGTGACCAGTACTTAAACTAAACTGTATCATTCACTATTTCCCATACATATACTGAGATTCCTATTTGCTCTTATTCTCTGCAGAATTCCCACCTCATTCCAACTCTTCCTTTAAAATTACCCTAGATTTTAACATTCCTAATTTACATTGAGTCATTTTTATATAATTTGTTTATTTATTCTACTTCTACACCGTAAGCTTTTGAGAGTAGGGGTTTATGGGTTACTTGTCTATGCTATTGTCATGGAACCTAGTACATATTATCATGGAACCAAATATACATTAGGAAGATTTAACTGACTTGTCAAAACGTCAATCAACTATGAAATATGGCTTTTATCAAAACAGGGAACTTAAAAGTAACATACTATTAAAAAAAATTCAACTAGACAGAATACAAGGAATAATATAATAAATGTCCATAACTGGCGGTCAACCTAGAATTAAGGAATATTATCCTTTTACCATATTTGCTCCAGATTTTTTCTTTTTAAATAAGCAATACAGGCAAAGTTGAATTACCCTTTTTAACCTTCCTCAATCTTATTTTCCTAATCCTTCCCCTCAGGGAACTACTACCCTGAAGCTGGTTTTCTCCTCATTCATATTTTTAGAATTTTGCATTAGTGTATTTCTAATGCTAATATTTGAATGTATATAATACTATTATTCCATAAAAGGAGCCCTGGTGGCATAGTGGTTAAGCACTTGGCTCCTAAACAAAAGGTCAGCAGTTCGAACCCACCAGCCACTCTGTGGGAGAAAGATGTAGCAGTCTGCTTCCGTAAAGATTACAGCCTTGGAAACCCTATAAGGCAGTTCTACTCTGTCCTATAGGGTCACTATGAGTCAGAATCAACTCGATGGCACTGGGTTTTTTATTATGCCATAAAACTCCCTTCCAGATGTGCTTGCTACGATGTACAGACAATCACTATGTAGTAGTTTGCAAGATTTTAGTTCTAAATTAATGGCTTGCTTACCATTTATAACCCTGGAGCATCAAAAAATATTTCTTAAACAAGTAGTTAATTATTTTTGCTACATTTTACTTCTGAACTCTTAATGTTTAGTTAAAGAGGAAAATTGTGCTTCTTTGTGAGGGATTTAAAAAGAAATCCTTTTCACTGACTTCACAGATAAATAAACATTGGCTGCCAATTTCACTTTCAAGATAATTGATCCAAATTACCTGGGCCAGAGCTCTTTGAAAAATGTGAACTGCAGTCAATCTCTAGAAACATAACTGATTAAAGGTCTAAAAGGTTATATGCTGATTTAAAAGCTGTATGTTTAAACCAGACCTAGGCTGTTCCCTTTAAAGGTACATAGGATATTCCTTTAGAAACCTCATGACTGAATCAGTGTATTAGGAAAGCAATTACGGGGGGCCTCTTAGTGGCAGAGCGCTGTGCTGGGTGCAATGAAGATACCAATTTCTATACTTTTAAGGAGCTGCAATATAGTTGGTGATAGACTAAAATAACTGAAACACTGGTGAACAATACTCGACCTTGTGTAATTAAATCCAGAAGAGTTTTCTGCAAACTATAAATTCTATTGGATTTGTGAAGAAAGATCAATGAGTCCTAAAGTAGTCAAAGAATGTTTAATGAAAAAGAGTGATTTGAAGAGTGAGTAGGATTTGCGTAAGTTATAGCAGGAAGAGGATTCCTGGCCATAGGCTGCCCTCTCTGGAGAGATTGGAGAGTATGAAGAATAGTGGGAAAAGGTTGGAATAAAGGGGAATTATATTTGAATTATATTTGGCTTCTTTGAAAGTACTTGAGTTTTGCCATTGTTTCCTTCTGTTTATGGCCCTGACAAGTAATAACGATCAGCTCTTAGCATATTTGTGTTCCTCTCTTTCACTTTCTGAGAAAGAGGCTTGCAAAAGTATCAGAATATTTTAATGTCAGATATTACAAGTTTCTTGAATGAAAACTATAAGGCTAAAATAATCTTCGAGGGCAGGTGTCTTTATAACTCTTCCACCAGATGTGTTAGAAGAACATTCACAAATTTATCAGGAAGAGAAATGAGGCGTAGAGAAATAAAGTGGTTCAGCCATCAGCAAACAGTGCTTCTGGGACAGAGCTGAAGAGAATCCTGAGGTTGGAAGAAACATTCAGAGGTCATCAATTGCTGTTCTGGTTTGTCTGGGAACTTTGTATTCCCCAGTGCCCTCCAAAGAAGACATTTCTACGTCCTTTCTCACTAACCTCTCAAAAGTTGACTAGTCCTCATTAGCTACCTCTACCCAAAACTTTTCCTGGGTCCCTTTAGCCCGCTTAAACAGAGCGAACAAATTATCCACCTAGCTAGTTTCCTAGTATTTGCAATTGTCTGCATGGAAAGGCAAAAAATTGGTAGTTTTGTTCATTTCCAATGTAAATTTTAAAACTATGTCCACTACAAAGCCAGGAAGTTTTAATAATAGCTCTCTTTTTAGACATGAAGAAACAAAAAAGTGTTTGAAAATAAATGGTTTATGTTACATACTTTGTTTCTCTTGAGTTTAGTGTGTCCATGTGTCTAGCATCAACCAAAACCAAACCAAACCTGTTGCCGTTGAGTTGATTCCAACTCATAGCAACCCTACAGGACAGAGTAGAACTGCCCCATAGGGTTTTCAAGGCTGTAATCTCTACAGAAGCAGATTGTTACCTCTTTCTCCCATGGAGCAGAACTACTGAGCTTTCGGTTAGCAGCCAGGTTTTTCACCACTGTGCCACCCAGGGATCCTTGTGTGTAGCAAACTCCATACTAAAAGGCACTTAGGATGGCAAGGAAAGTCCATGATGGCTAGGTAGGAGTGATACTTGCCTTTTGCCTGCTCCAGATTTTGATGTCACCTCTCACCTCCACTCCTAAAGAGTACATTTCATGTTCTATAGTGGAGGGAAAAGTATGATGCCAATACCACAGATTTCAAAAAACACTTGTATCCATAATTTTGCAAATAGGGAAATGAACCTTTTTCAATGTGTTCTACTGTTCAAGACAATTTTCAGCATAATGGTAATATGATATTTTTTATGTTGTTGAAATCAATTAATTCAATCATAGGTCTATGAAAAAGGCACCTCTAGGTTAAGCCAGTAAAAAGAGGATTCTTCAAAGTGAGTAAAAGAAAAAAAAATCATAAGATTCCTTTCATGGGTTTCAATTTAATAAGCACAAACTTAACTTCATTAAAGATCCTTATTGAAAAAAAAAATTGACTTATAATTATATGTACACACTTGGATAACAGCTGGTTAATACTGCTTTGTAAAAAGATCAACTAGATCCCACTCTCTCTCACTTTCAGCTGGCCATTGCTCCAATAATTTTTTGGTCTCCATATTTTCTCTGCTGCTGCATCATTTCACACATAGACACCAGTTGTTAGTGTCTTCAGGATTTGCCTCAACCTCACGCCCCTCCTACTGGGCCCACATCCAATGACTGATTGTGGTGGGTTATAAAGACCCATATATTTCCGATAACTCTGAGTGTCAGAATACTCTGACACTCCATTTACATTAATGGCTATCTGTTAGGTTGGACAAGGCTTTTTGCAGCCTGCGTCACGATTTGAATTATACTTCTACCCCATCCTGCTTTCTTCTTTTCCCTTCCTCAGGTGTTGATCCCTAATAAATATACTGCATGCAAATTCCATCTCAATGTCTGCTTCTGGAAAAGGCCACCTATGATGTCATTCTTGCCAGGGTCACCATAGTTGTGGTCCCACACTGCTAAATCCAATAACCAATTTTCAGTTCTTATCTTACTTGGATTACTGATGGCCTTGCTGTCTTCTTTCATGCCTGATCTCATTCAGAATCTTTTCTCACAGAAGTCAGAGTGATCCTTCTAAAACATAGATATCTCATGTCCTTCCTCTGCTCAAATCTCTCCCATGCTTGAAGCTCAATCTAAGTAAAAGTCAAAGACCTTACAATAACCTCCAAGGCTCTACCTGGTGACTCCTTTACTCTCAAATCTTTGACTTCATTCCCTGTTCACTTTGGTTCAGCCACATTAGCCTTATCACTGCTCCTTGAGCATGCCATTTGTGCTTCCATCTAATGACACACCGTAGCTATGGCTAATTCATTTCCTTCTATTGTTCAATATAGAAAGCCTTTACAGAGAGGCCTTATCTAACTACCCTAGTTATACCATTCCCTCTCCTCCTCTCTGCCCTGCTATTCTCATATCTTTTCTTTCTTTTCTCCCTCATAGCACTTTTTTCACCATTTGACGCACTGTGTTAACTTGTTTATCTGTTTCCTCCAACTAAAAAGTGAGGGAACAGACCTTGTTTTGTTCACTATTGTAATCAAACCAAAAAAACCAAACCCGTTGCTGTTGAGTCGATTCCGACTCATAGCAACCCTATATGACAGAGTAGAACTGCCCCACAGGGTTTACAAGAAGCAGCTGGTGGCTTCGAACTGCTGACCTTTTGGTTAGCAGCCGAGCTCTTAACGACTGCGCCGCCAGGCCTCCATTGTAATTAGAGAATCTGAAATATTGTTTGAGGTAATAATTTTTAAATGTTATTTAATTAAGCAGTCACTAAGTATTGACTTATCAAGACTGCAATATATCTTCTTAGGAATAATAATAGAGCTACTTTAGTATCAAATATATACAAATCTCAAATTTACAATACAGGCATAGCTCAAAGATATTGTGGGTTCGGTTCCAG
Organism: Trichechus manatus latirostris; assembly: GCF_000243295.1. Lineage (NCBI taxonomy): Eukaryota > Metazoa > Chordata > Mammalia > Sirenia > Trichechidae > Trichechus > Trichechus manatus. The sequence continues at coordinate 3,432,577 of NW_004443983.1, read as the reverse complement.
ACCACCACAATAAAGTGAATATCACAATAGAGCAAGTTACACGAATTTTTTTGGTTTCCCAGTGCATATAAAATTATGTTCATGCTGTACTATGTCTATTAAGTGTGTGTGTGAATAGTCTAAAAAAAATGTACACACGTTAATTAAAAAATGCTTTATTGCTAAATAATGCTAACCATCATCTGAGCCTCATTGAGCCGTGGAGGGTCTCGCATCAATGTTGCTGGCTGCTGACTGATCAGAGTGGTGGCTGCTGAAGGTTGGGGTTGCTGTGGCAATTTCTTAAAATAAGACAACAGTGAAGTTTGCCTCATTGATTGAATCTTCCTTTCATGGAAGATTTCTCTATAGCTTGCGATGCTATTTGATAGCATTTTACCCACAGTAGAACTTTCAAAATTGGAGTCAGTCCTTTCAAACTCTGCTGCTGTTTGTTTTATTAACTAAGTTTATATAATATTCTAAATCCTTTGTTGTCATTTCATCAGTGTTCACAGCATCTTCATCAGGAGTAGTTTCCACCTCAAGAAACCACTTTCTTTGCTCATCCATAAGAAGTAACTCCTCATCTATTAAAGTTTTATCATGAGATTGTAGAAATTCAGTCACATTTTTGGGCTGCACTTCTGATTCTAGTTCTCTGTTTATTTCTACCACATCTGCAGTTATTTCCTCCACTGAAGTCTTGAACCCCTCAAAGTCATCCATGAGGACTGGAATCAACTTCTTCCAAACTCCTGTTAATGTTGATATTTTCACCTCCTCCCGTGAATCACGAATGTTCTTAAAGGCATCTAGAATGGTGAATCCTTTACAGAGGTTTTCAATTTACTTTGCCCAGATCTGTCAGAGGAATCACTATCTATGGCAGCTATAGATTTACAAAATGTATTTCTTAAATAATAAGACTTGAAAGTCAAAATTACTCTGTGATCCATGGACTGCAGGCATGAAAACAACATTAATCTCCTTGTACATTTCCATTAGAGCTCTTGGGTCACCAGGTACATTGTCAATGAGCAGTAATATTTTGAAAGGAATCTTTTTTTGTAAGTACTAGGTCTCAACAGTGGGCTTAAAATGTTCAGTAAGCCATGTTGTAAACAGAGGTGATGTCATCCAGGCTTTGTTGTTCTATTGATAGAACGCAGGCAGAGTAGATTTAGCATAATTCTTAAGGGCCCTAGGATTTTCGTAATGGTAAATGAGCATTGGCTTCCACTCAAAGTCACCAGCTGGATTAGCCTCTAACAAGGGAGTCCGCTTGTCTTTTGAGGCTTTGAAGCCAGGTGTTGACTTCTCCTCTCTAGCATGAAAGTCCCAGATGGCATCTTCTTCCAATATATGGCTATTTTGTCTACGTTGAAAATCTGTTGTTTAGTGTAGCCACCTTCACCAGTTATCTTAGCTAGATCTTCTGGATAACTTGCTGCAGCTTCTACATCAGTACTTGCTGCTTCACCTTGTACTCTTCTGTGATAGAAATGGCTTCTTTCCTCAAACCTCATGAACCAACCTCTGCTAGTTTCAAACTTTTCTTCTGCAGCTTCCTCACCTCTTTCAGACTTCATAGAATTGAACAGAGTTAGTGCCTTGCTCTGGATTAGGCTTTGTTAAATAACCCCTGTGTGTGGGAATGCTGTGGTTGATTTGATCTTTCCAGACCACTAAAACTTTCTCCATATCAGCAATAAGGCTGTTTTGCTTTCTTATCACTCGTGTGTTCACTGGAGTAGCACTTTTAAATTCCTTTAAGAACATTTCCTTTGCATTCACAACTTGGCTAACTGTTTGACATAAGAGGCCTTGCTTTTGGCCTATCTTGGCTTTCGACATACCTTCTTCATTAAGCTTAATGATTTCTCGCTTTTGATTTAAAGTGAGAGATGTGCAACTCTTTCTTTCGCTTGAACACTTAGAGGTCATTGTAGAGTTATTAATTGGCCCTTATTTGAATACTGTCGTGTCTCAGGAGAATAGGAAGCCCTGAGGAGCAGTCAGCTCATATATTTATTAAGTTCACCATGTTATGTGGCACCCAATACAATACACCCAATACAATAGTAACATCAAAGATTGCTGATCATAGACCACCATAACAGGTATAACAGTAGTGAAAAGTTTGAAATATTGTGAGAAATTACAAAATTGTGACACAGAGACTCCAAGTGAGCACATGCTGTTAGAAAAATGGCACTGATAGGCTTGCTCAATGCAGGGTTGTCACAAACCTTCAATTTGTGGCAAACACAATAGCGAAGCTCAATAAAATGAGCTATGCCTGTGTGCTAAAAACCAACAGCAATGCCATGTAGCTCTAAAATAAATATATCTGGAACACTCCCTTATTGTTTATTTAATATCTCACTAGGAAAAATGCCTTTCTATGGCTGCAGTAATTGGTAGAAATATCAAACATTATTTGGCTTGGGAACTTTTCTAAAATTCCAGGGATGTTCTAAATGTTGTCATTATATTTGGATATGAAAGTCACATTCTTACAAGTAGAATTCTAATTTAAGAAAAGGTTAGGAGGTTCAGTCATTATGATAATGATTCTGACACATATTAGTTTGCATGGAAGATAGATTGTGATGGGGATGCTCTTCTCAAAACCCAAAATAGTTTTAAAGAAATTCTTACAACTAAATGCACAAAGAGTTCATGCCACCATAAATCAAGAGCTGTAAGAAATATTTAATCAACCAAACTTTGTGACTAATGGAATAACAAAGGAGCTGGGCCTGTCTGCCAATTGGCATCTCCCTGTCTAAATCTAGGGTGTGAACACTGTAACAACTGAAGGACATTGTGACCACAATGACTCTCATGTAGTAAGGTGATCAAACTATAAATGTCTCTGGGGAGAAAAAGAAACAAAATGAGAAAAAAGCATAGGATTTCTAGTTAAAGACTAATCACCTTGGGAGAAAAAAGTAAACACCTGACTACTTTTACTTAATCTTCATCAGAAAAGCATTTAAGCTGGGGGTATATACACCTGCATTATGAACACATGATTCCTTATCTATACAAACATACAGAGGAGAAATAAGACTTTTTTCATTAGTAATGAATAAGGTACTAAGAACAGTAGTTTTGAAGAAATATACATATATAATATATACTATACATATTACATGTATAATTACAGTCAGGATTACTTTTTCTCGAACCTAAAGGAGAACCCAATTTGTTGATTTTTATTTTCAGTAAATAGAAAAATATTCAGTACTGACAAATGTAAAGCTTTTAGATTTCAAATAAAAAATCATATGGAGAAATATATACTTTAAGATCCCCAAATTTTATATTTGAGTACAAAGAGTACATTTTAAATTATATTTTAAATTTTGCCTCTAACTTTAAGAAAACATTTTCATTTTTTAAATGAAGGGCTTAGTCTTCTAAAAGGGCTCAGTGTCCTTATATAAAATTAAAGATAAGTGTAATTAAAACATCACTACATCAAATTGACAACAGTAACCCTTAAGAATAGATGAGAAGTTCAGGGGATAATAAGGTTGTAAAGTAGAGAGTCAGTGAAAAAGAGGAAGACCCTCAACGAGATGGATTGACACAGTGGCTGTAACAAAGGGCTTAAGCATAACAACAATCATGAGGATGGTGCTGGACAGGGCAAAGTTTTGTTCGGAACCGACTCAATGGCACCTAACAACAACAACAAATCTAAATCAATGGTGGTGCAACAATATGGGTAGAGATATCAAGAATGACAGTGATACAACGTGAAGAATGTAACCAATGATGCTGAACTGTACATGTAGAAATTGTTGAACGAACGCATGTTCTGCCGTGTATATTTTCACCAAAAATAAAATTTGAAACATATAATTGCTAAGAAAAGGATTTCCACTGATGCCTGTAGGTAATTTTATACAATTAAGCTGGTAATAATACTAACAATAGTAAAAATATTCATAGCTAACATTTATTAAGTGCTATGTGCCAGCCAGTGTTTTAAGATCTTTACATATATTTTGCCTCTTTATCTTCACAATCCCCTCCCCTCCAGGAGGTAGGTAGTATTGTGATACCCATTTACAGATGAGGAAACTGAGACTCAGAGAATCCAGATATTTTGGGCAAGGACACAGAACTAGCTGGTGATGGAGCCAGATTCCTGACCCACACACTCTGACCTCAAAGCTCATGTTTTTCACCACTGCACTATTAACACAAGCAGCTAGCTTAGGGAACAACAAGGTTGACATACACAGCTCCTGCAGTAAGTCTGTCTTCCCAGTGCCAGGAGAAGCAGTTGTAAATTGCAAAATCCTGGCAATCTTCAGGCCATTTTCTCTTCCCTGTGTCAAATAAACGGTTTGACTAGTAGTTTTGACAGGATGCATTAGTTGACTTGGCATCCGTAGGCAGTCATTGTCTAGCTACCGTATACTACAGGGAGATTCTTGGCCAGAATTCTCTTCAGCGTTGTTTCATAACACTGTTAATCATATACTCCCAGCAGAAGTTCAAACCACAACAAAGTGCATTCAACCCAGTCTTCACAGCTCAGCGGGTTTAAGGAAAATTTAGGGGATAGCACCATGCCCTCTACATCATCGTATTGCTACATCAACAGATTTAATCTTAGGCAATTACTTTAGGGGTTTGACTACCCACAGAAATTCTTCAATATCCTGGGAAAGTAGATAAGTTATGGGAATAATGCTTTCCTAAATCAAGTTCACATAGCATATTTATGTTACAGTTTAGGTGGCATTAGCGAATGTTACAGAGCAATTATGTGACAAGACTAGCTTTACAAGAAACTATTGTTGCCTTCACCCACCCACCTACACACACTACATCAAACTTTTTTTAGGCTACATTCTCACTTTTAGGTATACCTTTTCTTTTGATGTTAACTATCACTTGTATGTGAATACACTCAAATAATTTCTAATCCTATAAACTCAGCTGGCCTGGACAACATAGTGTCTAGAAAGGTGACAGTTGTGTTAGCCTTTTTTCAAAGGTCCTTTGGGATATAGTTAAAAGGAGGCATTTTTATATTGCATTTGAGTGGTTCTCAGAATTAAGGGGTAAAAAGCAGCAACCTGTGCCAGCCCACCTCCGTCTCAAAGTTGGGGGAGCCAGGGTTACTCTCCTGGCTGACCTATTCTAGGAACTGGCCTGATTGTAAATGCAGATGTGAGTCAAAGATCACTGGGGGATCCTGAAGACACTTCAAGAGATGAATCCAAAGAGAAAAATGTGAAGGGGCTAGAATCATAAGAACATTACTGAACAATTCTATGTGTCCTATGCCTTAAGGGAGCAATAGTTATGTATTGCATAAAAAATTATCCCAAAATTTAGCAGCTAAAACACAATATTTATTATCTCACAGTTTCTGTGGGTCAGGTATTGGGGTTCAGCTTACCTGGGTTCTTCTGGCTCAAGGTCTTCATGACGAAGTTGCAGTCAAGTTTTTCAACAGGACTTCAATCATCTCAAGACTTACCTGGAGCTGAAGGGTCTGATTCCAAGTTCACGTGTGTGAGTGGTTGTTATCAGGCCTCAGAAGATGTACCTCCAAACTCACTCACATGTGCCTCTCCACAGGTCTGTCGAACAACATGGCGGCTGGCTTCCTGCAGGGTGAGAGATCTAACAGAGAGGAGAGACAGCACACCCAAGACCTAAGCTAATTTAATTTCAGAAGGGATATCCCATCATTTTGCCACATTCTATTTGGTAGAACCAAGTCACTAAGTTCAGGCCATACTCAAGGGAAGGTGGTTACACAGGGAGTAAATAACAGGAAGTAGGGATCATTGGGAACCATCTTAGAGACTGCCTACCACAAAGGGTCTACCACCCATCTATTAGTTTGTTGTGTTACGGTGCCTTTCATGTTGCTGTGATGCTAGAAGCTATGCCACCGGTATTTTAAATACCAGCATGGTCACCCAGGGTGGACAGGGTTCAGCGGAGCTCCAAGACTAAGACAGACTAGGAAGAAATGCCTGGCAATCTATTTCCAAAAATTAGGTAGTGAAAACCTTATGAATCACAACATAGCTTTGTCTGACTCTCTTGCTTTGGAAGAGTTATTAAGAGGGATTAGTTTCTAGAGGAAGACATCATATTTGGTGTCAGCAAGGGCAAGAGAGATCCCAGTGAGATAGACTGGCACAATAGCTGCAAAAATGGACTCAAACATGCCAGCAGTCATGAGGATGACTCAGGACCAGGCAACATTTCTTTCCGTTGTACGTAAGTTTGCCATAAGTTAGAATCAATCCAATGACAGCTATGTGTATCTCTCTATGTATTTCTCTCTCTCTCTCTGTCTGCCTGCCTATCTATCCATCCATTCATCCACCCATCCACCCATCCATCCATCCATCCATCCATTACACAAAGGGTAATATGAAAGCTGAAATAGGTGTTCCCTGGTTAAGAGGGGCCTAGCTTTCTTAATATTTTTATCTAAATAATGGTTCTCACATTCTAGTACACATAAAAGTCACTTGAAGAAAGTGTGAAACCGCTAGCTTTACAAGCCTCACCACTAGAAACCTTAACCCAAGAGGCCTGCAGAGAGGCAACAGTACATGTGTTTTACCACTTCCCCCAAGGGATTAGAACACAAATTATTCACTGATCACACCTAGGGGAAACAATTGTCTAGGTAAAGATTTTTTATGCCCAAAGCACTGATTTTGTTACCTTCCTCCCAAAACACACACTCATTGAAATGTTTATTATTTTTTTATTATTGTTTTAATTGTACTTTAGATGAAAGTTTGTAGAACATATAGTTTCTCATTAAACAGTTGGTACACATGTTGTTTTATGACATTGGTTAACAATCTCACAACATGCCAACACTCTCTTTTCTCGACTTTGGGTTCCCTACTACCAGCTTTTCTGTCCCCTCCTGCCTTCTAGTCCTTGCCCCTGAGTTGGTGTGCCCCATTAGTCTCATTTGGTTTTATGGGCCTGTCTAATATTTGGCTGAAGGGTGAACCTTGGGAGTGACTTAATTACTGAGCTAAAGGTGTGGCCGGGGGCCATACTCTCGGGGTTTCTCCGGTCTCTGTCAGGCCAGTAAGTCTGGTCTTTTTTTGTGAGTTGGAATTCTGTTCCACATTTTTCTCCAGCTCTGTCCGGGACCCTGTGTTGTGATCCCTGTCAGAGCAGTCAGTGGTGGTAGCCAGGCACCATCTAGTACTGGACTCAGTCTGGTGGAGGCCGTGGTAGTTGTGGTCCATTAGTCCTTTGGACAAAAATTTCCCTTGTATCTTGTTTTTATCATTCTTCCTTGCTCCCAAAGGGGTGAGGCCAGTGGAGTACCTTAGATGGCTACCCACAGGTTTTAAGACATCAGAAGCTACTCACCAAGGTAGAATGTAGAACACTTTCTTTATAAACTATGTTATGCCAATTGAGATAGATGTCCCCAGAGACTATGGTCCCCACAGCCCTCCCCCCAGCAATTTGGTCCCTCAGGAAGTTTGGATCTATCTATGGAGCTTCCATGACCTTTCCTTGTGCAAGTTGTGCTGGCTTCCCCAGTATTGTGTACTGTCTTACCCTTGACCAAAGTTACCACTTACCTATTGTCTATTTAGTATTTCCCTCCCCCACCCCTCTCATCCCACATAGCCATCCAAGATTGTTTCTTTTTGTGTGTAAACTTTTTTAGGAGTTTTTACAGTAGTGGTCTCATACAATATTTGTTCTTTTGTGATTGACTTATTTCACTCAGCATAATGTCCTCCAATTTCATCCATGATATGAGATGCTTCATAGATTCATCAATGTTCTTTATCATTGCACAGTACTCCATTATGTGTATGTACCATAGTTTGTTTATCCATTCATCTGTTGATGAGCATCTAGGTTGTTTCCATCTTTTTGCTATTTTGAACAATGCTGCAGTGAACATGGGTGGGCATATGTCTATTCGTGTGACGGCTCTTATTTCTCTAGGATATATTCCTAGGAGTGCGATTGCTGGATTGTATGGCATTTCTATTTCTAGCTTTCTAAGGAAGCACCATATCATTTTCCAAAATGGTTGAATTATTTTGCATTCCCACCAGCAGTGCATAAGAGTTCCAATCTCCCTGCAGCCTCTCCAACATTTGTTCATTCCAGTTTTTTTGATTCATGCCAGTAATGCCGGGGTGAGCTGGTATCTCATTGTGGTTTTGATTTGCATTTCTCTAATGGCTAGTGATCACGAGCACTTCCTCATGTTCTGTTGGCTGCTTGAATGTCTTCTTTGGTAAAGTGTCTTTCCATTTCCTTTGCCCATTTTTAATTGGATTATTTATCTTTTTGTTGTAGAGGTGTTGGATTTTCTTGTAGATTGTAGAGATTACAACTTTGTCCGACTTGTAATGTCCAAAATTTTTTTCTCAGTTTGTAGGCTCTCTTTTAATTCTTTTGGTGAAGTCTTTTGATGAGCATAAGTGTTAAATTTTTAGAAGATCCCAGTAATCTAACTTATCTTCTGGAGTTTGTGTGTTCTTGGTTATGATTAGAATCCTGTTAATGCCATGTATTAGGACCTCTAGCGTTGATCATATTTTTTGTTCTATGAACTTTATAGTTTTTGGCTTTATATTTAGATCTTTGACTCATTTTGAATTAGTTTTTGTATATAGTGCCAGGTGTGGGTCCTGTTTCATTTTTTGCAGATGGACATCCAGGTTTGCCAGCACCATTTGTTAAAAAGACTGTCCGTTCCCCATTTGACGGACTTTGGGCCCTTGTCAAAGATCAGGTGACTGTAGGTGGATGGATTTACACGTAGGTTCTCAATTCTGTTCCATTGGTCAATGTGTCTGTCGTTTTACCATTACCAAGCTGTTTTGACTACCATAGCTGTATACTAGGTTCTGAGGTCAGGTAGTGCGAGTCCTACTTTATTCTTCTTCTCCAATAGTCCTTTACTTATCTGGGGCTTCTTCCCTTTCCATATAAAGTTAATGATTAGTTTTTCCATCTCTTTAAAGACTGTCATTGGTATTTGGATTGGGATTGCATTGTATTTGTAAATTGCTTTGGGTAGAATTTTCATTTTTACAATGTTGAGTCTACCTTTCCATGAGCATGGTATGTTTTTCCATTTATGTAGATCCCTTTGCGTTTCTTGCAGTAGTATTTTGTAGTTTTCTTTGTATAGGTCTTTTACATCCCTGGTTAAATTTATTCCTAAGTATTTTATCTTTTTAGGGGCTATTATAAATTGTATTGTTTTCATTTGTCTCTTCATTGGTGTAGAGGAATCCAACTGATTTTTCTCTGTTTATCTTTTATCCTGCTACTCTGCTGAACCTTTCTATTAGTTCCAGTAGTTTCCTCAAGGAGTCTCTAGAGTTTTCTATGTATAGTATCATATCATCCACAAACAGGGACAGTTTAACTTCTTCGTTACCAGTTTGGATGCCCTTTATTTCTTTTTCTTGCCTTATTGCTCTAGCTCGGACTTCCAGCACAATGCTGAATAAGGGTGATAAAGGGCATCCTTGTCTTTTTCCCTTTCTCAAGGGGAATGTTTTCAGCCTCTTTCCATTAAGAATGATGTCGGCCATTGGTTTTGCATAGATGCCATTTATTATGTTGAGAAATTTGCCTTTTATATATATTTTACTGAGATTTTTTTATCAGGAATGGGTGTTGGGCTTTGTTGAATGCCTTTTCTGCATCAATTGAGATGATCATGTGATTCTTTTCTTTACTTTTATTTATGTGGTGGATTACATTGCTTGATTTTCTAATGTTGAACCACCCTTGCATACCTGGTATGAATTCTGCTTTGTTGTGGTGTATTATTTTTTTTGATATGATGCTGAATTCTATTGGCCAAAATTTTATTGAGAATTTTTGCATCTATATTCCTAAGAGATACTGGTCTGTAATTTTCTTTTTTTTGTGGCATCTTTGTCTGGTTTTGGTATCAGTGTTATGCTAGCTTCATAGAATGAATTTGGAAGTGTTACTTCCTTTTCTATGTCCTGAAATAGTTTGAGTAGTATGAGTATAAGCTCTTCTCTGAATGCCTGGTAGAATTCTCCTCTGAAGCCATCTGGGCCAGGGCTTTTTTTCTTGTTGTGAGTTGTTTGTTTTTTTTTTTTAAATTACCTTTTCAATCTCTTCTCTTGTTATGGGTCTGTTCAGATTTTCAACATCACTTTCTGTTAGTTTGCATGGTAGTGTTTTTCTAGATATTTATCCATTTCCTCTAGGTTATCAAATTTGTTGGAGCATAGTTTTTCATAATACGCCGTTATGATTCTTTTTATTCAATTGAGTCTGTTGTAATGTCCCCCTACTAGATTTCTTATTTGGGTTATTTGCATCCTCTCCTGTTTTTGTTTTGTCTGTTTGGCCAGTGGTTTGTCAATTTTGTTGATCCTTTCAAAGAACCAACTTTTGGTTTTGTTGATTCTTTCTATTGTTTTTCTATTCTCTATTTCATTTATTTCTGCTCTGAAATTTATTATTTCCTTTCTTCTGGTGGCTGTGAGCTTTTCATTGCTATTCTCTTTCTATTTGTTCAAGTAGTGTAGTTAATGTTTTGATTTTTCCACTTTTTTCATTTTTGATGTGTGCATCTATTGCTATAAATTGTCCTCTGAGGAATGCGTTTGCTGTGTCCCAAAGGTTTTTGTATGATATGTTTTCATTCTTGTTTGATTCTAGGAATTTTTGATTCTATCTCTGATTTCTTCTATTACCTAGTGGTTTATAAGCAGGGTGTTATTCAGTTTCCACGTAAATGATTTTCTCTCCTTGCTCTTCTTGTTATTAATTTCTACCTTGATGGTATTGTGGCCAGAGAAGATACTTTGTATTGTCTCAATGTTTGGGATATTGTTAAGGGTTGCTCTGTGATCTAAGATTTGCTCTATTCTGGAGAACGTTCCATATGCGTTTGAAAAGAACATGTACTTTTCAGCTGTTTGGTGGGGTGTTCTATATATGTCTATTGAGGGCAAATTGGCTGATTGTGCCCTTTAGGTCTTTTGTATCTTTGTTGAGTTTCTTTCTAGATGTTCTGTCCTTTACCGAGTGGTGTGTTGAGATCTCCTACTATTATTGTGGAACTATCAATTTCTCTTTTCAGTGCTGTTAGAGTTTTTGTATTTTGGAGCCCTGTCATTGGGTACGTTTATTATGGTTAAGTCTTCGTGATGGATCGTCCCTTTAATCACTATATACTTCCTTCTTTGTCTTTTATGGTGGATTTTGTTTTAAAGTCTGTTTGATCTGATATTCGTATTGTCACTCCTACTGTTTTTTTGGTAGCTGTTTGCTTGATATATTTTTTCCATCCTTTGATTTTTAATAAATTTACATCTTTGTTTCTAAGGTGTGTCTCTTATAGATAGCATATTGATGAATCCTGTTTTTTTATCCATTCTGTTACTCTCTGTCTCTTTATGGGTGCATTTAGGTCATTTACATTCAGTGTAGTTATTGACAGATGCGACTTTTTGCTGTTATTTTGTAGTGCTTTTCTTTTGCAGTGCTGATGTTTTCTTTGCTCTTCTTTCTCTCCTGTGCTGAATGCCTTTTGTTTGTGGATTTTTTTTTAATTTCTTTTGTTTTTGTAGATTTTGTTTTTACTGAGACTTTATGTTTTTCTTTTTTCTTTTGATAAGAAGGTTTGTTAAATTTCTTTGTGGTTACCTTGAAATTTACCCTTATCTTCATAAGTTTGAAGTAGTCTATTATTACTTGGTATTGCCTTGCCTTCCTCTCCATTAGAAGATTCTATACCTACACTGTTTATTCCCTCTTTTATTGTTCTGATGTTGTTGTCATTTACAGATTGACCTCTCCAGTTCCCTGTTGTAATTCTTCTGGTTTTGAATAGTCCTTCAGAGTTCATTTCCTAGGTTGGTATCTTGCTGGTATTATCCTGCATTCTAGATTCAGCCTGTGGTATGATGTTGTTTGTTCTCAGATTGAAGGACTCCGTTTACTAATTCTTGTAAGTTTGGTTTTGTTTTTACATATTCCCTTAATTTCTGTTTATCTGGAAATTTCTTAATTTCACCATCGTTTTTGAACGAGAGTTTGGCAGGATATGTTTTTCTTGGCTGCCAAGTTTTTCTTCCAAGGTTTTATATATGTCATCCCATTGCCTTCTTGCCTGCATGGTTTCTGCCGAATAATCTGAGCTTAGTCTTATTGTTTCTCCTCTGTATGTGACTTCTTGTTTTTCATGAGTTGCTCTCAGGATTCTTTCTTTGTCTTTGGTTTTGGCAAGTGTGATTATGATATGCCTTGGTGATTTTCTTTTGGTCTATCCTATATGGGGTTCATTGAGCTTCTTGGATGGCCAGCTTTTCATCTTTCATGATATTGGGGAAGTTTTCTGTCAGCAGTTCTTCAGTGATCCTGTCTGTTTTCTGAACTCTTGGATATCTCTGAATATTAGGGATTTGAATTCACTATCAGGTGGTTCTTTTCTTCTATGGGAAATTCATCTGCTGTTTTATTTTGACACCTACTGGAACCATCCTGTCCTGTTTTTTTTTTTTTTTACATATTTTGATACTGTCTGTTGTCTTTGGTACATTCCGTACTTATTTTCCTCATTTTATTGTAGATTTGTTTTTTCATCCTGCTTTTTTGTTTTATTTGGTTATGTGTGAGCAAACAGGCTGTGTATTCTTCATTGTTTGCTTGTTTGTAGGCATGATACTTTTCGCCTCCTTATTCAATTGGCAGGGTCAGTCGCTCAGCTATACTGCAGCACGGCAGGTCCAGCTGAAGGGGAGTTGCTGGGATGGGTTATTTGTGGCACATACTAGGGCTGATAAGGCGTGCTGGGAATCAGTGCAGGGCAGGTACTTGTAGGCTGTGCCTGTGCTGCTCAGGTTGTGATGTTCAGTATATGGTGCAGGTAGGCAGGAAGGAGGGGGGACATTGTGACGTGTGGGACTAAGATGGGTATGGGCAAGGGCAGATAGTGGAGAGACAAACAGGAGATAAAAACAAACAAGCAAAAAAGAATGCTAAGTGAGATTGCCATTGGAATGGAGAGATGAGAGACCAAGAAATGGAGAAAAACAAAAAGGAAAAGAAAAAAGGTAAAAGAAAAAAATAAGTAAAAATTGAAAAGAAAAGAAAAGTCCCCAGGGATCTCACCAGTGTGGTTGTGAAGACTGTGGTAGTGGCTCCCAGGCCACGAAGTACAGCCTGGCTAGAAGGGGTAGAGATGTCACACTGAACCAGGTATTCAGGAGACAGGAAGAGAAGGTAAGTATAGAGAGATGAGAAACTGAGAAATGAAGAAAAACTGAAAGGGAAAAAGAGAGAAAACAAAACAAAAAAAAGAAAAACAAATGACCCCAGGGATCTGACTGTGTGGCTGCGCAGACTGAGGAAGTAGCTCCAAAGCTGCACAGTACAGCCTGGCTAGAAGGGGCTCCCAAGCCAAGAAAAGAAAAAGAAAACAAACAAACATACAAATCAAAACAAACAAACAAAAGCCCTGGGGATCCCACCAGTGTGGCAGTGCTGGCTGGGAAGCAGTTCCACAGTCAAGTGATGGTTCAATCTCTTCATTTGATGCTTAGAGTTTCAGGATTGATGTTGTCTCTGTTTGACTTAGTTTTTCGGTTCTTTGCTGTGGAGGACAGCTTGGTGCTTCTGTCTATAGCACCATGTTTCCCAGAAGTCCCTGAAATGTTTTTAAAAATATAAATAGTAAGCATAAAGCACATCTAAGGAAGTCTAAGAAAATTCCATTTTTTCCCCACAAAGACTATTTCAAAGCTCTTTTTGAAATATATCAAGAACATTTTAGAATAGTTTCCCTCTCATTTTTGGTGGAGTTTCTGTTTGGACAGTGTAACGAATTTGTATATTGGGTAATCCAGGGCTAACTGGAATCAGTGTTGCTTAGTGGAAAGAATAGTCCCATGTTGCTGAGGATTAAATTCTGGTGTTACCCCGTACTGGATGGGTGAGTTGATCAAGTACCCAATTTCTGTTTCTCCATTTTTAAAGTGGCAATAACAGTATCTACACCCGTAGGTCTGTTTGGTGAATTAAATGGGTTAGCTAACAGAAGGGGATCATTGGTACAAAGTAGGCACCCAACACGAAGCATCCAATAGTATCTGTTGACCTCAACAAATGGTAACTTTAGTCACGATTATTGTAACAAGATGTTTTATGGTGATGTCATAAATAGTTATATTTCTATTTCGGTGAATTTTCTGCCCGTATAATTTTCTCATTTGGGAGCAGGAAGGTTACCAATGTTATGTGATGTTTTGTTTTCTTACTAATTTATATGAGATATTTATAATTAAGTTTTGAAAAAGCATGCTTTAATCTGCATTTATTTGCTCATCAAAGTCATGAATTAATTGGTATCTGTTGAATGCCTTCTTTGTATATAAAACTAATAACAGCATATTTTCACTGCTTTCTGGTGACATGTCTGATTTTTAACCTTTGTTGGTCTGGGATTTGGGGTTTGGAATATGTGTTAGACTTATTACTTTACATTATTTATTTTCTGTTTTGAACATTATTTTTAACATTACTATTTAGTATCATGACCATGTATGCATAATTATTAAGACAACTCTATATTGACACAGTTTCAAAGCCAAACACCATCCTATTAAACAAAACATTCACTCTTCTTGAGGTCTATCTGATACAGAAAGTATCTGTATGTACATATTTTTCAATAACATGTTGATGATGTGTTTTTAAGGTTCTTTGTCCCCTAAGAATGTTACCTGCAGAAAAACAATTGGAGTATAAAATTTATAAATTGTCATAATTTCTTCCAATGCTCTATAGTGATTTCTCCATTATCTTCTTATATTTATTGTTAAAGAGTAAAATCTGAATTTAATAAGATTGTCTTCTCTGGTAAGTAATCCATATTTTCAATGTAGATGTTTGAAAGAAATTTACTCTTGATCGTGGTAAGTCATTGTTTTGCCAGAATGTATCTAGACATAAACCTCTCTTCATATAATCTACTTGTATTTTTATAAGTCATTTCAAAGTGCATTTGCTGACACTTTTTCTTTGTTGAAAATCAGGGATCACAAACCAAAGTAACTCCAGTGTCCAGACAAGTAATGTGAACAAGTGAAGTGGGACCTGAGAGAAAACACAGCCCATCTAAACGGAGCAGCTGCTAGTCAGCCCTAAGAAATAGCTGTCATTTGGAAATGGGGACTAAATGTGCCAAGTGATCTAATTTTTCAAGAGAAGGTGTGAAATCACCCATCTTCAGTGTTGGCTTTTTTTTTTTTAATTGACATAGTACATGCTAAGTAAAATATACCTGTAGGCACTATTTGGTTTGTAGACCACCAGCTGGCAACATGTGGTTAAAGTCCTCTTCAATTAATTCTTCATTGATTCATCCATTCAGCAAATGTTACTGAGTGACTAGGATTTGCTAGGTATTTTCTAGGTATTGCATATGTAATGGTTAATAGCATGTTTTTCTTTTAGTGAATACTGTAGATTTGCTTTTTTTTTTTTTCTTTTCTTAATTGTGGTTTTCCTGAATTGCTTCTTCAGGAAAATCTAGGGTTGACTGCTGTATTAGTTTCCTGTGGCTGTTATGACAAATTGTCACAAACTTGGTGGGTGAAAACAAGAGAAATTTATTCTCTCACAGTTCTGGAACCTGGAAGTCTGAAATCAAGATGTTGGCAGGGCTGCACTCCTTCCAAAGGGCCTTGGGGAGATTCTGTTCCTTGTCTTTTCCAGATTTTGATGGCTCCAGGTGCTCCTTGGCTTGTGGCTACATCACTCCAATCTCTGCTTCCATCTTTACAGCACCTTCTCACTTGTGTGTCCCTTATAAACAGACTTGTC
Organism: Trichechus manatus latirostris; assembly: GCF_000243295.1. Classification (NCBI taxonomy): domain Eukaryota; kingdom Metazoa; phylum Chordata; class Mammalia; order Sirenia; family Trichechidae; genus Trichechus; species Trichechus manatus. The sequence continues at coordinate 3,416,719 of NW_004443983.1, read as the reverse complement.
ATTGGATTTTGGGCCCACTTTATAATCTGGAATGATCTAATCTCAAGTTAAGATCTTTAACTTAATTACATCTTTAAAGATTCTTTCCAAATAAGGTAACATTCAGAATTTCTGGAGGTTAGAACATGGACATATATGTTTTTGAGGGACACTATTCAACCCTCTATACCTGACACTATCTGATCTATGCATTTTCATCTCTCTGTTGTCTTTTATTTCTGTTTTAAATCATTCACATCCTGAATTCAATTTTCTGGAGTGTTAGATCTGCTCTTTACCATCTATGATAAGGACTTAATTTATGCTTCAATTTTAGTTTCTTTGTAAGCCTTTATTCCAAAATCCCTTTTCTTCATAATGTTTATGCTTCTATTTAATAGAGGCCATATCATCATTCATTGTATTGAAAATCTGTTTTAAAATGCTCTTCCTTGGAATATTCAGGATTATATTTCCTATTTCTTGTGTTGTACCACATGTTTTCAGGTCCTATGTTGGTTATTTTGTTGGTTTCCTTTAATTTTTTTTTTTTTTTTTTAACTGTTATTTGAATGAGAAAGAATCTACCTGTATCCAATATTTGCCAGTAGGGATATGAACTTTACTTAGTTCTACACTCAATTCTGGTGAAAAATTTCTTAGATGTTGGAAATAAGGCAGACTGATGTACAAGGTTCGTAACCTATTTCTTCATGTCCAGCATGAATTCTCTAATGTGACTGTGCTCACTGAGAATAGAAAGGAAAAATATACAACCATCTGGAGCTCACATTGCTACCGAAGTTTTTCCAGGCTCCAATGTGCCTGTAAAATTGCATTGTAGGCACTATAATTCCTGTGATGAAGTGTACTTCTAGTAGCTTCTTTTCATCTCTCCTTTTCATTCCCTCTAATATGCTTAACATCTGTCTTGACTAATTTTTTTGAATAGAATAGAAAATGTGAAGTACAAAGATGAGTACTGTCTGGTCTGTTGTCTGACTGCCACTAACCCTTAGTCTTTGAGCTCATGGTCAGGCAGTAAGAACAGGAAGAACTGTTTTTTTTTTTTTTAAACCATGTTTTAGGTATTTGGTATTCCTGTTTCAGGGAAGCAATATAGATCAGAATGAAAAAAGGAGGGGGCAGTGCTTTATAGTCAACTAGGCTCTGCCACTTACTAGCTGAGACTTTTGCATAGCATTTCTAAGTAGAGCCTCAGTAAGCCTCAGTTTTCTCATCTGTAAGATGAACAATAATAGCACCTCGCTAGTATTATTCTAAATCACACACATGATTAAATAATTCAACAGATAATATTTAACAATTTGCTGGTACGTACTTACCCTCACTATACCATCAAGGTTGTCAAGGACTTCATTTTACTTGTATCCACAATCAACACTCATGGGAAGTAGCAGTCAAGAAGTCAAAAGACGCGTTGCATTGGGCAAATCTGCTGCAAGAGATCTCTTTAAAGTGTTGAAAATCAAAGATGTCACCTTAAAGACTAAGGTGTGCCTGACCCAAGCCATGGTGTTTTCAGTCACCTCGTATGCATTTGAAAGCTGGACGATGAATAAAGAAGACTGAAGAAGAATAGATGCCTTTGAATTGTGGTGTTGGAGAAGGATATTGACTATACCATGGACTGCTAAATCTGTCTTGGAAGAAGCACAGCCGGAATGCTCCTTAGAAGCAAGGATGGGGAGACTACATCTCACATTCTTTGGACATGTTGTCAGGAGGAATCAGTCCCTGGAGAAGGACATCATGCTTGGTAAAGTAGAGGGTCAGCAAAAAAGAAGAAGGTCCTCAATGAGATGGATTTACACAGTGGCTGCAACATGGGCTTAAGCTTAACAATTGTGAGGATGGCGTAGGACTGGGCAGTGTTTTGTTCTGTTGTACATAGGGTCTATATGAGTCAGAACCAACTCGATGGCACCTAACAGCAATAATACCATCAGAATTCATCAGACTCATTTTTAGATTTTGAGTTTCTTTTTAAGCAGTTCTAACTGTAAGAATTAATATTTCATGAGTTTTATTTCTACAAAAATATTTTTCAAAGAGAAATTTACTTTGAAAAATAGAATAAAACACATTCAATCTTGCCATTGCCATATAGATCCACTAAAATCTTTATATCTGAGCTGCATCATGGAAACTTAGTGATTGTGTTTTTTTCTATATCCTGAAATATTTTGCTATTTATCATTCTAAAGATTATTTATTTTTAATCTTTATTACTCATCATTTATCACCAATGATTCCAAAAATAATTAAAATAAGAAAATAGAAAATATGACCGAATAGCTTAGAAGGATGATAAAATGAACTTCCCTATTTTTCTTACTGCATTACCCAAAGTATTGTAGTATTTTTCAAAAGGGTACAAAAGAAAACTTGAGATACCATTAGAATTTGTTTTTGTTTCATTGAACGCAATCTAGATTTTGAAAATTTTCAGTTTGACCTAAAATATCCAGAGAAGAAAATTGATAGAAGATGTTACAAAAGGCAGAGAACAGCAGTCTAGACTCTAATGAAGGTAAATTGGCTTATTTAAATGAAATCCTACATGAATTTTCTCCAAACTTAAGAACCACTGCATGGAAATATATTTTTAAGAATATAAAGGAAAATGTATCATGCAGTATTTTATAGCAGAACCTAGATCTCCAATTTTTGCTAATGGTGTATTCTTTTACCTTTTATCCTGTCACTGCTCAAAATGTACTTGATATGTTTATACTCTTATTGACATTTGCAATAAAGTTATTTTTCACTATTACTTTATCGTTAACTTCTGTAAATTTTTGTAAACTAAAAAATCTAAAAATCTATGTAAAAGATGATGACATTAAAACAAAAAAGAAGGACTAAATAACGTAGTCATAGATCTTTCACATGGAGAGGAAGTCAAGGCAATATAAAGAAATAGAAGATTGGTTTAAACTTAGAAAAACAGAGGTAAATATTAAGGTAACTGCAGAGGAAACTAAAAATCCTACACATCAAAATAGAAAAACATAAAGACTCAGCAAATACAAAATCAACAACGATGAAAAGGATGAAAAGAAAATACATTAAGAAAAACGACTCAGCACAGGAAATTAAGTGGAACAAAGAAACTGTCAACAATACACACACAAAAAAAAGATATCAAAGTGACAGCACTAAACTCATACCTATCAATAATTATGCTGAATGTAAATGGACTAAATGCACCAATAAAGAGACAGAGAGTGGCAGAATGGATTAAAAAAAACATGATCCATCTATATGCTGCCTACAAGAGCCACACCTCAGACTTAAAGACAAAAACAACTAAAACTCAAAGAATGGAAAAAAATATATCAAGCAAACAACACGCAAAAAAGAGCAGGAGTGGCAATATTAACCTCTGACAAGACAGATTTTATAGTAAAAGCCACCAAAACGGATAAGGAAGGACACTATACAATGATTAAAGGGTCAATATACCAGGAGGACATAACCATAATAAATATTTACGAACCCAACAATAGGGCTCCAAAATATAGAAAACAAACTCTAACAGCATTGAAAAGAGAAATAGACAGCTCCACAATATAGCAGGAGACTTCAACACAGCACTTTCAGTGAAAGACAGAACATCCAGAAAGAAGCTCAATAAAGACATGGAAAATCTAAATGCCACAATCAAACAACTTGATCTCAGACATATACAAACACTCCACCCAACAGCAGCCAAATATACTTTCTTTTCCAATGCACATGGAACATTCTCCAGAGTAGAACACATATTAGGCCATAAAGCAAGCCTTAACAGAATCCAAAGCATCAAAACATTAAAAAGCATCTTTTCTGACCATAAAGCCATAAAACTAGAAGACAATAACAGAAAAAGCAAGGAAAAAAAATCAAACACATGGAAACCGAACAACACCTTGCTCAAAAACTACTGGGTTATAGAAGAAATTAAGGACAGAATAAAGAAATTCACAGAATCAAATGAGAATGAAAACACATCCTACCAGAACCTTTGGGACACAGCAAAAGAAGTGCTCAGAGGTCAGTCTATAGCAATAAATTCACACATCCAGAAAAAGGGCCAAAATCAAAACATTAACACTACAACTAGAACAAATAGAAAGAGAGCAGCAGAAGAAGCCCTCAGGCACCATAAGAAAGAAAATAATAAAAGTTAGAGCAAAATTAAATGAAATAGAAACAGAAAAACAATTGAAAGAGTTAACAGACCGAAAGCTGGTTCTTGGAAAAGATCAACAAAATCTGTAAACCACTGGCCAAACTGACAAAAGAAAAACCGGAGAGGAAGAAAACAACCCAAATAAGAAATGAGGTGGGTGATATCACAACAGACCCAAATGGAATTAAAAGAATAATAACAGAATACAATGAAAAATTGTACTCTAGAAAATTTGAAAACTTAGAGGAAATGGACAAATTTCTAGAAACTCACTGCCTACCTAAACTAACACAAACAGAGGTAGGACAACTAGATAAACCTATAACAAAAGAAGAAATTGAAAAAGTAATCAAAAAACTCCCAACGAGAAAACAGCTCTGGCCCTGTTGGCTTCACTGAAGAGTCTTACCAAACTTTCAGAGAAGAGTTAACACCACTACTACTAAAGGGATTTCAGAGCATAGAAAAAGATGGAATACTCCCAAACTCATTCTATGAAGCCAGCATAACCCTGATAACAAAACCAGGTAATGACACCACAAAAAAAGAAAATTACAGACCAATATCCCTCATGAACATTGACACAAAAATCCTCAACCAAATTCTAGCCAATAGAATTCAACAATATATCAAAAAAATAATTCACCATGACCAAGTGGGATTCATATCAGGTATTCAGGGATGGATTGACATTAGAAAAACAATCAATGCAATCGATCACATAAATAAAAGACAAGAACCACATGATCTTATCAACTGATGCAGAAAAGGCATTTGACAAAGTCCAACACCCATTCTTGTGAACATTCTCAGTCAAATAGGAATAGAAGGGAAATTCCTCAACAAAATAAAGGGCATTTATACAAAGCTAACAGTCACCATCATCCTAAATGGAAAGAGTCTGAATGCATTCCCCTTTAGAACGGGAACAGACAAAGATGCTCTTTATCACCACTCTTACTCAACATTGTGCTGGAGTTCCTAGACAAAGCAATTAGGCTAGAAAAAGTAAAAAAGGGCATTTAAATTGGTAAGGAAGAAGTAAAAGTATCTCTATTTGCAGATGATATGATCTTATACACAGAAAACCTCAAAGAGTTCACAAGAAAACTATCAGAACTAAGAGAAGATTTCAGCAAAGTATCAGGATACAAGCTAAACATACAAAAATCAGTTGGATTCCTTTACACCAACAAATAGAACTTTGAAGAGGAAATCACCAAATCAATGCCATTTACAATAGCCCCTAAGAAGATAAAATACTTAGGAATAAATCTAACCAGAGACGTAAAAGACCTATACAAAGAAAACTACAAGGCACTACTGCAAGAAACCAAAAAAGACCTACAAAAGTGGAAAAACATACCTCGCTCGTGGATAGGAAGACTTAACATTGTGAAAATGTCAATTCTACCCAAATTGGTCTATGGATACAATCCACTCCTGATCCAAATTCCAATGGCATTTTTTTATGAGATGGAGAAACATATCACCAACTTCATATGAAAAGGGAAGAGGCCCCGGATAAGTAAAGCATTACAGAAGAAAAAGAACAAAGCGAGAGGCTTCACACTAACCAATTTTAGAACTTATTTATACCACCACGGTAGTCAAAACAGTCTGGTACTGGTACAGGTACAGATACACAGACCAATGGAACAGAATTGAGAATGCAGACGAAAATTTATCTACCTATGAGCAGCTGATATTTGCCAAAGGCCCAAAGTCCATTAACTGGGGAAAAGACAGTCACTTTAATAAATGGTGCTGGCATAACTGGATATCCATCTGCAAAAAAATGAAACAAGACCCATACCACACAACATGTACAAAAACTAACTCAAAATCTATCAAAGACCTAAATATAAAATCTAAAACGATAAAGATCACAGAGAAAAAATAGGGACAACCCTAGGAGCCCTACTACATGGCATAAAGAGAATACAAAACATTACTAACAATGCACAAACACCAGAAGAGAAACTAGATAACTGGGAGCTCCTAAAAATCAAACACTTATGCTCATCAAAAGACTTCACCAAAAGAGTAAAAACACAACCTATAGACTGGGAAAAAATTTTTGGCTACGACATATTTGATCAGGGTCTAATCTCTAAAATCTACGAGATACTGCAAAACCTCAGCAACAAAAAGACAACCCAATTAAAAAATGGGCAAAGGATACAAACAGGCAGTTCACCAAAGAAGACATTCAGCCAGCTAACAGATACATGAGGAAATGCTTATTATTATTAGCCATTAGATAAATGCAGATCAAAACTACAATGAAATACTGTCTTAGTCATCTAGTGCTGCTATAACAGAAATACCACAAGTGGATGGTTTTAACGAAGAGAAGTTTATTCCTCACAGTCAAAGTAGGCTAAAAATCCAAATTCAGGGTGTCTGCTCCAGGGGAAGTCTTTCTCTCTCTGTGGGCCTTCTCATCTGTGTTCCCCTGGACTAGGAGCTTCTTGGTGCAGGGACCCCAGTCCAAAGGATGTGCTCTGCTCCTGGCACTGCTTTCTTGATGGTATGAGGTCCCCCGTCTCACTGCTCACTTCTGTCATTTATATCTCAAGAGATTGCCTCAGGACACAATCCAGTCTTGTAGATCAGGTCCTGCCTTACTAACACAACTGCCGCCCATACTCCCTCATTAAAATCATAGAGGCAGGTTTAAAACATACAGGAAAATCATACTGGACCAGGAATCATGGCCTAGCCAAATTGATACACACATTTTTTGGGGGGACATAATTCAAACCATGACAGATACCATCTCATCCCAGTAAGGCTAGCATGAATCCAAAAAACAGTAAAATAATAAGTATTGGAGAGATTGTGGAGAGACTGGAACACTTATAGACTGCTGATGGGAATGCAAAATGGTACAACCACTTTGGAAATTGATTCGGCACTTCCTTAAAAAGCTAGAAAAAGAAGTACCATACAATCCAGCAATCCCACTCCTTGGAATACAGCTTAGGGAAATAAGAGCTGTCACACGACTATATGTATGCACACCCATGCTGGTGAACATTGAAACACTGTTCACTATAGCAAAAAGATGGACACAACTTAGGTGCCCATCAGTGGACGAATGGATGAACAAATCATGGTATAGTCACACAATGGAATACTACACAATGATAAAGAATAATGATGAATCCTCAAAACATCTCATAACATGGATGAATCTGGAAGGCATTATGCTTAGTGAAATAAGTCAGTCACCAAAGGGCAAATATTATATGAGATCACTATTATAAGAACTCAAGGAAAGGTTTAAACACAGAAGAAAACATTCTTTAATGGTTGTGAGAGTGGGGAGAGAGGGATAGTGGTATTCACTAACTAAATAGTAGAGAAGAATTATCTTAGGTGAAAGGAAGGACAACACACAATACAGGGTAAATCACCACAACTGGACTAAACCAAAAGCTAAGAAGTTTCCCGAATACAACCAAACACTTTGAGGGACAGAGTAGCAGGGATAGAGGTTTGATGACCATGATTTCAGGGGACATCTAGGTCAATTGGCATAACAAAGTTTATTAAGGAAATGTTCTGCATCCCACTTTGGTGAGTGGCATCTGGGGTCTTAAAAGGTAGCGAGCAGCAATCTAAGTTGCATCAATTTGTCCCAATGGACCTGAAGCAAAGGAGAATGAAGAAGACCAAAGATACAAGGAAAATATTTGCCCAAGAGACAGAAAGGGCCACATAACCCAGAGACTCCATCAGCCTGAGACCAGAGGAACTAGATGGTGCCCAGCTGCCACCAGTGACCGCCCTGACAGGGAACACAACAGAGAGTCCCTGAAGGAGCAAGAGAAAAGTATGGTGCAGAACTCAAATTCTAGTAAAAAGACCAGTCTGACTGAGACTGGAGGAACCTTGGAAGACATGGCCCCAGACTCTCTGTTAACCCAAAACTAAAACCATTCCCGAAGCCAACTCTTCAGACAAAGATTAGACTGGACTATAAGACATAAAATGACACTCATGAAGAGTGTGCTTCTTCAAGTAGATACATGAGACTAAATGGGCAGCTCCTGTCCGGATGCGAGATGAGAAGGTAGAAAGGGACAGGAGCTGGTTGAATGGGCATGGGAAATCTGGGGTGGAAAGGAGGAGTGTATTGTCACTTTATAGAGAGAGCAACTAGGGTCACATAACAATGTGTGTATAAATTTTTGTATGAGAAACTAACTTGAGCTGTAAACTTTCACTTAAACACAACAAAAAAAAACAAAAAAGGATACAAAACAATAATTAAAATAAAGAATCAGCGATCTAGAAAATGCTAGATTAAAATTAAATAAATAAAGCTGTGGCCAGACAACAACGACAACAACAAAAATGATGAATAGAGTTAAAAATGATAGAGGGTTAAAATTAAATGAATTTGATCTATAATTTAAAATAGCCATAGAAAGATAAGAGACATGGAACCTTACCAGCATGTACCTGCACCTGTTATTCACATCCAGAAAGCATATAAACACAAGAGGCAGAATAAAGAGTTCATTATTAGGGATAAGTTCGAATGAGTAACAATTTTTGTGACATTAATTTCATAACTATGGCTCAAAATCTTAATCTTCACAGAAAAATAATAAGGATAAAAAGGTCCTGGGTAGCAAAATTCAGGGCAAGAAGAAGAATATGCCCACTGCCTGGGGAAATGTATTGTTAGGACAAAGTAAGGGAAAAAGCAAAATTAAAAAAAAGAAAAATCTAAAAAGGGTTTGTTGGATCTAGATGGTAACCGTAATGACCATTTTCCTGGTTTCCTGAGGGTTCAATAAACATTACTTGCTAGTTGGTGGCAGTGTTTAATTTTGGTTGTCATGATTCTCATCATCAACATCCAATCATTTAAACCATGGATGGGTCACTGATAGTTTTGTTCTCAACTGATGTTTCTTTACTATTATGGCAGTAGATTGTTTGTCTTTACTTTTAGTACAGATGGAAAATGTCTTTATCTCCAAGAAGAAATTTGTGAGAAAATGGGAAGTCTACATCAGAGGCTGCTAACTGAGTGTTATTTGAAATCAGAAGTCCATGTATTTCTTTTAAAATGGAAAAGAAAACAATCACAGAAAAGGAAGGAAATAATACAAAAAAAAAAAAAAGAGATATAGGAAAAAAATTCCAAAAGATGCTAGAAATGAATAACTAAACAAGAAAAACAGATAGTGAGGTTCAGAGAAAAAATACGACTAAAGAACTGGAAGGGAATTTAGAGAGAGTAAGAGATTATGTAGCTCAAACATTTTTCACTCTTGTATTATCAGCCAAACATTTACTCAGCATCTGAATGTGCCAGAAACTATGCTAGGAATACAAAGACAGAATCCTTTTCTTCCAAGGGTTTATATTGCGATGGGCAAGATTAAGAAATAAATGACTCTTGTTTTGTTTTGTTTCCTGTGTCATATTAAGTCTTCAGCTTTCCTAAGCAACTGCAGCTCAACTGACTTATTCAGGTGGACAAAAAGTTGAGTTGCCAATGTGAATAGATGAAACCAGAGAGGATGAGTAGAGAAGAATTAAAAGTGTAATGGAAAGTCAAAAGTGGGAAAGTAGAATTCCACAATTTCTCAAGAAAATAGCATGTACCTCATTTTTTACCCCCCCAAAACAAATAGTTAAGCAATTTATAGTATCATTATATACATATTTTATGGATTGAATTATTTCCCCAAAAAATGTGTTGTAAATCCTAACCTCTCTAGAAATGGGTTGTCTTTATTAGGTTAATGAGACAGGATTAGTGTAGCGTATATTTTGAGCCAATCTCTTCTGGGATATAAAAGAGATTGAGAGCAAGCTAGCAAGCAGAGATAGGTGAAGAGAGATGCCAAGCCACAAGAAGGTGCAGAAGCTCAAAGAGACGAGGACCTTTTTCCAGAGCAGACAGAGAAAGAAAGCCTTTCCCTAGAGACGGCACCCTGAATTTGGACTTCTAACCTCTTAAACTATGAACTGTTTGTTAAAACCACCCACTTGTGGTATTTCTGTTATAGCACCACTAGATAACTAAGAGAGCATGCATGCAAAATCTTATAGGAGACAGAAAAGGAAGGTGCTTGCATAAGAATTTAAACACTACTCAGAAGGCAATGAAACAGGAAGGGACGTTAACAGTATCTGAACCTCAGTTTTCCCGCTTATAAAATGGAACTGCGAGTCCTTTTTTTTTGTATAACTGATCTTATTCTATTCTGGATTCCCCATTTTTGCTGATGACAAAGGGAATGAGAATGATAGGTAGGTAAGCTTAACATTGCCAACTAAAGGAAGCTTGGTCCCTTCTAACTTAAGACAGACTTTTTCAGATTGATATTCAGTCACTTCAAAGTTCATATTTAAAATTAGAATGGCTTTTCTCTCTCAAAGCATCTTTGCTCTCCTCTTTTTCAAGATGCTTCTGGATACAGATGGAAGAAGAGCTCTTCTCTTATAGAACTAGGTGGTAGGCCCTCTGGTCTACATGTAGTCTTTATTAATAGGGATTAGCAAGGTCAGTGATTGTTTAACATTTTGATCTCAGGATTTCTTTACACATTAAAAATTATTAAGGACTCCAAACTTTTTTTTTTTTAACATGGGCTATATCTATCAGTATTTACGACATTAGAAATTAAAACAGAAAAAAAATTTAAACGCTTATGAATTAATTTCAAAACAACTAAAAAAACTCATTATGTATTAGTATTCACAATATATTTTTATGAAAAATATGTAACAATAGATACCACTAGATTATAAGAGTTAACCCATTGCAAAAAGTCAGAAATGAGTCAAGTCAGAACACTGGAGAACATAGGCAATTTAGAGAAGGAAAGAAAGTCAGAGAAAGGCCAGTCAGAGAGGTATTAACTGAACCAAAAGCAAGTCTTCCTGGACGCTAGAAATGATTAATGAGGATACTGACACCCAAAGAAGTTAAACAATTTCCCCAAGTCTCCACAGCTAGCTAATCAGAGTATTCCAAATATCAAAGCTAGTGCTTATCCCACTACTAAATGCTAACTTGCTCCCCTTCCCCCATTAACGACTTGTATTAATTTCTATTGCTGCTGTAACAGATGACAACAAATTTAGTGGCTTGAAACAACACAAACATATTCTCTTACAGTTTTAGAGTCAGAAATCCAAAATGAGTCTCACTCGGCTAAAACAAGAGGTCAACAGGGCTAGTTCCTTCTGGAGGATCTAGGGGAGAATCTGTTTTCTTGCCTTTCCCAGATTATAGAGTGTCCACATTCCTTGATTTATGCCCTGCTTCTATCTTAAAGTCAGCGATGGCCTGTTGAGTCTTTCTCACATCACAACTCTCTGACAGAGAGATGTCTAATTCTCCCTTTCACATTTTAAGGACCTTTGGAATTACATTGGGTCCACTTGAATAATCCAGGCTAATCTCCCAATTTTAAGGTCGGTTGATTAGCAACCCTAATTTTACCTGAATCCTTAATTCCACTTTTCCATACAACCTAACGTATTCACAGTTTCTGAGGATTAGACTTTTTTGGGGGGACACTATTCTTCTTACCACACTATTTCACTATACATTTCTCCCCACCCATCAATCCTTCCAATTCAAAACCTGGGAGTCATTTTTGTTCTGAATCCAAACTTTATTCAATTACTAAACTACAACAAGGCTTCTTTTGTTTGCTTAACAAGTATACACAGGGTGACTTCAAGATTTAAGGTTTAATTTTAAACAGAGGGGGAAAAAAAGTAAGTTATAGTGGCTGTCTTCAAGGACCCAAAATCTGCTTACTCAACTTGATATGTTCCTTGTTTTTCTCCCTTTCTCGAAACTAAAGTAGGCAACTAACACCATAAAGGTTTAGGTTTAGCATATGTGTAAGAAGCATACCTAAACTAAAATAACTTTCTGTTTTTTGTGTTCTCTGTTTTGCCACCTTTTCGTTCCATTTTGCACATACCTGGAAGCTAAATTTATCTGAATGTTCAGTCCAATATCAAGTTCTTAGGTATTCTCCCCTTCAGTTTAACATTTACACTATATCCTACTGAGGGTTTATGCCCCACATGCCTACTGTTCACAAGCTATTTGACCTGAAACAGATCTCACACACTTTTCAGTCTTCCCTGCTGCTCTTTCTTCCTTAAAATGTATATATGAACCCACACGTCTTCTATGTCCTGTGCGCAGATACCTCTCCCAGCAACTTGTTCCGGCCTTACACATGAGCATTAGAGATGGAAACTGCTTCATTGTGCTGCTCCCCTATTCAGAAATCTGTAAAAAGGCTTCCCTTGATCTATCAAGGAAACCCTAGTGGTGAAGTGGTTAAGAGTTTGTCTGCTAACCAAAAGGTCGCCGCAGTTCAAATCCATCAGGTGCTTCTTGGAAACGCTATGGGGCAGTTCTACTCTATCCTATAAGGTGACTATGAGTCGGAAATCAACTCGACAGCAACAGGTTTAATCTATCAAATGGAGCCCAACATCTACTCCTGTAAATCCAAGCATATATTAAGTTATCAGGTCCCAGTTCATCTATGAATTATCTCCATGACTCCTATAGAGTCACATTCTCCTTCAGAGTATCTGTCTCTACATCTTCTGACCACAGCATGCTCATTTCCAGCATTTAAAACTTTTGTTCATGCTTTTCTTCCTTGCCTGGAGTGGCTACTCTCCTTCTCTGCCCTTGTCAAAACCACTTCTATACCTCATGCCCCGGGTTTTTCTGCAAACCCTACTTTGATATTTTCAGTTCAGTGATGTAGCTTTCAGTTTGTGACTTCCCACGGAATTTATTGTCATTGTCACCCAGCATATCATAAGACAACATTGGCTGGAAAACAAATCATAAATTTAATAACAGCTTGTTAGAGTTCAGTGATTAACAGCAGGGAAAGAGAAGCAGACACTAGGAGATTACATATGCACTACAAACACACATCACAACCTAATTTCAGAAAATATGAAAAAATTAGAATCAATAAATATGGTATTTTGATAATTAATGCTATTCTTAATTATATAATCCTCTAATTATTAAGCATATATAAGCTTTGGCATATCAACCATATATCTGTATTTTCTAAATTAACATCATGCCTTTTATACATATGCTAAATCTTTACACGTTATGCACATATTAATTACTGATCATATATTTATATTCATTTAGTTGTACTGAACGGAGCATTCTGTTGATTGTTTTACATATTTAGTATCAAATGGTAGAACAATTTTTTTTTAAAATAATGCATAATTCATACCTCAGCCAAATCACAGCCAAACCATATTTATGTCCAAAATCAATCTTTACTGATGAGCCAACTCCCAGCCAAATCCAATTTACATCCAAAAGTACTTTTTACTGATGAGACAGTTAAAAACTGTAAAGAAATTTTACCACTTTAGTAAAACAGAAAGGGGCATTAATAAATATGGAGAAAACAAATTGAATTAACAAAGCGAATGCCTACTTTAATAAACTGGCAAGAAAGACAGGCAGCAAGAAGTATCAACTCCAAGAACTAAATTATAGTGTATGGAACAAGTGGGCCACTCAATCTTCTTTATGGCTCTGTGGCCCCGATCTACCACTGACATCATGTTTATTTTTTTGAAAATGTCAATCACTGTCACATCTGCTTAATTCTGAGGTTACAATGACAATGTCTCCAGGCCTGAGGTCCTAGACCACTGATGATCTTTCCAAATTTTTCTCTTAAAGAAAAACCCTAAACGCAGAGTCACCTCAAGGAGGACCATGAATGGCAACAAGACCTTCTCTGGGGACTAGACTTCAATTCTCCGGAGTAGCAACAATGGCAGCATTTTAAAGGCACTCAGGGCTGGATCTGAGTAATGCAATCTCTCTCCAGCAAACTAATCTATGCCCTAACATCTAAGCAGAATCAAAAATGACATAGTGCCTCATGTCTTACAGTGTTGGTGAGTCATTGAGGAAATGAAGTGACATCACTATAAGCAACAGCAGGTTCCTAAGCCTGAGTTTAAAAGCAAAAACTCCAAGGGAGCTATTGTAATTACTTTTCTGTAATAAAGAGGGTGTATATGAACCACACATGTGTTATGAGAGGCACCAACAAGAGTACCAACTTTCAAAGGATGACACTTCTATAATAATTTACACCACAATAAAATTCTGAGCGTATACATGAATTCTGCACCAGACAATTAAAATGGGAACTTACATATACATCTTTATCTTGTAGGAATATATTGCATGTATATCATAAATTATATCACTTGAGACTTCTACTAAGAATAAAATAAAAACAATACCAATTAAAAATGTTTCCATTGTAAATTCTTTTTATAAATTCTAAAGCATACATGAGTAATAACTTATGTCAATAAAGCCCATGCTCCTTTGGAAATTCCTTCATACCCTACCTATTATGAGGCATCATTAGGAGATGCCACATTCTTGTAACCAGTGTCCTGTTTATTGTGCAGATATTTTCTCTAGAACACCTTCTTATCACTCTTTTAATGTATTCTCAAACTAACCCATTGCTGTCAAGTCGATTCCAAATCATAGTGACTATAGGACCAAGTAGAACTGCTAATAGGGTTTCCAAGGCTGCAATCTTTATGGAAGCAGATTGCCCCATCTTTCTCCAGCTGAGCATCTGGGGGGTTCCAGTTGCCAGCCTCTTGGTTAGCAGCTGATCTCAACCACTGTGCCACCAGGGCTCGTTTCTCAAATCAGGGACCCTGAAAATTCAGAGCCTTAGAGAGGGGAAAAAGGAAAAATGAAGGAACACAGACTTTGAGGCTAGGTTGCTTTATTTATACACAATATAAAATTGATTGCTTTATTTACACACAGTAATTAACATATTTTGAAATTTAACAAAAGTCAGGCAACCAACCTTCCTTGAAATTTCTTTGTGTATAAGACACCATGTTGATGTGAGTAATTTTTAGCATGTTTTAATCAAGTCTTCCACTTGTCTTTAATCAAAATCAAACATCCATGAACAATATGAGGTTTGACACTGATTACTGGAAAAGGCAGGAAAGAGGAAAGCTAGTATCTAGGAGTCACATCAAACAAATCTTGTACTGCTCTGATGGGCTCCAACAGTACATTAAGCTAAATGCCTCCACGATGTAGGATCCGTCATAGCCCTAATTAACCTGAGATCACCTAAAATGATTTTCCTTGTATCATATGAGTTCAATGATATTAAAACTTCAATTTTGGTATATTCTGCTAAGATCAACTATCTCACTTCCTTGGTCCGAACTAAGCACCCGAGGTGTCAGATTTGTTTGCTTCCGTCTTCGGGAATTAGGATAAAATAGAAGACAAGTGAGTATGAAAAAGGTGATTTTAGAGGTTAGAGAGTGTCAATGTATTACTTCCAGAAATAAAAGGGTAGCTAGAAGCCTTGCCTGGATGTTTCTAATCCCCAAGAGAAGTTCAAAGAGAGTAAATAGATTTTTTTAGAAGTTAACACTTCAAAGACTTGGGTAACTATTACTTTACACCTTAAGCCTTGGTGAATTTGATGAATTTTTTGCTGTTGTTTTTGTTCTTTACTTGTTACTACTAGTGAAAAATCTTGAAAAGAAAAGAACAACAACCAAAAAGCCTCAAAACTGTGTATATTCTTATTTACGTGGGAAGAAGATTTGATACCATTTGGCTTTAGACCCTGTAAGAGAAAGTTACCTACAAGGCAAAAGAGAACCTTAGTTTTTTCAAAGCAACGGGTTTAGAGCAGTTGGATCAATTCCTGTGGTAGAAAACAAAATGGACTAAGTACCCTAGGAAGCCACTCCTAAACCCAGAAGTAATTCTGCAGAAGTATTTACAGGTAGGTTCCTCTGAGGTAATCCAGACATGCTTCAGTGCAGCTTAAAAGGGGTAAAGTTCATGAAGGTTGCAAGAAGAAAGCTAATGGAAGTACACCTGAAGTATAACATCTGCTCACCATTTTCCTGGGACTAGACGGTGGGTATTAAAGGGATTGTGAAAACTTGACTGTGTGTCAGAATCAGATTTTTAAAATACCGATTCCAAGGCCTCAAATTAAACCTGCTGAATCAATCTCTGGCAAAGAGACTCAGTAATCACTAACTAACTAATCAGCCAGTTTTAGAGACCACTAGTTTATATGTCATCAACTCTCATTTACTTAGACTAGTAGTTCTCAATCCTGGCTGTGCATTAGGATCACCTGGGAGCTTTTAAAAAGTCCAAATGCCCAGGGCCTAGAGCAAACGGATTAAATCAGAAAACTTAGTCATAGAACCCAGGAATTAGTGTTTCAGAGTTTAAATGCAAAACCAAATATAACAAAATAAAATACATGCAAGGTGATTTAGTCTGGCCAGGACTGAGAATATCTGAAAGAAAAAGACTACAAAACACTATAATTATAAATGTGAGACATCATAAATTATAATTTATATTCCAATTGCAGAGATTTTTAAATATTAAAAAGTGTGTCTTAGAATCGATGAGGTATGGTAATAATGATAAATCCAAGTGTATATGTTTGTTTAGCACTGTATAGCATCACAATGTTTTCAAAGCACTTAAAATTATCGCATGTAGTGTTTATATAATACCCCATGAAAGAAAAAGCAAGAAGTAAGACAATTAAGAGATTTGGATAGCTTGTCACAAGAAATATTATGATTTGTTTTGCCTCAGCTGGTAAATAAAAGTGAGATATCACTGAGTTGCATACCTACAAAAATACTGTTAGGCTTAGTAATGTCTTACAAACTGTTTAGAAAATGATTGGTCACTCAAAGATCTATTCAGCCCTCAAAACCACCAATAGCCATGTCCACATTTTTTGCATGATACTATCTCCAAGTTATGTCCACTTCTCTTGATGTTCCCCATCTCACTCAGAGCATCTTCAAATGCAAACCTACACACACAGGGTCTTGAAATAGACTTAAAACTCAATAAACTATGGCCCATAAATGCAGAGCATAAAAGACATTGGTAAATTCTCTGTAACTATTTCCATCTAGTGCTCTCTATTAACTTATGGGAACTCATTGTGATATCAGGTTTATGTTTATACATACAAATGTAGATATTAGAAAATGAAGTAGAATTGTGTAGCATGACAACTTCCCTTTTATTTCAACATCTTTCCAAGGAAATAAAAAGAACAGGAGGATACAATTAACTCCTTTTCCCAGAGATTGATGTCACAAACATTGTTCATGGACCATTATTAATTCAGAGAGGAGAAAGAATTTTTTTTTCTCTCTCTCTCATCTATTTTTTCCCCCTTCTTGAAGTGTAAATCATGAAACTTGGATATGCTATTGCAAAGGCAGCTATGGTATCTTCCTACTAGTAAAACAAAGCAAAATAATAATAATGTTATAAAAGATATTGCAGAATAAAAGAATGAATATAAATATTCAGAACATTGCAATAAAAGAGAGTCCTCTTTGGTAATTAAGAGGTGCTCCACTATAGGTTTTATTTCTCTGGTTAACCATCGTATGCTTAAATACCAACAACTTTGAATTTGAATTTGATGTTTATGAAGTATATTTCATTGAAATATTTCTCCTTTTTGCTGTGTTTGTGTCTCATTGTGCTCTGACTTTAATAAATGTTTGTGATTTGAGTATTTTCCTATTTAATTTTGATACTATATTTTAAAAGAAATTGTATACATACAATAAATTTGATTTTGTTACATTTAAGTCATAAAAATACCACTGTGTTTTGAAATAATACTGATGAAACTTTCCATGCATATTTGTTCTCATATGATGACACTATCTGATGAGTAAAAAACAATATGGTTCACATGGTCTCAGGGAACATCTAGCTCAACTGGCATAACATAGTTTATAAAGAAAATGTTCTATATTCTACTTTGGTGAGTAGCATCCGGGGTCTTAAAAGTTTGTGAGCCACCATCTAAGATACTCCTCTGGTCTCACCCTGTCTGGAGCAAGGGAGCATGAAGAAAACTGAAGACACAGGGAAAGATTAATCCAAACGACTAACAACTACCATGGCCTCCACCAGACTGAGTCCAACACAACTAGATGGTGCCTGGCTACTACCGCCTACTGCTCTGACAGGGATCAAAATAGAGGGTCCCAGACAGAGCTGGAGAAAAATGTAGGACAAAATTCTAATACACACACACACACAAAAAAAAAAAAAAAGACCAGGCTTACTGGTCTGACAGAGAGGGAGAAACCCAGAGAATATGGCCCCTAGACACCCTTTTAGCCAAGTAATGAAGTCACTCCTGAGGTTCACCCTTCAACCAAAGATTAGACAGGCCAATAAAACAAAATGAGGCTAACTGGGCACACCAGCCCAGGGGCAAGGACGAGAAGGCAGGAGGGGACAGGAAAGCTGGTAATAGGGAACCCAAGTTCAAGAAAGAGAGAGTGTTGACAAGTCATGGGGTTGGCAACCAATGTCACAAAATAATATGTGTAGTAATTGTTTAATGAGAAGCTGCTTTGTTCTGTAAACATTCATCTAAAGTACAATAAAAAATTAAAAAAAAACAATATGGTCAAAAAAGAATATCTGTCAGCTTTCAACTCTGAAATGCTAATTATATTAAAGTCATTTGAATGGAAATTTTATTTCAATTGGACTCATAGATATGTTACTTTTTCTAGAGTTTTTCTACCATGAACTAAAAAGAATTTCTGGTATAAACCCATATCAAGACCCCTAGGGAGAATACATATGCTCCCAAAATGCACAATAAAATTTAATGCCACTCTAGAACATCTTCAGGTACTAAGATTATTATAAACAGATACAGTCTCTATGATTCCATTTTTAAGGGATTGTATAGTGCATGTCTTCCATGCTAGGCATACAAATAGTAACCATGGTATGGTACGAGAAAAATGTTATCTATAAATAGTGTAAAAAATGAGGATCATCATCCCTGCCTTAAGGAACATACAGATGTTAAACAGATATAAACACAATAAATATGTAATTACAAACTGTGATAAGTGCTATGAGGTTAACTCCAAGCCAAGGGAGAACTCCTAGGAAACTCATCTTCCATTCCTCCTTGAGATAAACGGAGATTCACATCAGAGCAAACAAAGCAAGCCCCTGTTGTTCGTAGTTCTCAAAGTATACACACAGTCTATACCTCTTCCGCCACTCTTCTGTCAGTTTGTCCTACTGTGGGTGGCTCGAGTGTTGCTATGATGCTGGAAGCTATGCCACTGGTATTTCAAATACCAGCAGAGTCACCTATGGTTGACAGGTTTCAGCAGAGCCTCCAGACTAGGACAGACTGAGAAGAAGGACCTGGAGATTTACTTCTAAAAAAATTGGCCAGTGAAAACCTTATGAATAGCCATGGAACATTGTCTGATATAGTGCTGAAAGAAGAGCCATTCAGGTTGGAAGGCACTCAAAATATGACTGGAGAAGAGTGGCCTTCTCAATGTAGAGTCAACTTTAATAAGTGGATGGAGTAAAACATTTGGGACCTTCATTTGCTGATGTGGCATGACTCAAAACGAGAAGAAACAGCAGCAAACATCCATTAATAATCAGAATGTGGAATGTATGATGTATGAATCAAGGAAAATTAGAAGTTGTCAGAAATGAAATGGAAGATTGATATCCTAGGGATTAGTGAGCTGAAATGGACTGGTATTGGCCATTTTGAATCAGACAGTCATATGGTCTACTATGCTGACAATGACAAGTTGAAGAGGAGTGACTTGCATTCATCATCAAAAAGAACATTTCAAGATCTATCCTGAAATACAATGCTATCAGTGATAGGATAATATCCATATGCCTACAAGGAAGACCAGTTAATAGACTATTATTCAAAGTTATGCACCAACCACTAATGCCAAAGATGAAGAAACTGAAGATTTTTACCAACTTCTGCAGTCTGAAATTGATAAAACATGCAATCAGGATGCATTGGTAATAACTGGAGATTGGAATGTGAAAATCAGAAACAAAGAAGGATCAGTAGTTGGAAAATATGGCCTTGATGATAGAAACAACTCCAGAGATTGCATGATAGAATTTTGCAAGACCAATGACTTCTTCATTGCAAGTAACTTTCTTCAACAACATAAACAGTGACTATACATGTGAACCTTGCCAGATGGAATGCACACGAATTAAATTGATTACATCTGTGGAAGGAGACCATGGAGAAGCTCAATATCATCAGTCAGAACAAGGCCAGGGGCCGACTGTATAACAGACCATCAATTGCCCGTATTCAAGTTCAAGCCGAAACTGAAGAAAATTAAAACAAGTCCACAAGAACCAAAGTACAACCTTGAGTATATCCCGCCTGTAATTTAGAGACCACCTGAAGAATAGATTGGATGCATTGAACACTAATGACTTAAAACCAGATGAGTTGTGGAATGATGTCAAGAGAAATTATCCATGAAGAAAGTAAAAGATCATTAAAAAGGCAGAAAAGGAAAAAAAAAAGGCCAAAATGTCTGTCAGAAAAGACTCTGAAACTTGCTTTTGAACATAGAGTACATAAAGCGAATGGAAGAAATGATGAAGTAAATGAGATGAACAGAAGATTTCAAAGGTCAGCTCAAGAAGACAAAGTATAATAACGACGTGTGCAAAGACCTGTAGTTAGAAAACCAAAAGGGAAGAACACACTTGTCATTTCTCAAGCTGAAAGAACTGAAGAAAAAATTCAAGCCTTTAGTTGCAATATTGAAGGATTCTATGGGCAAAATATTGAATGACGCAGGAAGCATCAAAAGAAGATGGACGCAAAATACAAAGGCACTGTACCAAAAAGAATTAGTCGATGTTCAGCCATTTCAGGAGGTAGCATATGATCAAGAACCAATGATACTGAAGAAGGAAGTCCAAGCAACACTGAAGGCATTGGAAAAAAACAAATACACACAATACTGGAAGCGCTCAGTTGTCTATACAGAGAAATTTGGCCAACCGACTGGGAGAGATCGATATACGTGCCTATTCCAAAAACGATGATAAAGATGATCCAATGGAATGTGGGAATTATGGAACAATATCATTAGTATCACATCCAAGTAAAATTATGCTGAAGATAATTCAAAAATAGTTGCAGCAGTACATTGACAGGGAACTGCCAGAAATTCAAACTGGATTTAGAAGACAACATGCAACAAAGGATATCACTGCTGATGTTAGATGGATCTTGGCCGAAAGCAGAGAATACCAGAAAGAAAGTTACTGTGTTTTATCGACTATGCAAATGCATTCGACTACATAGAGCAAAACAAATTATGGATATCACTGTGAAGAATGAGAATTCCAGAATATGTAATTGTGCTCATCCTGAACTTGTACAGACTCAGAGGCAATCTTTGAGACAGAACAAAGAAATACTGTAAGGTTTAAAATCAGGAAAGGTGTGAGTCAGGGTTGTATTTTACACCATATTTATTCAATCTGTATGATGAGCAAATAATCTAAGAAGCTGACTATATGAAGAAGAATGGAGCATCAGGATTGGAGAAAAAGTCATGAATTACCTGCGATATGCAGATGACATAACCTTGCTTGCTCGAAAGTGAAGAGGACTTGAAGCATTTACTGATGAAGATCAAAGACTACAGTCTTCAGTATGGATTACACCTCAACATAAAGAAAACAAAAACCTGCACAACTGGACCAATAAACAACATCCTGATGAATGGAGAAAATATTGAAGTTGTGAAGGATTTCATTTTACTTGAATCCACAATCAACATCCATTGAAGCAGCAGTCAAGAAATCAAATGATGCATTGCACTGGGCAAATCTGCTTCAAAAGACTTCTTTCAGGGGTTAAAAAGCAAATATGTCACTTTGAGGACTAAGGTGCACCTGACTGAAGCCATGCTGTTTTCAATTGCCTCATATGTGTACTAAACCTGGACAATGAGTAAGGAAGACCAGAGAATAACTGATGCCTTTGAATTATGTTGTTAGTGAAGAATATTGAATATACCATGGACTGCCAGAAGAATGAACAAATCTGTCTTGGAAGAAGTACAGCCAGAATGCTCATTAGAAGTGAAGATGGGGAGACTTCATCTCACGTACTTTGGACATGTCATTAGGAGAGACCGGTCCCTGGAAAAGAACATCATGCTTGGTAAAATACGTTGTCGAAAAAGAGGAAGACCCTCAGTGAGAAGGATTTACTTGGTGGGTGCAACAATGGGCTCAAACATAGCAACAATTGTGAGGATGGGGCATGGTCGGGCAGTGTTTCCTTCTGTTGTACATAGGGTCTCTATGAGTCAGAACCAACCGGACAGCACCTAACAACACCAACAACATACCCTCTTGACAATATGCCTTATAATATTACACATATGATATTAGAAAGTATGGGATGAATATAAAGTTGGTAATAATGTCTAATAATACCAAAAAGATATTTACCTATGTTTTATTGTCTATGCAAAGGCATTTGACTTTGTGGATCATAACAAATTATGGGTAACATTGCGAAAAATGGGAATTCCGGAACACTTAGTTGTGCTGAGGAACATGTACATAGATCAAGAGGCAGTCATTCAAACAGAACAAGGGGATACCGTGTGGTTTAAAGTCAGGAAAGGTGTGTATCCTTTCATCATACTTATTCAATCTGTATGCTGAACAAATAGCCCTAGAAGCTGGACTATATGAAGAAGAAAGTGACATCAGGATTGGAGGAAGACTCATTAACAACCTGCGATATGCAGATGACATAACCTTGCTTGCCAAAAGTGAGGAGGACTTGAAGTATCTACTGATGAAGGTCAAAGACCACAGCCTTCAGTATGGATTACACCTCCGCATAAGAAGACAAAAATCCTCACACCTGGGCCAATAAGCTACATCATGATTAACAGAGAAAAGATTAAATTTGTCAAGGATTTCGTTTTATTTGGATCCACAATCAACACCCATGGACTTAGCAGTCAAGAAATCAAAGGACACATTGCATTGGGCAATTTTGCTGCAAAAGGCCCCTTTAAAGTGTTAAAAAACAAAGATGTCACCTCGAATCTAAGGTGCACCTGACCGAAGCCATGGTGTTTTCAATTGCCAGATATGCATGCGAACGCTGGACAATGAATAAGGAAGACTAAAGAAGAACTGATGCCTTTGAATTATAGTGTTGGTGAAGAATATTGAATATACCATGTACTGCCTAAAGAATCAACAAATTCGTATTGGAAAAAGTACCACCAGAATATTCCTTAGAAGCAAGGATGGTGAGCATCTCACATACTTTGGACATGTTATCAGGAGGGATCAGTCCCTGGAGAAGGACATCATGTTTGGTAGAGGGTCAGTGAAAAAGTGGAAGACCCTCCATGAGATGGATTGACACAGTGGCTGCAACAACAGGTTCAAGCGTAACAATGATTGTGAGAATTCTGCAGGACCAGGCAGTGTTTTGTTGTGTTGTACATAGTGTTGCTATGAGTCGGAACTGACTCGACTGCACCTGACAACAATCATGTCTAATTATAATTGCATAGATATATTTTCAATTACTAAGAATTATATAGCTGTTAATATGGAATTAAGGAGCCATGGTGGCTCAGTGGTGCAGTGCTTGGCTGCTAACCAAAGGTCAGCTGTTCAAACCCACCAGCTGCTCCACAGGGAAAGATTTGGCAGTCTGTTCCCATAAAGATTACAGCCTTGGAAACCCTATGGAGTAGTTCTGCTCTGTCATATAGGGTCGCTATGAGTTGGAATTGACTTGACAGCAACGGGTTTAATATGGAATTCTTCAGCCATGTAAGAATGGCAATGGATGGCTTGTTTTTCATTATCTCACAGTGTGAACATTAGCTCAGCTAGTTAGTGGCATTCATTTACTCTTTCAGTAAGTATAAATCAACTCTCCTTTTGTATGTTGTGCTGTGCCAGGCACTGGGAACACGTTGGTAGACAAAACAAATATGGTCTTTGCCTTAGTAAGGGTACTGATTAGTGATAAAGAAAGGTATTAAACTAATTTACAAATACATGTTATATGGTTACAAATTATGACAGGCAAAGAACAGGGTATTGGGAGAAGGAGGGAATGGCTTGGGGAAACTCACTAAGTTGAGGTGTTTCTCATCTTAGCATAGGATAAACAAAAATCTTGCTAATGTTCAACATATGTGAATTCTGCCCAGAGTTCTCATAAATAAAACTCTTTTTGATCAGCCATTATGCTGTGATATGGATGATTTTGTGGGTGCCTGCAATTTCAGCATTTCTACCAAGATCTTTGGAATAGATCTATCTCATCTTTGGAATATCATCTATATCAGCAATTTGCAACTTGTTTTCTACCCTATCACTCATCATAGATGATGTTGATTACTAATAAATTTGGATTTATTTCTATCAACTTTTTTAATGCTTTCTTCTTACACTGCTTGTTCCTTGATTCTCTTTCCTGATTTCCTGCACTGTTTGTATTTATTGAATTTTCTTTATTATCTTTTTTTCCTCTATTGGTTTAGAAGTTATATATATTGTTTTATAGTTACCTTTAAATTTTTAACATGCACACTTAATTTAATAAACCTAAAGTCAATCTCTCTACTCTTATGCTAAATAATACAAGAAATTAGAATATTGCAACTCTGATCACCACTACCACAGACATGTACATACACACATACAGGCACACACCACACACACAGTGTATATCCACAATAAGTACATTTCTTGCATTCTACCTATAACTTCTCTCTTACTCAAGGAAGTTTATCAGATGAAGTAAGAATAAATGATATTGGAATAAACTACATTTTACTGCATTATTTTTTAAAAAGGTGTTAATCACTCAAAAATGCATATTCCTTAATTTTATAACAAACAACTTGTGACACACCAAAGAGTTGATAATGACTCACAGCAGGTAGTTAATTTCCATAGAGTTAGATTATTTGTATTAAAATCTTTAAGTCATCTTATTAATGTAGATCATGTGTGTTCAAATCCAACCCTTCTAAGAGTCAGCTTTGTGACCAAAGCTCCTCTTTCCTTAGCAGTCTGAGAACACAGCAATCTAGCTGTGAAGGAAACATTTCATACAGTCATGGCTGAATGATCTTGTTTGTACTGGTGGTATTCTGTCAAACTGAGTCTTTATCACAGGGAGAGAACAAAGCAGTGATGCAAAGTGGAGTGTGTTTTAGAGAATTTACTGAAAGTTAAGATGTATAGGTCCTCTTGGATTTATGGTCTCTGTGTTTTTGATTAGACATGTTGGAAATGTAAAATAATTAAAACTAAGTTAAATGCCTTTTCATGTGGAAATGTCTTCAGGCTTCACATAACTTTCACTGAATTCTGTACAGGGATGATTTAGTAATTCCTATATGGTAATAGAAATATTCAGGAAGTCTAAGAAGGTTCTTAGACATATTGTATCAGAGATAAAGATTCAGACCTGTGTGTATACAACTGTTGATCCTCGCTGTGTGACCCTGAGGGAGGAATTTCACCTCTTTTCAATTTCTGTATCTGTAATTATATTTCACAGTAGTCGTGAAAAATAAAGTTGGTGAAAGTGATGTTGCAGTTATATACAAAAAAATATAGCACAATGTCTAGCATAAGGCAGACAAACAATAAGTGAAACCCATTCCATTATTATTGGATGAACAACAACATTACTCATGGTCACAATTTCTACGCTAATCAAACCATAACGGCATATCAGTGAAACACCATCACTGAATAGTCACAATAACAGTACTATCCAGAACAATTTTCAAATACATAATAATCAAATAAACCATATTAAATAAATTTGGAAGACAGTTTTAAAACTAGGATTTATATTAGACAATAGCTGAGGCACGATATCTAACAAAAACACTCTCTAAAATCTACCGCTGGAAATTTACAAGAATATTATCTAAATCGGCATCGTATCTGCCATATAAACCTTTCACAGCCCCATGAATTTTCACATGATGTTGCCCAGAAAATAAATGTTGACTTGGCTCATCTAAGACATGACTGAAGCATGAAATGGTATAACTAATTAAAGGATAAATTATACAAATAAAAATATATCACATATTATCATTTGTTTCAGAATTATTTTTGTTAGGTAACATCAACTAAAGAGGTTTTAAATATAACAAATAAACATGTCAAATATTAGATGTGTATTTATGCTATAATAAAGTATAATATATCTAGATACTATAGTGTGGATCAGATGTGGTAAGAGAAAAATGGCTTTTCTCACTGAATTTAATTGACGATGGAGATGAGACAGGAATATAGAGTTTAGAGAAACTTCTGTGAAATATACTTTGCACATGCCACTTAGCATATTTAAGAATAATTGAGGAAAGCATCATCTCTGGAACTTCTTTCATTGCTTTCCTAATAATAAAATGTTATTTTCCAGGCCCACTTTAGGGAATTATTTTATATCTACTTCCCAGAGGAATAGTTATAAATACATACAACATTAAATATAAATGCTCTTGTTTTTACTGAAGTACTTTTGCTCCCCCTAAATTGAAACAGCTACAGAGTTTACTGGGAATGGTTCTAGACATTGCTTTGAAATCTCTCATTGTTCCAACAAAAGCCAGAGCAATATCCATTCCAAGGGGATTAAGAGTTATAAATAAACAAAAGAAACAAATAAGCAAGCCAAAAAAAAAACACAGAAATAACATATAAATGAGCAACTCTAGGAAACTACATTTGTAAGCATAGAATGATGAGTGAATATCTATATATTGATAGACCTGACAAATGACAATTTTCAGAACCTTGAATCATTTATCATGCATTTGTTTATATGGCTAATATTTTTCATATGTAAAGAGTTTATACAAATCAATAAGAAAAAATATATTAAACGACATTAGAAATCTTGCCAGTTGTCCACCTGAGTAAATCACTTAACTTCCAAGTTTTTTAGTTCCTTCATCTATACAAATATCATATTATTTATAGAGTTATTGTGAAGTTCTATTGAGTTAATACATTCAAAGATACTAAGAACAATGTCTAGCAAGTGTTCCATAAATATTGGGAAAAAATATTGTTAGTAAGGTTATATGGAAAACTCAAATAAGTAAAAATGGTTAGTAATTTAAAAAAGTTTAAACACACTCAACAAAATAAATTTAAATTTCAATAATATAAGTATGAAATTAATATTTAAAAATAATGTTCAGTGTAACAAAGGTACTATGTAATGGACATCTTTATCTATTTTTGCTGGGAATATGAAATAGATACAATTATTCAGAAAAAAGCAATTTGACAACATTTACCAAAAGCTCTTCTCAAAAATACACATACATTAACCTAAGGAAATAATCAGAGATGCAGACAAGACATATGCTTAAGATATTTTATCTCTGTACTAGTTTATAATAAGGATTTTTTTGGATGCCTAGCCATAGGTCATATAAATTGCGATGTGTTCATATAATGGACAGTACACATTTCTTATTATCATATTAGAAGACTATTTCATGATGTGAAAATGTATTTATAATGTATTATACTCATAACTGAAAATAGTAGGTTTATTATACGAAATGTTTATTACATAGTTTGGTACAAATTTTGTTATTCCCTCTCTCTCTATCTCTCTATATGTATATGTATGTATAATATTTGAATCTGCATATAAATATGCACAAACACAAGTAAGTTAATATATGTTCTATGATCTATGTATATTCCTCTGGATTCAGAAGAGGATGTGGAACAAGGGATATCATTGCTGATGTTAAATGGAGCGTGGCTGAAAGCAGAGAAGAGCAGAAAGATATTTACCTGTGTTTTATTGACTGCGCAAAGGCATTCAACTGTGTGGATCATAACAAATTATGGATAACATTGCAAAGAATGGGAATTCCAGAACACTTATTGTGCTCATGAGGAACCTGTATATAGATCAAGAGGTTGTCATTAGAACAGAATGAAGGGATACTGTGTGGTTTAAAAGTAAGAAAGATGTGTGTCGGGGTTATATGCTTTCACCATATTTGTTCAATGTACATGCTGAGCAAATAATCCGAGAAGCTGGACTATATGAAGAAGAATGGGGCATCAAGATTGGAGGAAGACTCACTAACAACCTGTGATATGCAGATGACACAACTTTGCTTTGCTGAAAATGAAGAGGACTCAAAGAACTTACTGATGAAGATCAAAGAGTACAGCCTTCAGTATGGATTACATCTCCACATAAAGAAAACAAAAATCCTCATATCTGGACCAATAGGCAACATCATGACAGATGGAGAAAAGATTGAAGTTGTTAAGGATTTTATTTTACTTGGATCCACAATCAACGCCCATGAAAGCAGCAGTCAAGAAATCAAAGGAAGCATTGCATTGGACAAATCTGCAGCAAAAGACCTCTTTAAAATGTTAAAAAGTGAAAATGTCACTTTAAGGACTAAGGTGTGCCTGATAAAAGCCATGGTATTTTTAATCACCTCATATGCATGTGAAAGCTGGACAATGAACAAGAATATAGAAGAAGAATTAATGCCTTTGGATTATGGTGTTGATGAAGAATATTGAATATACCATGGAATGCGAGATGAATGAACAAATCTGTCTTGGTAGAAGTATAGCCAGAATGCTCCTTTAGAAGCAAGGATGGCAAGACTTCATCTCACATACTTTGAGCATGTTATCAGGAGGGACCAGACCCTAGAGAAGGACATCATGCTTAGTAGAGGGCCAGTGAAAAAGAGGAAGACCCTCAACAAGATGGACTGACACAGTGGCTGCAACAATGGGCTCAAGCATAACAATGACTGTGAGGATGGCCCAGGACCGGGCAGTGTTTTGTTCTGTTGTACATAGGGTCGCTATGAATCAGAACCAACTCGATGGCATCTAGCAACAATAACAACAACAATATTCTTTCATTCATTTAACAAATACTAATTTATTTAGTGCTAAAATATGTGTCAGAAACTGTATTAAACTAGAGTATTATAGAAACTTAATAGTGCTTATTCTTAATGTATAAGGATTATGTAAAATTTTAATATTTTCACTTTTTTTGATTTTTCATTTTCAGTAATGAGAAGGAATGACTTCTAAATCATTTTCTATTCACTTTTTATAACTAGCAAAGTATTAAAAGCAAAAGTTACAGTTTAAGAAATATCTGAGTCAGACTGTGGCTGTATGTACTGTTTATGAGATCAGCTACTCAATTTGTAAATCAGTAAATATAAGCCAAATTGTTTTGAGTTTTCCTTGGGCTTTACTATTGCACTGGAGTTTAACTAGAATTGTTTAAAAGCATTGATCTAAAACCCTAAGTTTTAAGAGTAAACAAAGAAATCAGTCATAAGATATTCCTTTTAGCTTGCCATCAAGCAATCTGAACTGGAACTGTACAAATCTGAAAGAAATAAACATATGGATTTATTTTTTAAAGATAGGATGATAGCCAAAAAATAGTCATCATTTAACTGGTGATTTTCACTGCAAATAAGAACACATTTCTAGCTAAAGTCACTGGAGAAAGACACACAGAGTGGGTTCATATTATCATAGGATCCTAGTATGCCAGGTCAAAAGATAAGCGAACTCCAGGAACAGTCTAGACTGGCCTTAGGTTGGGAAGGGAAACAAGGCAAAGAAAAATTTAATATTATGCATGCTGCTATTATTCAACAAAATGTCCTTAGGAGCTGTCTCATGGAGAATAACAGAAGGTTATAGGTTCAAAAGGAATATTTAATCAAAATAAATGGCACGCTATATAGTTAGCAGGTAGAACTCTTAAAAGATGCTTTGTCAAAGTTCAAATAATTTTGGTCTCGTTTTAAAAGTGGTGCATCTTGAAGTCTGCCCAGCATGTCACAGAAAAGTTACCTATGAAGAAAGGTCGTCTAGCTCTCTGCCATTTATCTCAGGAACTTCAACTGTGGTTTAGTGTTTTCCAGTGATAGTTTAGAAAAGGAATTTGAATGGCACTTGTACAAAGCTCACAGCCACTCAAAGGTGGACAGGGGAGAACTCTGGGAAGCAGAAAGTTTAAAAAGGCCCTATGTCCAAACAGGGCAAAGATTATCGGAGGGTTTTACGTAGGAGAATGGCATATTCGCACTAGAAAGGTGATTTTGGCTGAAGTGTATAAAGATCATTTAGAATTGTCAGCTTGGGGAGGTAGTTTCTCTCCCCATCAGCCTCTCCAATGAGAATGCTTGAGTTTCCTCGCATCCAGCTTCCAAAGGTGGGTGTTTTCAGAGACAGGAAATGGAAACTGCCAGTATGCAAGGGGTGAATCTGAAACTGACACAAGATCACTCAGCAATATTTTATTTGCCAAAGCAGTCACAGAACCTGACCAGATTCAAGGAGGAGGAACACAGATGCTCATGTCTTGATAGGATGAGTATCAAAGAATTTGTTACCATCTTTAATCCATCAAAGGGGCCCTGGGTGGAGTAAACAGTTAAGTACTTGACTACTAACCAAAATGTTGGTGGTTCAAGTCCACCCAAAAATGCCTCAAAAGAAAGGTCTGGCAATCTGCTTCCAAAAAATCAGCCACTGGAAACCCAGTGGAGTATAGCTTTACTCTGCACACTTGGGGTTGCATGAATTGGAAACGACTTGATAGAAATGGGTTTGATTTGGGTTTTTTTAATCCAGCACATTTTTGTTTTTTTCTGTTTTCTAGATGTCTCTAATAATAAGAGATAAAGTAGGTTTCCATTACTGTGCATCACTACTTTTTGGGAAGCTATTGTTTTGCCTGGGCAATACATTTGGTAATGACATACAAATTCATTTGAGAACATAATACACATTCTTTCACATAGGGGTGGGGAACTATTCTAAAATTTATAAGAAATCTACCAAAAGATCATTTAGGGGGTGCATACTTGCAAAGAACCCTACCAGACGCAGAGACTAATGAATTATTTCCCTCAGGAAATCCTGATGGGTATATAGCCCCTCTGTGTATGCATCTAGCTTCATTTGCAGCTTCTTGGTCCCATCTCCAGCATGACTGCTAACTTCAGCCATGCGGCCCATAGCATCGATGTCTATCAAGGCTAGTAGATTACATTACTTTGCTAATTGTATTAGAATATTTAACCAAGCAGAGACTCTTGGTGTTTTGACAGATGGATTGGACTTCATAAATAAAAGCGTTTATTCAAAGTGGCAAATTTGTTTCCAGATTTTCCTAGGGAATGGAAGTTAGCTTATGACCCTCTGCTATTATTTCTTAGGATTTACATTCTGCATTTTCCAAATAGTTTCAAAGTCTCAAAGCAGGAAGCAATAAGTTCTTTGCCAAGTATTTCTTTAGCAGAATCAGCAAACCCACCTCCTCCAAGCGGCATAGGGATGCAGATCTTGGTCGTGTTTTTATTATCCTGCTCTAATGAACCGAGTCCAAATTTCCAAAACATGAGTTCCGTGTTTTCGACTATAGTTCCTGAGATTTATAATCTCAGACTAGCTCCAAGGACTCTGTTTTCCTATCAGCAAAACAGAAGAAAACATATTTGCAAATTCATCAAGATCTCCCAAACCAATCTGTTATAAAAATGAAAACTATTATTATGACAGGGCTTAGCCTACAATTTATTTGTTGTGTCGCAGTAATCTCCTTATTCTTCTGATTGAAGGGAATCACAAGTCTGTTCAACACTCAGAGTGGGGGGATATAAGCCAAATTCTTTCTAAAAGCTGAAGACAGAAAGCACAGGCGCCAGGGTGACTTCAGCGTGATTGTCTGAGTGTGCAGGGTGAGGTAAGATGTTGCCTTTGAGTGTGCAGGCAAATGTGATTCTTTCACTGGAATCCAGATTCTGAAACTTCATCCGACCCCAGTGAGAGGAGTTTGGCTTTATCTCCTTTAATGAATGGAGTTTAGTTAACACTTTCAACGAATAGTCTGGTTTATAAAAATGTTTAGAGAAAGTAACATTTTCTATAGTCTTTATACTTCTTCCTTGCCTACCTGCACCACATCCCCATGAACAAGAGCCCCACTCAGCTGTGAATGAGGCTCTTGTATAGCTGGAAGGATGGTACCAAGGAAGGATTCTTTTCAGTGTTTCCAATAGCATGCTACCTAAACCAGTCCAAAACTCATACTCATAGATTTGATTTGATCTTCTCTTTTTTAATTCAAAGTTCATCAAATTCAAGAGTTCACACTCTGTTATATATTTCAGGGTATTTGGGGATAACCTCGTGAGGACAAATGAACACATTTGGAGACTAAAATAATTTTAATGGACAGAGGCTATTCAAAAACTGACCTTTTAAAATATTTAAGCTAATTATGACAGCATGAAGTGACTGCTCTTCTTATTAGTTGAGTTTCAGGCAACTAGGGAGCAAACACACCCTTATTCTACCCATGACCTCACAAATTGTACTCTCCTTATTATAATGTTTACAAGCATGCAATTTTCTTTTAAATTCTGTTTTATAATATAAAAAGTTAAGACTATGGAAGAAAGACAAGTCTCAAGAATTAGTGCAAAGGGATTATCATTAGGCAGGTAAAGCAATGGCAAGATAGAGCCAAGAGAGTCACTCAGGTATATAGTTTGTCAGAAATTGGAGCCTCATATTTTGAATCCCTACCCTTCTGTCAGTTTGTTGTACTGTGGGAGCTTGTGTGTTGCTGTGATGCTAGAAGCTATGCCACCAGTATTCAAATTGTAGCCTCATATTTTGAACCCCTACCGATCTGTCAGTTTGTCGTACTGTGGGAGCTTGTGTGTTGCTGTGATGCTAGAAGCTATGCCACCAGTATTCAAATACCAGCAGGGCCACCCATGGTATACAGGTTTCAGCTGAGCTTCCAGACTAAGACAGACTAGGAAGAAGGGCCCAGCATTCTGCTTCTGAAAAGAATTAGCCAGTGAAAACCTTATGGATAGCAGCAGAACATTCTCTGATGTAGTGCTGGAAAATGAGCCCCTCAGGTTGGAAGACACTCAAAATACAGTTGGGGAAGAGCTGCCTCCTCAAAGTAGAGTTGACGTTAATGACGGGGATGGAGTCAAGCTTTCGGGACCTTCATTTGCTGATGTGGCACAACTCAAAGGAAAAGCTGCAAACATCCATTAATAATAAGAATGTGGAATGTACAAAGTATAAATCTAGGAAAATTAGAAATCATCAAAAATGAAATGGAATGCACAAACATCGACATACTAGGCATTACTGAGCTGAAATGGACTGGTATTGGCCATTTTCAGTCGGACAATGATATGGTCTCCTATGCCAGGAATGACAACTTGAAGAGGAATGGCACATTCATTGTCAAAAAGAACATTTCAGGGTCTATCCTGAAGTACAGTGGTGTCAGTGATAGGATAATATCCACACGCCTACAAGGAAGACCAGTTAATATGACTATTATTCAAACTTACACACCAACCACCAGGCCAAAGATGAAGAAACTGAAGATTTTTACCAACTTCTGCAGTCTGAAATTGATCGAACATGCAATCAGGATGCATTGATAATTACTGGTGATTGGAATGCAAAAGTTGGAGAGAAAGAAGAAGGATTGGTAGTCGAAAAATATGGTCTTGGTGGTAGAAACGATGCTGGAGATCACATGATAGAATTTTGGAAGACCAACAACTTCTTCACGGCAAATACCTTTTTGCACCAACATAAACACGGACTACACACATGGACGTTTCCAGATGGGATACACAGGAATCAAATCAACTACATCTGTGGAAAGAGACCATGGAGAAGCTCAATATCATCAGTCAGAACAGGGCTAGGGGCTGACTGTGGAACAGACCATCAATTGATCATATGCAAATTCAAAGTGAAACTGAAGAAAATTAGAATAAGTCCACAAGAGCTAAAGTATGACCTAGAGCATATCCCACCTGAATTTAGAGACCATCTCGAGAATAGATTTGACGCATTGAACACTAACGACCAAAGACCAGATGAGTTGTGGAATGACATCAAGAACATCACACATGAAGAAAGCAAGAGGTCATTAAAAAGACAGGAAAGAAAGAAAAGACCAAAATGTATGTCAGAAGAGACTCTGAAACTTGCTCTTGAACATCGAGTAGTTAAAGCAAAAGGAAGAAATGATGAAGTAAAAGAGCTGAATAGAAGATTTCAAAGGGCCTCTCGAGAAGACAAAGTTAAGTATTATAATCACATGTGCAAAGACCTGGAGTTAGAAACCCGAAAGAGAAGAACACGCACAGCACTTCTCAAGCTGAAAGAACTGAAGAAAAAAATTCAAGCCTTGAGTTGCAGTATTGAAGGATTCTATGGGGAAAATACTAAATGACATAGGAAGCATTAAAAGGAGATGGAAGGAATACACAGAGTCACTATACCAAAAAGAATTGGTGAACATTCAATCATTTCAGGAGGTATATGATATGCATATGATCAGGAACCAACGGTACTGAGGGAAGAAGTCCAAGCTCCACCGAAGGCATTGGTGAAAAACAAGGCTCCAGGAATTGACAGAATATCAGTTGAGATGTTTCAACAAACAGATGCAGCACTGGAAGTGCTCACTTGTCTATGCCAAGAAATTTGGAAGACAGCTACCTGGCCAACCAACTGGAAGAGATCCATATTTATGCCTATTCTCAAGAAGGTGATCCAATTGAATGCAAAAATAATTGAACAATGTCATTAATATCACACACAAGTAAAATTTTGCTTAAGATCATTCAAAACCGGCTGCAGCAGTACATCGACAGGGAACTGCCAGAAATTCAAGCCAGATTCATAAGAGGACATGGAACCAGGGATATCATTGCTGATGTCAGATGGATCCTGGCTGAAAGCAGAGAATACTAGAAAGATGTTTACCTGTGTTTTATTGACTATG
>NW_004443983.1:3372963-3381558 GCF_000243295.1 Trichechus manatus latirostris | reverse complement strand
GCAAAGGCATTCGACTGTGTGAATCATAACAAATTATGGATAACATTGCAAAGAATGTGAATTCCAGAACACTTAATTGTTCTTGTGAGGGACCTGTACGTAGATCAAAAGGCAGTTGTTCGAAAAGAACAAGGGTATACTGCGTGGTTTAAAGTCAGGAAAGGTGTGTGTCAGAGTTATATCCTTTCACGATAGTTATTCAATCTGTATGCTGAACAAATAATCCCAGAAGCTGGTCTATATGAAGAAGAACGTGGCATCAGAATTGGAGGAAGTCTCATTAATAACCTGGCATATGCAGATGATACAACCTTGCTTGCTGAAAATGAGGAGGACTTGAAGCACTCACTGATGAAGATCAAAGACTACAGCCTTCAGTATGGATTACACCTCAACATAAAGAAAACAAAAGTCCTTACAACTGGACCAATAAGCAACTTCGTGATAAATGGAGAAAAGATTGAAGTTGTTAAGCATTTCATTTTACTTGGATCCACAATCAACACCCATGGAAGCAGCAGTCAAGAAATCAAAAGACACATTGCATTAGGTAAATCTGCTGCAAAAGACCTCTTTAAAGTGTTAAAAAGTAAAGACATCCCCTTGAAGACTAAAGTGGGCCTGACCCAAGCCAGAGTGTTTTCTATCACCTCATATGCATATGAAAGCTGGAGGATGAATTAGGAAGACTGAAGAACTGATGCCTTTGAATTGTGGTGTTGGTGAAGAATATTAAATATACCATGGACTTTCTGAAGAATGAACAAATCTGTCTTGGAAGAAGTACAACCAGAATGCTCCTTAGAAGCAAGGATGGTGAGACCACGTCTCACATACTTTGGACGTGTTATCAGGAGGAATCAGTCCCTGGAGAAGGACATCGTGCTTGGTAAAGTAGAGAGCCAGCAAAAAAGGGGAAGACCCTCAGCAAGATGGATTGACACAGTGGCTGCAAAAATGGGCTCAAGCATAATAATTATTATGAGGGTGGCCCAGGACCAGGCAGTGTTTTGTTCTGTTGGACATAGGGTCGCTGCGAGTCAGAACTGACTAGATGGCACCTAACAACAACAAGAACAACAACAACATATTTTGAAGAGTATTTTTCTGTTGTTTTATCTTTCTATGAACTTATCTGCTAGGGAGTCACCTCCATTCTTCCCCATGAATACCAAAAAGGCATTGGAAGACATAAAATGCCCACTCAACATTTTGCATAGTCAAAAAAAAGTGAAGAGATGGGTATTTTATTCTTTTCTTCTGTCCTTCTATATACCCACTGCCATTGAGCTAATTCTGACTCATAGAAACCCCATAGGGTTTCTGAGACTTAAATCTCTAAGGAAGCAGACTGCCACATCTTTCTCTAGTGGACTTGCTGGTGGTTTCGAACTGCTGACCTTTCAGTTAGCAGTGGATTACTTTAACCACTTCGTCACCGGGGCTTCTTCCCTTCCATATAACTATCTAAAACATATTTTAAAAGTACATATTATTATAATTAAAATTACTAAAATACCAGGTGTCAGCTGTCATAATCACTATTTTATATTATTCTGAATGTTCTTGCTAATTCAAGTATACGAAAAGAAAGAAGTGGAAATTAAAACAACTGGATAAGAAAAGATAATATCATTATTTGTAGATAATAAGATTTTATACTTGGAAATTCAAAGGGAATCAACTGAAAAATTGTATCAAATTATGTACCTTTTTTCAAGACCTCCCTCAGTCACATGGCCTCAACCAACTGCAATGGAGGTTGGGAATGTAGTTTAGTTATTTTCCAGAATGGAAGAGAAATGAATTTGAACGAAGTAGTCCCCATTCCAAAAGCCTTTATGATAAGCTTTAACGTGTATAATGGCAAAATAATGTATTTTGAGGTCACTGGGGCACAGTTGGAAACCCTAGTGGTGTAGTGCTTAAGTGCTATGACAGCTAACGAAAAGGTGGGCAGTTTGAATCCACCAGGCTCTCCTTGGAGACTCTGTTGGGCAGTTCTACTCTATCCTGCAGGGTTGCTATGAGTCGGTATTGACTCAACGGCAATGGGTTTGGTTTTTTTTGGGGGGGCGGGGAGGGGCACAGTTCTTCTGAAACCTAAATTTTGCTTTCTTTCAGACCAAAAATTTTCATAAAAATAGCTTTGTACTTAATACCTTAATTTATTTTCTAAGTTCCCATCTGCAACATGTCTGATTGCAGTTAAAATTTCTGTTGCTCATTGATCAGCTACAGCTAGTTTAGAGTTTGTATCATTTAACTTCAGACCACCATTGCTCTAACAACAGTGCTTGGAAGAACTTCGTGACATTACTGCATCCTAGATTAAGTTCACTCTACAGGCTCTGATAGCTGGAGCTTGACTCCTTAAATTCTTAACTTAGAGGTAACAGACAACATCAGTGTCTTCTTTCCTTCATTCCTGATATCCTTTGAATTACCATTACTTGATTTTATCTCTATGTTTGACTTAATAACATGGACTGTCCTGAGTATAATCCTTGACACCCGTCTCTGTACATCCAAGTGCCTGAACTTCTGCAGAACCTTTTCCATGGCCACTGAAATCCTCAAAAAGAATTTTTGTATCTATTCACTCCACAATGTTACCCATCATCCGGAGGCAGTAAAGTCATAAGGAACATGACTTAAAGGATTCTGGTTGAGTTTACAATGTTGATGGCTAGTTAAGGAAAGCACTTTTAATCTAAGACTGCGTTAGATGGAACCAGACCAGGGCGTCGAACGAGTTTTTCCTGACTTAGTCATGGCCAAGGAAGCTACACCAGAACAAACCCGACTTTTTATAAGTTGGGTGAACCAAAATAGTAACCAGAATGGGAAAAATTAGGAATTGAAACCCTGCTAGAAACTTAATCTCCCTCTTAGAAAACAAGGGCAGTGTACACATTGCATAGCAACCAAATCTCTTGCGGGATTTTGCTCTTGCGGGATTTTGCATAGAGTAGGAAACAGTGCTGCCCCACATCAAGATGGCTGCCAACTGAGCTGCTTTGAATGTGTGTTGCTCTCAGCAATCCTACCGATAATCCCATCTCATGCATCAGGCTCCTGGAAGGGCTCATCACACCTCTTCTGAGTCTCTCATTCCAGGGCTTCGACCGGTAATTTTTACTGTTCCGATTACCTTTGCACATCACCCAAATTATAAAAATTTTCAGGTCTGTTCCCGTTTCACTTTGTCGGTAGTAACTGAACCAGTTCAAAACGGTTCGACGTCCTGAACCAAACCCAAAATGAAAAAAATAAAACATATTCGCTAGGGATCTAGAGAATTAAAAAAGAGTTCTCAAATTCAAAATAAAAGAATCATAAAGTATTTTGAGAGGACAGTGAAAATAATGAATATCTTAGAGACTGTTAAACCTGCACCAAGGTTCTCAAGTGTCAGAAGGTCATGTTTTTATAGCTGTGTTAAGGCTACAAGAGAAAAAATAATAATAAATGTATGTATTTCCAGCCTTTCTCTTCCCTATCATCTTCTTGTTTATGTAATCAGTTTATTATTGAGATTCAGCTTGTTAGAATAAAATTCAATTTTTTTTTCCAACTTCTGCCCCAGCTGTACAATATCAAATCCCTTTGCATACAGTGGAGTGAATTCCTTAAATAAGCATGGAGCTAGCAGTCTTTCTGGTCATTCATCATCAGTTCATTTTTATTGAAACTCAGTCCTGTTCATTTTAAACTATAGTGTAACATTCAAATAAGCGACAATGAAAATTTCTGTGTCTTTGTGCTTATTCTCCATCAATCCCTAAAATCTCTCTAAATGTGCAGCTCCCCAGGAAGCACAGAGGAGAGATAAGGGCAAGGTTTCCTTTCACACACATTCTCTCTCCTCTGGTGTTGAGGTATATGGGGGTAGGGATGACAGAGTTTTCCTATGTGAGGATCTAGGACTCCTTTGCAACCTTCTCTCTGTTGCTGCTTGCTTCCTTTGAGGGATTACCTGTCTGTGACAGATGTACAGATGCCAGCTCATGGTTCAGGTGTATTTGTGGGCTCTTAGAATGGCAATCCCCATGCCCTGCGTCTGAAATCTGGCTTTTCCTCTCGTATTCACTTCAGTCTCTGCCACTGGGATCTAGCCACTGAAATTCCACAGCAGCAGTAGTAGGATCCTGGGGCATGTAGACGAGAAGCAAGACAGGGTAGGGGGAAGTAATAATAATAAGACGGCTCAAACTCTGCTGCCTTCAGAGGGTCCACTTGACCTAACTTCAAGATCAGATATTTGCTCTGTAAATGCAAGTGATACATCAAAATTAAATTCGCAGAGACCTGAAGAGACATGTACGTGTCAGTTATGGAATACTGTTTTAGTGATGTCAGCTGTTTCTTCTTCTTACTGAAGATAGAGACTAAAATTTTCATTTGCAAGGTCTAGATAGCTTGTTTGGGAGATAAAGAAATCAAAACAAAAATCATTCAAGGGACTCTGTGTCTGCACAGAAAGGGACAGAGCCTGTTTAGAAATAAGGAGGTTGAAAAGATATATAGCTGAACTGCTCTAGCCAAGAAAAGTCGGGAAATGTCATGATTTTGGAAAGGGGATAATTTCTGGTTAAAGTTATAAAATTGATAAGTAGACTGGCAAAGATTCCAGAAGATCTAAGGTTTAGCTCTCTCACTAAGCGCTAAGAAGATTGTAAGGGAGGAACATGGGTGACAGCCAGATAAGCTTTCTCTGGATAGTCTCAAAAATACTGAAGAAGGGAACATGATACCCATAAAATTTCTGCAGTGACACCTGTATGAGAAATGCCCTGAGGTGGCTGTTTATTATAAGAAAGTTTTACACCTTGTTTTAGTCATCTAGGGCTGCTCTAACAGAAATACCGCAAGTGGATGGTTTTAACAAAGAAGAACTTACTCTCTCGTAGTCTAGGAGGCTAGAATTCCAAATTCAGGGTGCTAGCTCCAGGGGAAGTTTTTCTCTTTCTGCTGGCTCTGGGGGAAGGTCCTATTACCAATCTTCCCTGGTCTAGGAGCTTCTCCTGGCTGTTCTCACGGCTCTTGTTTCTTGGTGGTATGAGGTCCCTGTGTCTCCCTGCTCACTCCTCTCTTTTATATCTCAAAAGAGACTGTTTTAAGACACAACCTAAATTGAGTCCTAACTCATTAACATAACCACGGCTTATCCTACCTCATTAACATCATAGAGGTAGGATTTATAACACATAGGAAAATCACATCAGATGACAAAATGGTGGACAATCACACAATACTGGGAATCCTGGCCTAGCCAAGTTGACAGATACTTTTAGGGGACACAATTCAATCTATGACACACCTGAAGGCTGAAGAACTAGAAACAAACAAAAATAAAACATTCAGATTCTTACTTTCCCTTAATCAGTATACTTTCTGCAGTGAAACTATTAAAAAAAAAAAATTGCCTGTGGATTCTGACTCTTGGTGACCCCATGTGGGAAGGGTAAATCTAAATCATTCAGTCAAAACAGACCTTCTTCCCAATGCTGATTTTATTTAATTCTGCAAAGATAATAGTTTTTAATTTTTTTTTTTGACAAAAGAGCTGTTTTCTCTGAAAGAGAGAGAGAGAAGAAAGATGAAAATCTGTAAAATAAATAAAGCAAATAAGTCCATAAAAAAGCAGGAGGCTTGCTTGGATCTTAGTCCAAATTATCCTTCTTTGACTCTAAGGAAGTTCCTTGGAATCCTAAGAAATTTGAGGAGAACAATTTGAAATCCACAACCATGAGATAAATTGTCACCCCTCCCCCATCGCTCCTCCCCCTCCCCGCCCTTTACAATTGGGCCCAGCCCTAATGCAGAAGTGGTTAAGAGCTTGGCTGCTGACCAAAATGTCAGCAGTTCAAATCCACCAGCCACTCCTTGGAAACCCTATGGGACAGTTCTACTCTGTTCTATAGGGTCACTATGAGTCAAAATTGACTCAATGGCAAAGCTTTTTTTTTTTTTTTCTTCCCTTAGATGGGATGCACACTTCCATGGTTACCCCCTTGAACATTCCAAGTCTATACCACGCCACTTCTAGACAGACCTTCTTTAGATATGCTAATAATATTCAATCAGATTACAGTTATAGTACTACTGGCCTGTAGGCCACTTGCCTTTTCAGATGATTGTACAAATCAACATAGAGATTCATCATACGCTGATGTCAGAGAGCACTCTCATTTCTCATATTTGAAGTTTTTGTGGGCTACTCACTGGAGGTTCCAAACTATGACAGTCCATTCCAGCCAGAGAAGAAAAAAATGAAGGAAGATCATTAAGTTTCTAGAAGAGAAACTTTCATCTCCTTTTTGCTGTCCTGGGTGGTAGCAACTAAACATTTCCCAATAAAGCAAATAATGCTGTCTCTGGGATAACTTGAGAGTTTCCTATGTTGTCCCACCCCACCCCACCATTCTCAACTTCTTCCTTCTGAAGGAATTTTCACTTACTTCCCTGTTATCAATTAATTAGTTGAACAACTGTTTTTAATTATTCTAGGCACATGAGAAACAGTAGTGAAAAAGTATACAAAAATAATATCTCATTGTATTTATGATATAGTGAGAAAGACAGGCAAAAAAAAATCCATATAAACAAGCAAAATACGTAATAAGTTAGAAAGTGATAAGTGCTAATGAAAACAATCCAGCAGGGAAGAGGCAATTAAAGTGATGTGTGTGTGGGTGGAGGCAGGAGGGAGAAACTTTGGATAGAGGGCTAATGATTGCCATTTTAGAGATGATGGTCGGGGAACACTTCCAGAGTAGATGATTTTTTTCAGTAAAGACCTAAAGGGAAGGAAAGAATGACATTTTTTGGATATTTGGGGAAAAAATATTCCGAGAAGAAGAAAAAGCAAATGCAAAAGGCCAGAGCAGAAGTAGGTCTGGAGTTTTTGAGAAGTAGCTGATTTGTCCATTGAGATTGCAGCAGAGGAGAACAGAGTAGAAGAGAGGAATCATACAAGATAAGATCAGAGAAGCCACTGAACTTTTCTTTCAGTCTCTATATAAAACATTTAGTGCCTCTGTCATACACATGAGACTAACAACATGGTGTATATGGTAACGTTTTCCCCTTGTTTGTATATTTAGTCTACCCAACTGTAGACTATAAGCTCCTTGGGGTAAGGGATTGTGTCTTGTACATCTTTAAAGCAAAGTGCACAGTGACATAGTAAGTACACAAATGAGACAATATATGCAAAATTTTGTAAGTTAAGATCCCTGTGAAGCTGTCAGTGATTTTCTGTTGGATCTTGACATCATAAACTATTTGGTTTCTACTTTAGAGCCTGGCACTTCATCCTTGTGGAATGGCCTTCCTCTCTAATGTGTGTTGTATTTCAATAAAATTTAGATCAGTTATAATATTCAAGCCTTTGGACTGGCTTGATCCCATCATTGCTTTGGGATACATAGCATAGCAAGATAAATTGTCACCCTCCCCTCACCCTCAGCCTGAGACTCATAAGAGTGAGCACCATGTACCCAATGGGATACGTAAATAGTGAATGTCCATTCTGATTAGTATGATGAATCATTTCTTCCCAGAACACTTATTTAAAATACTTTTCCTTCTCCTGTTTCTTTATTATTTTCCTGTGTGTGTGTTTGTGTTTACTTACTTCTCAGAAATTCAGAATTATTTAAAATGCAATCTCATTCATGCACCTCAGTCCCGGTAGAGGTGAAAAATATTGAAACTGCCATTTCACTGCTGTTAAAATAGAGCCATAGTTATTATTATTGTTTTTTATAATAACCCATAGTTGCTAATTGAACCAAGAATTGTTTAACTACCATGTGTTACCCATTAGATTAAGTTCTTTAAAGAAAAAATATTGATAATAAAGCTGAACTGCATGCAGTGAACCCTTGTTCTCTAAAAGAATTTCAAAATCCACCATGAAAGTTTGCCAGAACATTTTCCATTAGTTAGTCTTATTATTTCAAAATAGTGTTTTACTGTATACCTTTTACACTCAAAGAACAGGCAGGCAGTGTCACATTGGAAAACAGTAAAAATGCAATCTAAATTAGTTTGAGTACAATACAAGTTTGCATACTCAAATGAAATAATATCAGAAAGTTCTTTGTAAGCTATATGAAAATTTTTTTCAAATATGAGGTCTTATTACCTTGTAAAATACCCATTTTTCTTATCCTTGAGATGGTCTTTAGCAGAATGGAGAAACACTTAATTGAATCTAGTCAAAGAAGCTGGTATTATTATGCAAGCTTCATTTCTTATTGTTGGAGAGGTAAGCACCAATATTGAAGAAATGTTCAACTTGTTGTCACACCTCCCACTACAGATCTCCCTTCTACCTCCAGCCATTAATAAATGGCCTTTGAATGAATTGCATAAGACATGTAATTTATTCCTGAAATTTGCAGAAAAGGCCTGTTTCAGGATTCATTTAAATCATCTGTTTTACTGTCACAGAAAAACAAAACTGCATTACGGTTTTTCTTTTTTTATATTTTATTGTACTTCAGGTGAAGGCTTACAGAACAAATAGTTTCTCATGAAACAGTAGTACACATGTTGTTTTATGACATTGGTTAACAACCCCAC
>NW_004443983.1:3353891-3369949 GCF_000243295.1 Trichechus manatus latirostris | reverse complement strand
GTCAGTTTTCTCACTCCATTTGGTGCTTGGCTGAGTTCTTTATCTCTTCATTTGATGTTTTAGGGTTTCAGGATTGTTGTATTCTCTGTTCAGCTTAGTTTTTCGGATCTTTGCTGTGGTGGGACGGCGTGGTGCTTTTGCCTAGAGTGCCAGGAACTCCTGCATTATGGTTTTTCTTAAACACTAGATAAGGCTGCTAGACTTTGTTGTGCAAAGCCCTGCTCTCAAATCCGTATAACCCTGTATGCAAATGCCATGCTTATAAGGGATCTTCATCTGCAATCTAATGTTTTCATTTTAAAATGAGCTAGCTAGAGGATCTTTGAGTTCATTATTCCTATCTCTTTATTCTCATTCAAATTATTATGTTAACATTGCTCTGTTTATTAGAACATTTTTCAGTGAAGGATATTAAAGAGCTTTAACAAGTACAAACT
Organism: Trichechus manatus latirostris; assembly: GCF_000243295.1. Taxonomy (NCBI): domain Eukaryota; kingdom Metazoa; phylum Chordata; class Mammalia; order Sirenia; family Trichechidae; genus Trichechus; species Trichechus manatus. Next base: position 3,369,512 of record NW_004443983.1, on the reverse strand, counting down.
AATTCTCCCCTAAAAAGGAGTTTGGCACAAAACTAAGATAGAATGATAGATAGGTTAGACAAAATAACAAAGTAGAGGTTAAGTTCCCATGCTCAAGGTCAGTCAATGAAATAGGCAGGGTCTACTCTATATCTAACAGGTTATAGTAGTAGGTAGGTAACATTTACTACTCAGACAAGGTTTTTGTTCAAGGTTAAACTTTGAGGTAGGAGAAACAGACTTAATCTAAAAAGTTTCTGACGGAGGCTATTTGACAAGCACATGAACTGTAATATCTCTCAAATGCAATAAATGAATGGTCCTCACAAGCATGTATTTTTAAGATAGTTCTCGGCATGTATAATACAGTGCTGAGAATCCTGAGAGTGAGCACCATGATGTCTTCAGGAAGGCAAGGTATCAGAAGAAGTTAACGCAGCCTGAGTTTGTCCAATCCATAAGCATACCATGTTTCCTATTCTGTTGTCTGGTATGTCTTCTGGGATCAAAGAAAGATGCATATCAGAGAACACGAGAATATACCACTGCCATTTCCTTCAACTGACAACAACAACACAAAATTCTGCAATCATAAAATAATTATAAGTCATGTCCATGACTTAGGATTATTTTTATGTGTGTCTTTAAGGTACAGGAGCAATGTGTTAAATAAGTTATAGTACGTTAGCTTTGGAATGCTCTGCAACATTTAAAAACATTAGGTAGATCCAAGTTCATTGGCATGAGGATGTATAATATATATTTTAGTATTTTAAATTGTAGGACAACATTATATGATCTCATTTATAGAAGAGAATATAAACTTGCATGCTACATGGGAGTGTATGCTTGTATGATAAATAAAAATGTCTGAAAGGTTACATACTCACATGTTAACAGTACTTTCTTCTACAGAAAGAAGTGGGATTGGTCAGCAAAGGGAGAGTTTCAGCTTTTATTCCGTCTATATATACTTATACAAGTATTATTTTAATCCTTATGAAATTAGCATACATTTATATTTTACCTGTGCAATTTGTGTAAGATTTGAAAGACAGTATAGCATACTGGTTCAATATGGATTACACCTCAACAGAAAGAAACAAAAATCTTCACAACTGGACCAATAAGCAACATCATGACAAATGGAGAAAAGATTGAATTTGTCGAGGTTTTCATTTTACTTGGATCCACAATCAACACCCAGGGAAGCAGCACTTAAGAAACCAAAAGATGCATTGCATTGGGCAAATCTGCTGTAAAAGGCCTCTTTAAAGTGTTAAAAAGCAAAGATGTCACCTTGAAGACTAAGGTGTGCCTAACCCAAGCCATGGTGTTTTCAATCGCCTCATATGCAATGCGAAAGCTGGATGATGAATAAAGAAGACCGAAGAAGAATTGATGCCTTTGAACTGTGGTGTTGGCTAAGAATACTGAATATACCACGAACTGCTGAAAGAACAAACAAATCTGTCTTGGAAGAAGTACAGCCAGAATGTTCCTCAGAAGCAAGGATGGTGAGACTCCATTTCACATACTTTAGATATGTTATGAGGAGGGATCAGTCCCTGGAGAAGGATATCATGCTTGGTGAAGTAGAAGGTCAATGAAAAAGAGAAAGACCCTCAACCAGATGGATTGATACAGTGGCTGTAACAATGGGCTCAAGCAAAGCAATGACTGTGAGGATGGCCCAGGACCAGGCAGTGTTTCGTTCTGTTGTATATAGGGTCACTATGGGCTGGAACTGACTTGATGGTACCTAACAAAAACATAGCATACTAGTTAAGACTATAGGCTCTGGAACCATATTTCCTGAGCTCAAATCCACATTACCACTAGATGTACCTCTTTGGTAGTATACTCTTTGTGACTGTTTCTGTATATATAAAATGTTTATAATAATGGCTTGCACTACATAATGAGAATTAAACAATTCAATATATGTTAATTGCTAGAACCATGCCTAGTATATAGAAAAGGCTCAAAAATGTTGGCTATTATTATTACCATTATCATTATATTTTGATGGAGAGGAGGAGGGGAGGAGGCTGAAGATGACGATGATGATGATGAGCATGATATCAGAGAGAAATCTTGTAGACATACAGGAAGAAATATAAATTCAACCAAAAGGGGATGGTTTTGCCAGCCTCAGACTTAAACCGTGGAAATGTATAATCTCAAAAGACAGTAGAGCACACTACGAGATGGTGCCTGGCTACCACCACTGACTGCTCTGACAGGGATTACAATCGAAGGTCCTGGACAGAGCTGGAGAAAAACGTAGGACAAAATTCTAACTCACAAAAAATGACCAGACTTACTGGTCTGACAGAGACTGGGGAAACCTCGAGAGTAGGGTCCCCAGACACCATTTTAGCTCAGTAATGAAGTCACTCCTGAGGTTTACCCTTCAGCCAAAGACTAGATGGGCCCATAAAACAAAATGACTAAATGGGCACACCAGCTCAAGGGCAAGGACGAGAAGGCAGGAGGGGACAGGAAAGCTTGTAACAGGGAACTCAAGGTCAAGAAAGCGAGAGTGTTGACATGTCGTGGGGTTGGCAACAAATGTCACAAAACAATATATGTACTAATTGTTTAATGTGAAGCTAGTTTGTTCTGTAAATCTTCATTTAAAGTACAATAAAAAATTTTTTTTAAAAACAGTAGAGCAATGAATTTGGAACTTGGAGAAAAGAAGTGAATCCCAAGAACTATATAAACATCCAGATTGTCATTAAAGTATTAGGAAAATAAACAATAATTCTGAAATATCAAAGCAAATACATAAACTACTTATTATTGGGTGTTAATAAAATATTTCAAGGTTTCAGAGGGGTACAGAGATAAGATAGCAAATACAATGTGTTCAGAACTCAGTTGTATTCTATGTGAAATCTTAACATGTTATCATTTTGTCCCAAAATCTGCTTCCACACTTACAAACACAGTTGAAGGAAATTACTTCTACCCTTATTTAATTCCCTTCCCTCCCTGTTCATATCTGGGTATTTATATTTGTCTGATACTGGTGTTTATTTTGCTATACATGTTGTAATAACTTATTTAGAAACATTTTATTAAATAATATAGAGTAGTTTTTGCATGTTTTAAACTATATAGAAGAAGAACCTTAAAATGGGATTCTTTTTTGTTTCAGTTTTTACCAAGACCTAATGCAACAGATATCAAATGTGAAAGTGAGTGTCTGGATCAAAGGTACATTTTCAATGCAGATTGTCAAGAATTACTTTTATTATTCTTCCCACATGATTGAGAATATAAAACGTCAAAAAAGTGGCAAAGAAAAAAAAAATTTTTTTGAACAATCCTTTGGCAAGAGCTGCTTCTGTAAAACGATCTTGGCTTCAAGGGGAATAGTCCTTCTTCCCTCAGCACAACCGCAGAAAGAATAGGCTTTGAGGGGGATGTCTGGGGAGTTTGAGATATTTCCCAGGAGTCTGAAATCACATTTGACTGAGATCTGGCACATTTCTGAGGAATCTGAAGATAAGAGGCAGCAGGAAAGAGAGAGAAGCGTACTGTATTTGGGAAGTAGTGTCAGACCCGCTGACAGTTGAAGAAGTTTGTGTGAGCATTTTCCATATCAAGAACTGTGAAAAGTTTGAGACTTTATCTTACTTGCAAGCTAACAAGTTAGTCTACCCTGGTTTTACAGATATTGACAGGTGACTGGAAATTCCTGGATCAGAAACAAAAGATGATTTATTAGTCACAGCAGTAGCAGTAGCCAGAGTGTTACCATTTATACTAGTTCCCCAAACTCCAATTCCCTCAGGGTAGTGCAAAGATGACCAAATAATACTTGCACACGCAGTAGGGGTACAACACAGGAGAGGAACCTGAGCTTAGGGAACATACATCTTTTATAACGGGCAGTAGCCTGTCTGATCTTTGCCCCAAACAGAGGCATAATCTTTATTATAGTGAACAGATAACAAACCACTCTTTTCTCTGGAGGTACAGACTAGTTCTGTCTTCCCAGATTGCTCCCTATGCAAACATCTTAGAAAAGATGGTCTGGAAAAAAGGCAGACAGTGTCTTTGCTCACAAGACTTGCAGAAACACAAAAGACCCATGAAGAATTGTCTCCCAACACAGATATGATCTACATGAGCGATAGAGCCATCTGGAGCCATTTTATGACTAGCTGAAAAAAGGCCAGTTGGAAGGGGAGTCTTCCCTGGAAAAGCAGGAACTGAGGAGGGAAGCCATTTTCCAAAGGAAAGGTACAATTAGTACCACAGGATTTGCAGACCAAGGGACTCAAGGAAGGAGGAATTAAAACTTATTTACTGATTTCTTATGAAATAATAAAAGAGATAGAGTTTAAACTGGGCATGACAATCAATCAGAGATTGAGTGAAAGGTACTCAGTTGGAGAGGAAAACAAAGAATAAAAATGGGAAAGAAATCAAAGGTGTGATTTAATCTATTGTTGCTGAAAGATAACAGCAACAATTTATTTTGATGAATGCCTTAATGTCTCAAATTCCTAGGTAGTCTTTTTCCTTACTATGTATTGTTGTTGTTAGGTGCCATCGAGTTGGTCCTGGCTCATAGCGACCTTGTGTACAATAGAAGGAAACGCTGCCCAGTCCTGTGCCATCCTCATGATCATTGTTATGCCTGAGCTCATTGTTGCTGCCACTGTATCAGTCCACCTCCTTGGGGGTCTTCCTCTTTTCATTGACCCTCTACTTTACCAAGCATGATATCCTTCTTCAGCGGTTGATCCCTCCTGATAACATGTGCAAAGTATGTGAGACAAAGTCTCGCCATTCTTGCCTCTAAGGAGCATTCTGGCTGTACTTCTTCCAAGAAAGATTTGTTCATTCTTTTGGCAGTCCATGGTATATTCAATATTCTTCTCCAACACCATATTTCAAAGGAGTCAGTTCTTCTTCAGTCTTCCTTATTCCTTGCCCAGTTTTTGCATGCATATGAGGCTATTGAAAACACCATGGTTTGGGTTAGGTGCGCCTTAGTCTTCAAGGTGACATCTTTGCTTTTTAACAATTTAAAGAGGTCTTTTGCAGCAGATTTGCCCAATGCAGTGCATCTCTTGATTTCGTGACTGCTGCTTCTGTGGATGTTGACTGTGGATCCAAATAAAATGAAATCTTTGACAACATCAACCTTTTCTCTATTTATCATGATGCTGCTTATTGGTCCAGTTGTAAGGACTTCTGTTTTCTTTATGTTGTGCAATCCATGCTGAAAGCTGTGGTCTTTGATCTTCATCAGTAAGTGCTTCAAGTCCTCTTCACTTTCAGCAAGCAAGGTTGTATTATCTGCGTATCGCAGGTTATTAATGACACTTCCTCCAATTCCGATCCACATTCATTTTCATATAATACAGCTTCTCAAATTATTTGCTCAACATACAGATTGAATAAGTATGGTGAAAGGATATAACCCTTATGTACACCCTTCTTGACTTTAAACCACGCAGCATCTACTTGTTCTGTTAGAACGACTGCCTCTGGATCTATGTATAGGTTCCTTATGATCACGATTAAGTTTTCAGGAATTCCCATACTTTGCAATGTTATCCATAATTTGTTACAATCCACGCAGTCAAATGTCTTTGTATAGTCAATAAAACACAGGTAAACATCTTTCTGGTATTCTCTGCTGTTAGCCAGGATCCATCTGACATCAGGAATGATAGCTCTCATTCTATGTCCTCTTCTGAATCCAGCTTGAGTTTCTGGCAGCTCCCTGTCAATGTACTGCTGCAGCTGCTTTTGAATGATCTTCAGCAAAATTTTACTTGTGGGTGATATTAATGGTTTGGTTCAATAATTTCTGCATTCCGTTGGATCATCTTTGGAATAGGCATAAATATGATCTCTTCCAGTTGGTCGGCCAGGTAGCTGTCTTCCAAATTTCTTGGCTTAGGCTAGTGAGCACTTCCAGTGCTGCATCCATTTGTTGAAACATCTCAGTTGGCATTCTGTCAATTCCTGAAGCCTTGTTTTTCGCCAATGCCTTCAGTGCAGCTTGGACTTCTTCCTTCAGTACCATCGGTTCTTGATCATATGCTACCTCCTGAAATGGTTGAACATAGACCAATTCTTTTTGGTATAGTGAGTCTGTGTATTCCTTCCATCTTCTTCTGATGTTTCCTGCATCATTCAATATTTTGTGCATAGAATCCTTCGATATTGCAACTCGAGGCTTGAATTTTTTCTTTAGTTCTTTTGGCCTGAGAAATGCTGAGAGTGTTCTTCCCTTTTGGTTTTCTAACTCCATGTCTTGGCATATTTCATTATAATATTTTCCTTTGTCTTCTTGAGCCACCCTTTGAAATCTTCTGTTGAGCTTTTACTTTATCATTTCTTTCTGTCGCTTTAGCTACTCTATATTCGAGAGCAAGTTTCAGAGTTTCTTCTGACATACAATTTGTTTGTTTTTTTTCTGTCTTTTTAACAGTCTCTTGCTTTTTTCATATGTGATGTCCTTGATATCATCCCACAACTCATCTGATTTTCAGTCATTAGTGTATGTGTTCCATTTCATTTATGATGACTTCCAATTTTCCTAGATTCATACTTCATACATTCCACATTCTGCTTATTAATGGATGTTTGCAGCTGTTTCTTCTCATTTTGAGTTGTGCCACATCAATAAATGAAGGTCCTGAAAGCTTTACTCTATCCATGTCATTAAGGTTGGCACTATTTTGAGGAGGCAGTTCTTCCCCAGTTGTATTTTGAGTGTGCTTTCCAACCGTAGGGCCTCATCTTCCGGCACTTTGTCAGACAATTGTTCCGCTGGTATTGATAAGGTTTTCACAGGCCAATTTTTTCAGTAGTACTCGACCAGGACCTTCTTCCTAGTCTGTCTTAGCCTGGAAGCTCCACTGAAACCTGTCCATCATGGGTGACCCTGCTGGTATATGAAATACGGGTGGCATAGCTTCCACCATCACAGTAACATGTAAGCCACCACAGTATGACAAACTGTCAGATGCATGGTGGTCTTGTCTTATAGTAACTTGAAAATGGGCAGCCATTCTGCTTTCATCTGACAGATTGAATAGTCATTTTATATTTGAGAGAGGAGGAATAAGATCTGTACAGAACTAAGTTAAATAAAATCCACAACTACAAAAGCATTTAACATTTCTATTAGCTAAAAGAAAATGTCTTCCATCTAAGCCTACTTAGAGTTTCAAAAACTGGCACAAGACCCAGAAAGATAAGGAAGTTGAAAGCAAAGTCTTCATAACTAGGCAAAATATAGATTCTCTTTATTATTTCTTTTGGTCCTGGAAGTGTTTAATTGTGATTTGTCTTTATTTGCTTTCTGTCCCTTTCTCATAATTATTCATATGCGGCTTACTTTAATGATAATGATTCCACTCGAACATAACATGCCTTGCTCTGATATTTACAAATACACAGCTGTGGGAACAGATAAATCTGGTACAATGTTTATTTTCTAAGTGTGTGAAAGGAAATGGGACATTCAGGCTTCATAAAGCCATACAGCATTAAACATTTTAACAATACGATGAAACTGTTTCTGAGAACAAAAAGTGATAGCAAGATCTGAAATGTCCATTATTATTATCTAACACGCTGTATTAGGGTCTCATGCAACATGATATACAGTAACTTAGAATCAGGTACAATCACATTTTCTTCAATTTACGAATCTGAACAATGAGAAAAGGGCTCTTACTATATGCATAACATTGACAACTTCTATTAAAAATTCAAATGAAGAATGAAATAAGTGTGCTCTCTATCAAGCAGTACAAGAAAGACTTGATTATCTTATTTGCCTTTAAAAATTAACTATTATATATTTCCAGTGATAAAGCACCAAGGAAATACTTTAAAAATCTCCTGAGGATTAAATTAAACAGCCAACTACTTCCTCCATTATGCTCTTCATTCTTTCTGTATCCAATAATTTCTGTCTCCTTCTAATTATGCTGTTTCTACTGCACACACAGCTACCTTGACTTAGAGAATGATAAATACAAAGCTAAGAACACATTCATTAGAGGAAGAGAAGACATCATTTTTCAAAAGGAAAATAGTCTTTTTTTTTTTCCTTAACGAGTGTAATTAAAACATAATTCCTATCTAGACTCACCTTAACAACACACGCACTAATTTTCCTTCCTATCCCTGAAAATACATTACTTCTAGATAGATCGTTTTCAGTGGGGGACGGGAGGCTTGACTCCCATGGAATATCTGGAAAAGTCTGGTGACATTTTTGATTGTCACACCTGGGGAGATGTTTGCTACTACCATCTAGTGGGTAGAGCCCAGGGATGGTGCTAAACATCTATAATGCACAGGACTTCCACAACAAAAAATTATCTGACTCAAAACATCAATGGTGCTGAGTTCGAGAAAACCTGCCCAAAATTAACATCTCACCCCCACAGCACACCCAACTACCTTTTCTCCACGTCTTTCCTTTGAGCAGATTTTTGCTTCCTGTAATAGAACTTATTCTTCTAAAGCACCAAAACTAATCAATGTTTTGATTTTTGCCTATGATTTATCTAATATATATCAACTCCTCTAACTCCTGTAATTTGTTCTTATATTCACAAACTGTCTTTCTGTACTTATTATCTGCAGTTTAATAGAGTACAAAAGGTACTGATGGGGTCTACATGCTAATGAAGTAAACAGCTTTTGTGATTTGTAGTAAGTCACCTACTTCTTTCTAGAATATTCTCTGAAGAACAGAAAAACTCCCAGGGATAGTAAAGACCTGTGGGTTTTCTCTGAGCCTAAATAGCCCTTTGCTTCCGAGGATACTGTTGAAAACATTTCTGCATGTTAGTTAGACCATGATGCAAAATTGGTGATATATCTATGTGAAGTAAAACGTCCCTCATCTCACCAAAATATGCCTAAAGGAGAGAAGTAATCAGGAATTCAGCAGTGGGACATTCACATTAAAGGGATTTCACCAGCATTGCTTTTTGGACAAAATACAAAAATTAACAACTTGAAATCATCCTGAAGTTTTTTTTTTTTTTTTTTTTTTAATTCCTGTATCTGTCTGGATGCTTATGCTGGACTGTTATAGCTGCCACTCAGCTGATGTAGTGAACACTGTGCTGTGTAGCCCTGATGTCCCTTCAGGATCAACAAATTTATTCCTTCATCTGCTAGGAGTGCACTCAGCTAAAGTCCTCAATGCTCAGTCCATTTCCAGGACTTGAAGAGAGTCACCCTGGCCAAGACCATGTGCTCAGAGCAGCTTGCATGCAATGACTGATTCATGCAAGGGTATTTGAGCCTGTCCTCAAATCTGGACCACTTGGAGGGGCAGGGAGACCCAAGCAATAAGCTACTCTTGGTTAGGCTGAAGTTCTTGTTATGACTGCATTAGAGCCCATTATCTTCCTCTGCACAGTCTAGTTTCCTTCCCTTCCCAGTACATTGCCTAATAAACTTCCTGCATACTAATCTCCATTTCATAGTCCATACCTCTGAGAATCTGACTTGCAGCCTCAGATTTGTTAGATCACCTTGTTCGTCTACTATAATGAGCATATATTTTGTGCAACAATAATACCTACTCTCTACAAAAATAGATAGTGCTCATGACAGGGAAGATGAAATTGGGATTTAGACACTCATTGTTAAATAAAATGTGTTCAGCCCAAACGAGCACTTCCTTTTCCCTCCACATGGTAAGGATTTTAATAGAAGGCTACATTGATTCCACTTCCTGATACAGATTCAGTGTGCTGATGATTATTTGCTTGTTGGGTACAAATGTGAGAGGGTGTAATTTTGCTAACAGGTTTTTTTTTTTTTGACAGAGCCTGGATTGATGGACTACTAAACTACTTTATAGGTCCCGCTGTGTGAGACAGGCCTCTGTTTGATTATCAGGGCTGTCGCAGGTGGAGAACTGAAATCACTGTGTATTCAATCAGTTATTGAACCTTGACACGCCAGGGGCAGGGGTCACTCCACAAAGTGGTTGCTTTTGAGTAAGAAAACACATTCAGAAAGGGGTTTAAAGAAACTTGGCACTGTTTAGCCATTTTATGATAGATTACCTAAAATGGCCCATGTTCAACATCAGAACTGGGCTGCTTTGACAGTAGGTGAGAGGGTAAATCCATGTATTTGGCAGTGCTATAAACAAATCAATGTAAGAAAGGAAGAAAAATTGGGCTTTCAAGAAAGTTTTAGTAGTACTCTCTGCATTTAGATAAAATAGACTTGATGTGGTGAACTCCTCCAAATTTAGGGATAAAATAGTCCAGTTTTTAAATAATGCAAAAGCTTTCCCCAACATTGCCCTTGCCCTATCATTTCTTAATTTAATGGCTTATTACAAATTAGCATATGAAAGGAAATAATATTCATAAGAACCCAAAACACTTCATCATTCAAACTTTTACTATCACAAAAATGTAAAACACAAGTGATGGCAAATTGAGGCCAGGGGAGAAAAGAACAATGTTCTGTTATCCTTGCCCGTTATTATCAGAGTTAACAGCTACTGGTAAATTCCGAGTAGATAAAATAGAATTAAATCTAATTCAAAACCCTTTCGTCTGCAATTTTTACTTAAATCTATCTAGCACAGGACTAGGCACTTCCTAGTTGCTCCACAGATATTGATTAATATTGATCAATACTAAGCCCTTGATCCATAATTAGAAGAATGAGTTACACTTACCATCCAATTTACTTTGTGGGCAAACCCACAAGTTAGGGAAGTTTGTTGTAAAATGTGAGTCTAGCTACTTCAGCTACCTTTGCTCTCCCCTCTGCCCCATGGTGGGAGATGGGGTTGGGGGAAGAGAGAAATTGCAGCTGCCAGCTGATTCTCCCCTCCTTCCTTTACCACCTTCTGGGAAGACAGGTGAAAATTGGAGAAGTCACCTGGTGACACCGGTTTCCATTGTATCCTTTACAAAAGAGGCTAACCAGGACTGCATGCCTGCCTGCTCTTGAAGCTCAGTCAACACCTTGATGGGCTTTGAAGGACTTGTCACTGAGTCCTGTCATTATCAAGACTCCTCTCCTCTGATTTTACAGTCTTTGTGCACATACTAAGTAACTGATCTTGTCACCTGTCTTCCTTCTCCTACATCAAAGGAGAGTAATTTTGTTTGAGACACTCTTTTCAAAACTCATGACTCCCCCTCAGGAAACCTTTAGACCATATCCACACAGATTGTCTTCTCATGAAAATATGGCATGACCATCTTCCCACTCTTTCCAAAACAGTAGTTACCCTTTGCTTTAATTACCTTGGGAGAAAGGAAAGATGTTTAAAAATATCATTTCTGGCGTATTTTCTGACGGTTTATCCTATCTCTTAGTGATATATACATATTTTTTTCCATGTTTGTAAAATTTTTTTTTTCCCTCGCCAGATCACAGTGCCCAGAAATGCACCTGTTGTATAATAGATGTGCTACATACTCCATTCTTATTGGTCCAAAATTACCAAGTAAATTTGACTTTTTATCTGTAAATATGTCCTCTTACTTAGGCTTTAGGTCTTCAAAAAATTATTTCCAGGGTTAAGAAATTTGACCAGCATTTACTTAGAAAAAAAAAGACCTATTTTGTCTCCTTTTTTTTTTTTCTGTCAGTACTTTGCCCACTCCTGTGACATCAAATGTGAGATATTAGACAAAGAGGCTGAGACAAGTTTAAGGTATTAAAGGTGTGTCCTTGAAACTTTATACTATAATACTTATCTCCCCAATCACCTGTGCTCCAATATAGTGTATTATTAAAGTCCAAACCAAAGAAATTATCATAATTATGTGAACAATGCTTTAAAGGAAAAAAAGTTTCAGTTTTGATCTCCACTTGCATTAACTTATATAATACACTATCACCAAACTCCCCCAAATCACATATTTACTGCTTCATTTTATGTCAGATGAACCTGGTGAAGTGTCTTGACATTTTACTTCAGACCTAAAGCCTGAGGTTTCATGGCCTGTAACCTCAAATTATTTCCAGACTTTTTGAGATGTGATTTTCTATAATATTAGTACATATAAGAGAAAATAAAGTTTTAGAACATGTACTGCTTCTTCAAACTGGCTTCTTCATTTTCTTTATTATTTTTTTTTTTTTTTTGCATATACGTCATTTAAAATGTACATTTGCAAGAGTTTTGAGGTCAAATTTGTATCAGATAGGAGACTACCACATTTACAAGGATAAATAACTTTAAAAATTAAATAATAAGAACAAACTGACACATTGAATCCCAGCTGGAAACAGAGATAGCCCAAACGTTTGATGTAGATTGGCTTCCACATAGAATGACCAACTGTCCCAGTTTGCCCAAATTATTCCAGTTTTAAAGCTGAAAGTTTTATATCTTCAGTAAGCCTCAGTTCTGGCTAATCCTCAGGCCTGGACAGTTGGTCATTTTACTTCCAGAAGAGCTTACAAAACATTACCAATAATTTACTGCACAAGTCTTAACTATCTACCTTGAGAGCAATGGAAGGAAATCATCAGTGTGGTTCAAACAGACAAACCATTTGAGACCCACTGTAATAAAATATGTTTAAAGTTTGATTATTCAGAAATGTTTATAGTGTTTAAAGATCTTATGTTTCAAGCTGGAAACCACTGATTTTGTCAAGTGTGTTTATGTGTGGATACTGTTTCAATCAGCAGCATGTGGCTGTATGTCCAAACAGAGGCAGGAAGAAGGAATACAAAAAATCACAAATTTAAGCAGTGTTATGGTTCTAAACAGTTGTGCTAACACAAAATGAATGTGACATTTGAGGCACCATTGAAACCAACGATGATTTCAAATAGAAACAGTCGGTATTTACTTTGAAAAATGAGAACCTGTGTAATGCTTGTGCTAAAAGAAAATTTTAAGTTCTAAATTAAATCTCAGAAATGGAATGCCTTAAACTTTTTTCAATTTAATATAGCCTTGATCTACTAGCTAAGTCTGCTCAGGATTTCCAGAATGACCACCCCTTTGAGGAAATGATGTAAAATGTTTACCGTGCCAGGCATGGGGTAGGGCATCAAAGATATGCCTTCAAAGACTTAGAACCGGAAACAATGGGATATACAATTTAGAGACAATTTTAAGGAAGGCTAAGCCCAGTTTTCAATAACAGTTTTGAGTGAAAGTCTGTGGAGAGTTACTCATGATTCACTCCAAGCTCACTCTGCTATCAGTTAATAGAGACCTGTCCAGCTACTTGCTCACAAAGCCAGCAATCTTTCTAATGTTTCCCGAGTTTTCTCTCCTGACTATTGTCTAGGTGACTATTTCATACACTTTCTAGTTTTCTTAAATTTCCTACCAATACCTGCAGTCTATGTTACAGGATAATTTTGCTTTATTTTTTTCACAGAAAATGCAAAACTTAGTCCTAACCAAGTCCTCAGCCATCCAATCAAGAAAATTTCTTATGTTCACATTCATCCTTTCCTATTTCCCTCTTGTTACATATGAAAGAAGTTGTCTTACTCCTTTCTAAGACACAACCCTCAACAAAATCTGGGGGACTCATCACCTTCTCACTCCTTAGGGAACCCACAGCACTCATATCCTCATGCCCTACTGCCTCCTTCCATCACACTTAATTTATGAAGTTTGTCTCATTTGTAAAAGAAAAACCTTCATTTCAAATATGTTCCCCTTAATGATCTAAGCCTACCATTCTTTTTGCCTCTTCAATGCAAGCATCATAGAATGTGCCCATATAAGTATGAAAAATTTAGATACTAAACCATTTTTTTCTGTATTTGTTAAGTTGTATCTCGATAATAAAAAATTTAAAAAATAAAAGCCAACATTCATTTGAAAATTTAAAGCACTTTTTAAATAGGAATGGTCCAAAAACAGAAACCTTAATAAAATCTTAAAAATATTTAAAAGTGAAAAATAAAGAAAATACTATATATAAAAATTTGTGAGATGTAGCTTAAGTTTTACTTAGAAAACGTATAGTGTCAAGGGTTTGTATTAGACTAGCATACTGATTTATATTAGTTAATGCAGAGTACATTTCAAGTAATTGGAAAGAACAAAGTAAATAAAACAGACTGGAAGAGAAGAAAAGACAGTTAAGTGTTAAAATGGAATAAATTTGAGAGTAAGGATATAAGAGTGGGAAGTAACAAAATAAAAATTGCTTCTTTAACTTAAAACAAAAAAAATTGGCAAGATTGAGCAAGAAAAAATTTAAAAAGACCCATTCCCCATTGCCATCGAGTAAATTCAGACTCATAGTGAACCCATACGACAAGGTAGAACTGCCCCCATAGGGTTTCCAAGGCTGTAACTCTTAACAGAATCAGACTTTCTCTCGCCGAGTGTCTGGTGCATTTGAACCGCTGACCTTTTGATTAGTAGCTGAGTGCTTAACTGCTGCACCAATAGGGCTCCTTAGAAAGGAGGAAGCTACAATTAAACAAAATGAGGACATCACAGAGGGCATTATTAAATAATTCAGAAGAGATCACAAAGTTACTAAGAGAAATATTTTCATCAACTTTATACCAATTAACTTGAAAACTTAAATGAAAACAATAATGTTTAGAAAGATGAAAACTGTTGCTGTTGAGTTGATTTCAACTCATAGAAACCCTACAGGATAGAGTAGAATTGCCCCAAAGTGTTTCCAAGGAGCTGCTGGTGGATTCGAATTGCCAACCTTTTTGTTTCGCTGTGGTAACTCTTTTTTTTTTTTTTTAATTGTACTTCAGGTGAAGGTTTACAGAACAAATAGTTTCTCATTAAACAGTAGTACACATACTGTTTTACGACATTGGTTAACAACCCCACGACATGGCAACCCTCTCCCTTCTCAATCTTTTTTTTTTGGTGAAAATATACATAGCCAAAGAAACACCATTTCAAAGATTTCTACAAGCACAGTTCAGTGACATCGACTGCGTTCTTCCAGTTGTGCTGCTACTGTCACTTTAGATGAAGGTTTACAGAATAAAATAGTTTCTCACTAAACAGTTAGTACACGTTGCCCTGTGACAATGGTTAACAACCCACTACATGTCAACACTGTCGTTACTCAAACCTTGGGTTCCCTATCACCAGCTTTCTTGTCCCCTTTGCCTTCTAGTCCTTGTCCCTGGACTGCTGTGCCTCATTAGTCCCATTTTGTTTTATGTGGCTGTCCAATCCCCAGCTGAACGGAGAACCTCAGAAGTGACTTCACCACTGAGCTGAAAGGGTGTCTGGGGGCCATACTCTAGGGGTTTCTCCAGTCTCTTTTAGGCCAGGAAATCTGGTCTTTTTTTTTTGTGAGTTAGAATTTTGTTCTACATCCTTCTCCAGCTCTGTGCAGAACCCTCTGTTGTGATCCCAGTCAGAGCAGTCAGTGGTGGTAGCCGGGCACCATCTAACTGTACTGGACTCAGTCTGGTGGAGGCCTTGGTAGCTGTGGTCCGTTAGTCCTTTGGACTAATTTTTTCCTTGTATCCTGTTTTCTTCATTCTCCCGTGCTTCTGAAGTGGTGAGACCAGTGGAGTATCTTAGATGGCTGCTCACAGGATTTTAAGACCCCAGACACTACTCACAAAGGTAGAATGTAGAACATTGTCTTTATAAACTGTGTTATGCCAATTGAGCTAGATGTTCCC